>NC_084827.1:84680700-85015700 GCF_033115175.1 Lepus europaeus | reverse complement strand
CACCAAGCTGCAGATGCTGCCTGCCATGCCCCAGCCACCAAAGAATGCACTCTTTATCTCAAACTGCTGACTTGGAGATGAAAACCCTCACTTTGTCTCCTATGTTAATTTCCATAATTTTAGAGTGAAAAGTCTCACAGGTAAATTGGTCCTTGGTTGCCTTAAAGCCGCATTTACCATATTTTTCTGAACTAAAATAGGAACATATGGTGGGATAAAAGGATGGACTATTGGAGAACTGAACTATTATAGAGAATCTGGGATGAATGGTCATCATGTTTGCCACAGAACATTCCAATCTAACCTGTGATGGCAGCATTTTGTTGCTGTGACTCAAAATTTATTTTGCTAATAGTAATGATATATTAATATTTTCAATATGATAAAGAGAGACAAGAAAATTTTATTTTTAAAAAATTGGCCTTTCTCTGCAACTCTCCATTGTTTAAGGATTGTGAAGCCTGTCTCTTTATTTTACCCATAAATTTGAAGGCGATGGCAGTCTGGGAAAGGTGGCAAAAGTTTCACATGTGGTATTACATTAACACCAAGGTGTAGGAATTTTCTTTCTCCAAGGTTACTAATGCATAGAATAATACTGAGCTGTTTGCTCAAGTGGCCAAGAGGCCAGCTGACATTGGGACCAGGTAGACACTCGGCTGTCACCGATTTTATCCCAGAGTCACACACCACAATGAGGCAGCAGCTTGTAGCGTTTGGAAGGAGAAATGAGACTGGTGCAGCTCCCTCACATATGGTGTTTAACAGACTACACTTCCCATTTGCTCCTCGGAAAGGTGTGCATTTTCAAGGGGTAATGCCAAGTGTTCTTTGTGCAATGGTGTCTTTGCATTGAAAGGTGATGTGTCTGACACATTTTGGCAGGCTACTGTGAAGAGGTTTAGAAATTTCACTGACTTCTGCTAAGACAAGAGAATAAGATTGTACCTTCTCAAAGGTAGTAATCTGACATTTGGGATGATAAGATCACCGCTCTGAGAAGCATGGGGATTATTTTACTGATGATATTACTCAGTACTTTACCTACATGATTTCTGTTTTGTTGCTTTTTATATCAAGACATACACACAAGTGGAATTGCCACCTAAGGAGGTTTATTGTTTTCAAGTAGAATTTGAATTAGAGCTTTGATGTGTGGGCATAGTAAAACCAGAATGTGTCTTTCTCATGAAACCCTCTCTTCTATTTCAGCTGCTCCAACTGAAATACAGAATCAGAATCAAAATGAATGCGAAGGGCACAGAAGCCCGAGAGAAGAACCAACGCTACTTATAAACTGAAGAAACTCTTCATTTATATCCTGAACATTGGTATCTCCCCACCTACCATTTAGAAGGATTTCTGTTAGTCTTCTGTGAAAGATTGCTCTCATTTATTTAACTGATGCCACATGGCTCGGCTTCATAACCAGTATAGAGTTTCTAGAGATTAAAAAATGATCCATTTTTTATCTATGAAAATACCAAGCTGAAATTTAAGGTATAATTGCTGCAAGTTTTCCCCCTTATGGTATAAAATGGAAGGATTTATTAATACTGAACATACTTTACTTCATGTTTTGCCCTGGTCAGTGGTTACCTGTCAAAATGCAGTACAATTTTTTCGAGAGGATTCTGTGCCATGGAGAAAAATAATGTGTAGATTTTTCCATGTTTTTGTTTGTTATATGCAGAGTATTTGCTGTAATTTATGGAAATTCTTGGAATTATAAATATTAAGGCATTGCCAAATGATTTAACAGTCCCTCCATGGCAAATTGTCTTTAAACACTACCATTTTTCTTTCTTCTTCTCTCTTTTTTTCTTTCTTTTTATCATTTACTTGTGGACCAGACACACTTGCAGGCTCTTGCCCCTGGCCTTCTGTGAGAATGTTAGTTAGCAATGCTCATAAAAACTCAATTCATCAATGTGAACATAATTTGCTATGAACAGAAAGCTCACAAAAGGGTGAATTTGTCAGATAGACAGGTGGCCTGAGATCTCTCCCTGATACTGAATGATATGAATAATAGATTCTGGTAAATGTATGCCAAGACTTGAGCTGTAAACACAGCTGCCTCCATTCCCTTCCAGAAAAACAGCTTCGAGGACGAAAGCACAGGAACCACGGTTCCACCTGAGGACCTAAGCTTGTACACACACACGCACACACACACATCCTCATTCAAGAAATAAACAACCCCCATAAAAAAAGACAGAGTTAGAGGAATCCTCATGCATTTCCCTCTCCATGAGAAAGACATTTTTAAAGCTATCTTAGGCAGAGGAGATTGGATACAGAAGAAAAAGGAGAAAGGAAATAGATTTTCCTAATGGTCTTGGTTCAGCATTATTCAAGTGTCTGATTTTATAAAATACACAAATCAACAGTGCTAATAAACTTAGAAATTTTGTAACTCCTAACTTATAATGAGCAAAAATAAGAGAGCAGGTTGACTATGCAGAAGCACTGTGCTTGAAATCATTCTAGTAATTCATGGCTATTTGTCTTATGGGTTATTAAGTATTTATTAAGGTTCAAATGTAATGTAGCCTTTTCCCCAATTTACTCTGAACTTTAAAAATCTGTTTTGCAAATTGTTTTCCAGGTAATGCACAAACCCACTTAAGAGCCAGATCCCAGGATTTTAGAAGATTCCAGTTGAATGCAACATATATTTTTTAGTCTTTATAGATACCATTGCATATAGTTGACTTATTCTGATAGCATTTATGACTGACTTCTCTACTCAACTGGCAAAGACAGTGGATAAGACTTTGTGACTTAATTCAGCAAAGCAGTGTTTCTTAAAGTAAAATATGCATATTATTGGTGGTACAAGAAATAAATTTAATGGTTATGTATTTATTTTAATGTGTATTAGAAAAATGGCACTAAAACTGAATGCTTTTCTGGATATTATTGCTTAGGATAAAGCTACAATATGTAACTATAAAAGTAATTTACTTTAGGAAAAATATTTCACATTGGTATACCAAAAATACACCAACCAATGATGTTAGTTTTTGGATGAATGAAATTTGGGAAAACCAATCTCTTTCTAAACATCAGAAGAACATACAAGGTATTATTTAACTAAAACAATCATTATACTGAAAGTAAATAGGGGATTGTACATTTGGTGTAGCTGTTAAGATGCCACTTGGGGTGCCCAGATCCCATATCAGGGTACCTGGGTTTTAGTCCCAGATCTGTTCTTTATTCCAATTTCCTGCTAACCTGCACCCTACAAGGCATTGGTGATAGCTCATGTTGAATCCCTACCATCTATGTAGGAGAGCCAGATTGAATTCCAATCCCCAGACTTTGGCCTAGCCACATCTTCTTTTGAGGTCATTTGAGGAGTGAATCAGTAAATTGCAGATCTGTCTCTATCTATCTGACCTTAGGCTGTTCAAATTACACACATTGCCTATACCCTGCCAAGCTGGTAACTTTGCATACAGGATATTTATCTTTAATCTTTTAATTTCTTAACTCAGTGTCTTGTACAAGGTAAGCACTCAAAAATTGTTCATTATATGAAGTCATAAATAAATTCAATTTCTTAAATCCATATTAATATTGTCTGACTTGTGGTCCGTTACACAAAATGGTTATTCTATCCAATAGTGAAAAACAATCTATCAAAGATTTAAAATTTTTACTAAAGACTTAATTTTAAAGAATTAAATTAAAGAATGTCCTAGGTGTTATGGTTAACAGAAACATGTATGTAGTTTTTAGCCACATCAACCAGGAGGGATGCTGTAAGATAAACACAATTAAAATGCAAGGCACAGTAAAGAGGTATGACTTTCTGTGGGGATTTGAGGAAGGAAAATACATCTATCTGAGAGAATCCAGAAATGTTGCATGGAAGTTTAGGCTGAGGCTTCAGTAATAAGGATCTCTGCTTTATTCCTGCTTCAAAAGCTAAAGATAAATACAGAAATACACATTCTTTGGTTTATCTAATGATTTTGGTATGTAATGATTCAGTTACCAGATACACCAACCATGTATTCTACAACTTGGAGTTCACAACATGTAAATCCTTGAGCAGGTTCATCAGGTCTACATTCCCTATTTCATCTCTTTTTCTTTAAGCATAACTTACTGGTTTTCTGAGTAAATACTAAAATTACTAGAAACATGAAAATTTACCAAACAGTGAATGGCACAATTACTGAAACCATGTGGGATCAAAGTATGTTAAAACATACTGAAATATACACATATGGTCTTTCAATCATTTCCCTCTTTTTTTTTACTAGAAGTAAAATTGGGTGAAAATTCATATAGTGAAATGCACAAATCTTAAGTGTACAATTTAGTTTTGACAAACATATTGACTCATGTATCCAATACCAATTGAGTTAGGGGATATGTTTCTCATCCCAAAAGCTGCTTTGTATGTATCTTCCCAGTCAATCTCCATCTCCCTCATATTTTACCATTGTTGAGATTTCAGACTTAAGTTTAATTTCACCTATTCTTGGACTTCATATAAATGGAATCAAGTAGATAAAAACTCATGCATCTGGATTCTTTTACTCACAAAATTTTTAAAGGTGCATCCGTGGTGTTATGTATAAATTCATGACTCATTTTTTTAAATGTTGAGGAGGAGAATTCCACTATATATTTCTCCGTTTGTTGAACATTTAAGTCATTTATAAGTTTGGTGCTGTGATGAATAAAGTTTGTGGATTAGTGGATTATTGTACATATATTTTTGACACTTTTTTTAATAACTCTTTGTCATATATTTAGTAGTAAAACTTTTGTCACGGGTCAGGAGTATGCTCAATTTTTAAGCAACTAGCTCATGGTTTTCCAAAATGATTGTGGCACTACACTCCCACCAGCAATGTACAAGAGTTCATCATGAACTATGAGAGTTCATAGTGAACAAAGATAGTTATTCACTATTTTCACCAATATTTGATGTTATTAGTCTTTTTATTTTTTTCCAAGTTGATGGTAGAGAGCCATATCCCATTGTGATTTTAATTTGCTGTCCCCTAATGACTAATTTAGTTTGAGCAGATCCAAATGGCTCTAACAATTTCCTATACCTCTCCTGAAATGAAATCTATTTGTAGGTTCTAAGTAATATTACACTTCTTCTTCTATGCAGATAAAATATTTTTATTGAAACAAGCATACTGTGCTTGCTAATATGTTACTAAATGTTGATAATGGACTCTGCTTAGAGCCAAGTGCACACTGTTTATTCACTTTACTCATAAAATCTTAGAGATACAGGGCCTGCACTGAGGCGCAGTGAGTAAAACCCCAGCCTGCAGCGCTGGCATCCCATATGGGCGCCAGTTCAAGTCCTGACTGCTCCTCTTCCAATCCAGCTCTTTGCTATGGCCTGAGAAAGCAGTAAAACATGGCCCAACTCCTTGGGCCCCTGCATCTGTGTAGGAGACCGGGAAGAAGATCCTGGCTCCTGGCTTCAGGTCAGCTCAGCTCTGACTGTTCTGGTCATTTGGGGAGTAGACCAGCAGAATAGAAGACCTCTCTCTCTCTCTCTCCCTGGCTCTATCTCTCTCTGCAACTCTGTCTTTCAAATAAATGAAATAATCCTTTAAAAAAACCTTAGAGATCATATATATATAGATAAATAGATAAATGATGATAATTCTCTTAATTTTAGCCAATGGTGTGCAAAGACACTTAGGCTTAAACTCATATTAAGTAACTGTTATGAAGCTATGCACGTGGATATAGCTAATACATATTCTATTTACAAAATTTTATAATCAGAAGCTTTCCAAATAAAGTGTTAGATAGCAATTGAATATGATGCAAAATAAACTCTTTAAAGGTATATAGAGATGGAGATAAATGACAGACAACTTGTTTCATGCAACTACCTCCAGCAAAACAAACTCAAGGAATGACTATGTGTTGTTATTTTTTAAGATTTATTTTATTTATTTGAAAGGCACACTTACAGAGAGAGATCATCCATCTGGTGGTTCACTCTCGAAATGGCTACAACAGCTGGGGCTGGGATGGGCCAAAGCTAGGAAGCCTGGAACTCCATCTAGCTCTCACACGAGTGGCAGGAGCCCAAAAACTTGGGCCATCTTCTGCTGCTTTTCCAGGAACTTAAGTAGGCAGGTGGATAAGATGTGGATCAGCCTGGACTCAAACTGGTGCTCATATGGAATGCTGGTAGTAGCTTAATCCACTGTGCCATAATGCCAGTCCCATATGCATTGTTTTTAATGTTTAGCAATAATCAATCAACTGTGGGTTGTTCCTGAAGTAAATTATATGGCCCTTTGTTTTGTTGCCATTGGCTTAATTGTACACATACAAATGTGTTATTTGCTTAATCATCAAATTTTTACTCAAACTCTCTTCAAGATAATTTCATTTAAGATGTCCACAAAGATGAAGTTCTTTAGTCAAATCAATGATCCTTCATTTTTCCCACCAATGGAAAAACTATCTCCTAAGTCTAGAGTGATGCCATTTGCTCTGACACGTCAAAGAGAGTCATTGGTGGGGCTGGTGTGGTAGCACGGCAGGTGAATCTGCTGCTTGCTATTCCGGCGTCCCATATGAGAGTGCCAGTTCAAGTCCTTGTTGTTCAGCTTTTATTGAGTTTCGTGATACCGTGCCTGTGGAAGATTAGCCCAAGTTCCTGGGCTCTTGCAATCCACATAGGAGACCCAGATGGAATAGCTGGCTCCTCACTTTGGCATGGACCAGGTTTGGCTGTTGTGGCCACTTGGGGAGTGAACCAAAGATAGGATAGACTCTGTCTGTGTCCCTGTCTCATTCTCACCCTTTCTCTCTCTCTCTCTCCCCATCTTTATTACTCTGCTTTTAATTTTAAAAATTTAAAAAAGTCATTGCTAATGGCAAATTCCAAGTATCTATTCTTTCAGAAATACTCAAAGCACCACACATGTATACCTAGAAGTAAATCTTACTCCAGTGATATACATATGTCATATATATATATATATACACACACACACACACACAACATATAAGCCTGGTTACCTAATTTTTGAACCACTGAACTAAAGCATAGTTTGCAAAAGAACCCTTCAAAACAAAACCTAAAACTGCTTCTTCATTGCATTATACTACATGAACATTATTGATAGCAATCTTCAATTATTTTTCAACTGGTAATATAGACTATGTTATTTACCTTTCTGATACATAATTTTCTCTGTAGGCATGCTATTTGTACATTGTTAGCAAAAACTATAGTTGTACAAAGGAGGTAGTATAGTGAAAGTGAAAATAAATGAGTATTCCTCAAATTTCTTCTCTGTTTTTTTGAAATATAGCCAGTGCACAATAATTTATAGCTGCTGCTATCATTATATTTTAAAATTTCCATATGGTACTTGCAATTCCATCTGTCCTTAAAGTGTCTGACTGATAACATGGTAGGTTAATATCATTCATTCATTCATTCATTCAGCCTAATGTATTTCAGGCACTGTTCTAGACATTAGTCTAAATGAGTGCTTTTCTCACTGGGTTCCATCCTGCCATTGGTAACTGATACATGTCCAGCTATATCCTAAAGCAGCAGACATGGGAGAGACAGTATATTATAGTGACTAAGGAGGCTGACCTTACTACCACACCTGGATTTGAATACAGAGGTACTTGCCAGCTGAAAAGTAGGAAACATTTTCTATCCCACCCTTTTTTTACCTGAAAAATAGAATTAAATAACAGTACTTATATCTTAGAGTTGGTGTAAAGCTTAAATTGACACATTTAGTGTGCTAAGATTAATGTATGGCATATATGAATGTTCATTAAATGTTAGCCATAATTGAGTTTGTAAGGTCTAAACTCACAGATCTGAGAGTTAGTAGATACTTAAACTTTCATAGAGAAGACTACTGCTTTCGGATTACATTTTATTCCTATATGAGTTTAAGTACCCTATCATCCCTCCTCTTTCATAATTGTTACTGGGAAACATGTTTTGTGCTGTGAACATACACGATTCTGTGGCTGGGATCCTCAATTTTTATAGTGAATTCTTGATGCATTTCATTGGGATCATCTAATATATTCCACTTTAGGTGGAAAACTGGAATTATTCATCCAAGGTTTGCAATAAAAGAGATTTGAACCACAAGTATATCACAACCCCAAGCCTCTCTAAAACAAAAATAACTGACAGATCAACTGCAGAAAAATGAATAGGGTGACTTATTTAGAGTGCGATGGTCATGTAGGCTGCACAAAAAGGAAGAGTCGGAGAACAAGCTTGTCTAACAGCTAATTGCGCCTACAGACAAAGGACACAGTTTAAGGATGGGGTTTTAGAAAGGAATGCTGGTCTCTCATTTGTCTTTTCAGTTGAATCTGTGCACATGGGTAATATCACCACAATCAAGGATGTCATCTTTCAATAGGGAGGATAGAGACTCACACAGAGCCTGCACCAGGGAGATTCTACATACAGATGAACAATTCATTAGTTATTCAGAACTGAAAGCTGTCGCCAAACTTTGCCCTGTATGCTGAAAACAATACAATGATCAAAAAGAAAAAGAAAATAGGATAAGGACGGAGGGAACTTTTCAGAAAGTGATGGGAATGTTAGACCAACATATTGTCATGATCTACATAAACCTGAATATGTATACAATATTTTCCACCCTGTGAGACTTTCAACATAGATTTTATGTAAGGTTTATCAACAATGTTAACGATTCTCATTTTAAAATCACTAAATCACTAGAGCTACAAAATATACCTCAAATACTTATTTTTTTTCTTTTCAACAGATTTTTTTCTTTTCTTATCATCACTTATAGTAAATTATGATAAATTGCTTTTGTTGACAATTATATCAACAAATTTCTCTTGAAGTTATTTTCAAGGAATTAAGAGCCTTATTTTAAAATAAAAATATGCACTCCTTATGAAGTGGTACTTTTATTTTTTGCACCTTTATGTCCTTCCCATCTCCTCTCACTCCACTCTATATTCATAATTGATATGCATTAAACATTTATTATTTCATTAATTTGTACAAATCTATGCCAGATTTCTTTCTTTTTTTTTTTTTTTTTTGACAGGCAGAGTGGATAGTGAGAGAGAGAGAGACAGAGAGAAAGGTCTTCCTTTTTGCCTTTGGTTCACCCTCCAATGGCCGCTGCGGCCGGCGCATTGCACGCTGATCCGAAGGCAGGAGCCAGGTGCTTCTCCTGGTCTCCCATGCAGGTGCAGGGCCCAAAGACCTGGGCCATCCTCCACTACCTTCCCAGGCCATAGCAGAGAGCTGGCCTGGAAGAGGGGCAACCAGGATAGAATCCAGCGCCCTGACCGGGACTAGAACCCGGTGTGAAGGCGGAGGATTAGCCTGTTGAGCCACGGCGCCGGCCTATGCCAGGTTTCAAGTATTTATTATTTCAGCAATGTTATATCTAAGTATCATGTGTGGTAGGCAGGGGAGGACCCCCAAGGATGCTCACTCATGTCCTAATCTCTAGAATCTATCAGTATATTATCTTAATGGTAAATGGTAAATGCAAATATGATTAATTGAAGAATACTGAGGTAAGGATATTATCCTGGATTATCTGGGTAGGTCCATTCCAATCACATGGGTCCAAAAAGCAGCTAAGATTTTTTTGTTGTGGTCACGGGGAGATCTGAGTGTGGAGCAAAGTCAGAAACATGCAACATAGTAGGGTTTGAAGATAGAGAAAGGGGGTCTAGAGCTTGGGAATGTTGGCGGGGTGGTTCTCAGACGCTTGGGAATGTTGTGGAGTGATTTCCAGAAAAGGCAAGGAATGATCCTCTCCTAGAGCCTTCAAAAAATGAACATTGCCCTGCCCATAGTTTAATTTTAACCTCAAGTGTAAGAAGTCACTAATTTTGTGCTAATTTCTTATAACAGCAATAGAAAATTAATAAAATGTGAGATGAGATAAAATTAGTACATTACCTAGTGTTATTTGCTGGCCACCATAAACTCTTTTTGTTTCTTCTGCTCCTAGGTACTCCTAGGTCAGGAGTTAGAAACAGATTACATCTAGGAAAACATAGATGGTTGGCCTAATCTTTCTCTCTATGACAATTTTTCCCTTATCTTTGAGTTTATCATATTTGTACTCAAAGAAGATCTCAGTGGAAATACATTATATGTACTGAGATTTACATAGCTCTTTCTCCACATGGGTAATTTTCTGATCTCTTAATAATTTATAAGCTGTGTATTTTAGGGTTAGTTCTTATGATTTTTTTCTAAATGTCTTCCTGTTTCTCACTCTTCAATCCTTGGCAATATAAAACCATTAAATCTGCTTTAAGTTCCCAGGGTTTAAATCTCTTTTCTTGTTCCAAAACTGCTGTCCAAAAGTACAGAACTCTTAACTCTGGTTGAAAATGATATCAGCAAAACCAACTTTTCCATGAATGTAATTGCTACTCTCATTGAATCCCTTGCTATTTTTTGGATTACTATGTGGAAAATATTCCAGAGTTGCAGTTGGGTGGGAAATACTTTTGACTCTCTATTGTAATCATGCTTGCTCTCCTTTTTCCAAAGAGAATTCTGGTATTGTTCAGAGGTCTATTACATGACACATCATTAACAAATTCCTGATACACTATTCAGCCTTGATTGATCCAATTCAATGTACTGTCCCAGAGTATATTGGGAAATGAGCATAGGATATCATTCAAATCAATTAGGTGAAAGGAGGTGTTTGTTTGGGATTTCTGAGAAATACCTCTCAATATCTCATCAGATGTGACAGAGAAAGGACATGTTTTGCATTGTTGATGGTGGGCAATGGGATGACACCAGCCCTGTCTCAATGGCAGATCAGTGACAGAATGGGTATAGTTCAGTGATGTTCACCTTTGAATCTAAACATGCAAGCCCTGTAACTCACTCTACCTCTGGATTTCCAGATACACGAGCAAATAAATGTCATTGTTCTTTAATGTCTTTCGAGTTGATTTTCTGTCAATTGCCCCTAAACACAACCTAATTGACAGAGCACTTGATACAGACACAGGAACAGTTGGAAGTCACTGAGTAAATTACAGGAGAAAATAATCAGGAATATGAGATGAAGATGAGATGATAAATATACATATAGTGGTTAAGAGTATAGGCTTTTGAGACAAATGTACCTGAAATCCTACACCACTCTCCATTACTGTCTACCCATGTCTTCTCTGAACTCCAGTCTTCATATTGTCACAATAAAGATAATGAAGCTACCTTAAAATATAGTTGCAGAGAGTAAATGAGATAACGCACATAAAATTCCTGTCATGAAGTAGATGTTCAATAATTGCAGCCACTGTTTTAATGGCCAGAGGAAAAATTGTTTAAGATCCCTTAGTGAGAATTTCTGCATAGGAAGATGGCTCAGAAGGAACTGAATGCTCTGAAAACTGAAACTCTGAGAACACAATTGCAAATGATTCTGATAAGAAAGAACAGGAATAGTTAGCTAAAGGCACTGATATGGATGCACAGGGATTTTTAAAAAAATATATATTGGAAGAGAGAAGCAAAGTCTTATAACAAGGAATGAATATAAAAGAGAAACACCAAACTGGAAGGAGAGGACCAGGAGGGCCAAGGCACTAAAAGAATTTAAATGTGGGGCTGGCATTGTGCTGTAACACCAGCACCCCTCATCTAGTTCTGACTTGGGTTTGGCTGCTCTACTTCCAATCCAGCTCTGTGCCAATGCTCCTGGAAAGGCAGTGGAAGAAGGCCTACGTACTTGGGTCCTTGCCACCTATGTGGGGCACCTGCATGGAGTGCCGGGCTCCTGGTTTCATTTTGGCCCCATCCTGACTATTGGGACTATTAGAGAACTGAATCAGCAGAAGGGAGATTTCCCTCTCCCTCTCCCTCTCCCTCTCCCTCTCCCTCTCCCTCTCCCTCTCCCTCTCCCTCTCCCTCTCCCTTTCTCTCTCCTATTTCTCTCTTTCCATGTGTGTCTTTCCCTCTCCTTCTTGTTTTGCCTTTCAAATAAATAAATAAATCATAAAAAATTTAAACTTGAAAGAAGACTCACATCCAAAGCCACAATAATGGGAACAAATCAATGACAAAAAACAAGAGTGTTTAAAAAATGAACTGAGGCCGGCGCCGTGGCTTAACAGGCTAATCCTCTGCCTTGCGGCGCCGGCACACCGGGTTCTAGTCCCGGTTGGGGCGCCGGATTCTATCCCGGTTGCCCCTCTTCCAGGCCAGCTCTCTGCTATGGCCCAGGAAGGCAGTGGAGGATGGCCCAAGTGCTTGGGCCCTGCACCCGCATGGGAGACTAGGAGAAGCACCTGGCTCCTGGCTTCGGATCAGCGCGATGCGCCGGCCGCAGCAGCCATTGGAGGGTGAACCAAAGGCAAAAAGGAAGACCTTTCTCTCTGTCTGTCTCTCTCTCACTATCCACTCTGCCTGTCAAAAAAAAAAAAAAAAAAAAAAAAAAAAAAAAAAAGAACTGAGCGGCCGACGCCGCAGCTCACTTGGCTAATCCTCTGCCTGTGGTGTGCCGGCACATCGGGTTCTTGTCCCAATCGGGGTGCTGGGTTCTAGTCCTGGTTGCTCCTCTTCCAGTCCAGCTCTCTGCTGTGGCCCGGGAGTGCAGTGGAGGATGTCCCAAGTGCTTGGGCCCTGCACCCCATGGGAGACCAGGAGAAGCACCTGGCTCCTGGCTTCGGATCGGCACAGTGCGCCAGACATAGCGGCCATTTGGGGGGTGAACCAACGGAAAGAAGACCTTTCTCTCTGTCTCTCTCTCTCACTAACTCTGCCTGTCAAAAAAAAAAAAATGAACTGAGTAATAAGCAGCAGAGCATTCATAATATAGTTGGAAAGACCAAAGAAGCAGACAACAGTTTACCCATTTACTTTTTTCTTTTTAAAGACTTATTTATTTATCCCAAAGTTAGTGCTACAGAGAGAGAAGGAAAGACAGGCAGAGAGGTCTTCCATCTGCTGGTTCACCTCCCAGATGGTCACAATGGCCAGGGCTGGGTCAGGCTGAAGCTAGGAGCCAGGAACCAGGAGCTTCTTCCAGGTCTCCTACATGGGTAGCAGGGTCCCAAGCATTTGGGCCATCCTCTGCCGCTTTCCCCAGGCCATTAGCAGAGAGCTGGATCAGAAGTGGAGCAATGAGGACATGGACTGGCATGCATATGGGATGCTGGCCCTGCAGGCAGCAGCTTATCTGCTATATCATAATGCTAGCCCCTTGTTTACCCATTTTCAAGGTAAATGTTAGTTCTACGAAATTTTAAATTATACTCTGAAACATTACAGGCCATGTTGACTTGATTGTTTTTTAGTTATGAAAAGCATAATAAAATAGAATAGAAGATTAATTAGATTCATATCAACCTGAATTAGTGATAAATCCCAAGGAGAAATCTGGCTAGGACCAAATGGTGACTGTTGTTTAGTAAATGTTAGCACCATACTATTTTAATGAAGAAGCATGCTCTTCACATTTTGTCTCAGAAACATGTAAGTATGATGTTCAGTCTGCACAGAAATGCCTTTTCAAAATTTTCAGTTAATTATAAATTCTAATTTTATTAATTATTTTACTAATGGATGACATGCCCTCACTGCTTATATAAGTCTGCTTGTGTGAGTGTAAACACACATAAGCACACAGACACACACACACGTGGAGGGATTGGGAACCGGACACTGAATTTAGACAGATGCCACCTTGCTACCTTGAGATGGGTCCTGTTAAAAACATAGTAAGACCCACATAGAGCAGAAAATAGGTTCTCAATTCTCCTTGTCGATCTGGAATAGAAGTTTGAGGGGCAGTCTTCTCTGTTACCAAGTTTAAATTCAGGTCTGACCTAGTTAAATCTCCGTTAAGAGAAGAGGGACTGTTTGGGTAGGCCAGGAAAGGACACAGTAGCTTTGGCACCAGAGAAGTCTCCAGCAGTAACTCACATTCAGGTGAACTGCTTTTAGAAAGCACTTTCAGTTACCTGCCCCCAGAGTGAAGTTCAAAGGAAAAGGGAGTAAGATGTTCTCATTCAAGATCTCTGGACTGTGGTGTTTTCTACCACTGGAGAGTTGCTTGATTCTGAACATTATCACCTTCAGGAATAGCAACAGTTATTTCTTTACCCAGACTGTCTTTTAATCTTGGAACAAGAGGCCTAGAAAGCCATTCTCACAAAAGTCTTTTCTTGCTTTTAAAAACACAATCAAATTGGTTCCAGTGGAGTGGGATATAAGGAAGGGCATCTCTTCTACTTCTACACAAGTAATTGGCCCAGCCTAATTAGGTTGCCCAAGTGTTTAGATACCATGGTGATGGGCACTTTATAAATACTGCATGTAGCAAAACTAGGAACATCCCTTGTGACAGCAGCCACACAGTTAGCTCTGAGAGGTTAGGAAGATACCAGTCAAATGCTTTTCTACATTCCATAATATTTATTGATAGTTATTTATGTTGACACTTTCAGCCATTTGTGGTGTCTTTTTACTCTAGACCTGTGGGGAGTGTGGTTAAAGATGACTTCTGCAGAGAAAGATGTCATCTTATATGCAAGGTAAACATCTTTGTGGATTCTGCACAATAACTAAGGAAACTATTAGAACTTATAAACAACTGCCATCCAGAAATCAAAAAGCACTTAATCAGTTCAGAATTAGAACATGCTTAAATGGGTCTGTAGTGAGTGAAAAACCACACATTGCATAGAAGCTAGTGGTCTTATGATCCTACAAGAAAACCAAATGGTATTCTCTAGTTGTTGAAATAAATCTAGAATATTGTCATTCTGAATGCTGGATTGCCTTATTTTCCTTCACAAAGTTGTTTTTGTTTTGTTTTGCACTCCTTGTCAAGTTGGGGTAATCTCAGTGAGAATGAATACAGGGAAGAAGGGAAAAACTGCTGATTTACACAAGCAGGAAGAAACTGATTCATGTTTTCAGTCTATGAACTTAATTCTTCTAAACTGGATGGTAATTTGCAATTCTTAAAAATGGTCTGTAAATTCTTTCATACCACCAGGTAGTTATCTAGAGATATAATGTAGTGATGTATAAAAGCTAAAATGGTTGCTCCTAAAATCAACTTTTTACTATGAGGAAGAAAGGGGGATTAATATTTCACAGTGCCAGGTTTTATGTTAGAAATTATACATCTAATGTTTTGAATGCTTACAATAATCCTATCAGCTAGGTAACATATCTATTTTAAAGATAAGAAATTGAGATGCTGAATTTTGTTGATTACCACACAACATCTCATAGCATATGATAGGGTGCAAATTTTAGCCCATTTTACCTGGCTCCTGGACCCGTCCTCTTCATGACAACATGTTTTATTTCCTTATTGGAAAAAGCTGCCACCTGCCATGCCAGCATCTCTATGAGTGCTGCCTCAAATTCTGGTTTGCTCCACTTCCAATCCAGCTCTCTGTTAATATGCTTTGGAAAACAGTGGAAAATGGCCCAACTACTTGTCGGAGACCCTCATGGAGTTCCAGGCTCCTGTCTTCAGCCTAGCCAACCCCAATCATGTGGCCATTTGGGGAGTTACCAGTGGATGGAAAATATTTCTCTCTGCCTCTCCCTCTCTCTCTGCAGCTCAGTCTTTCCAGATTTCAAATAAATGAATAAATAAATCCTTTTTTATTAAAGAAAAATGCTGCCTAAGAGGGATAGATTATGACCTTAACCATGAGTTTTTCAGAATTAGGGTTTTAACTTTTGATTGTGCTTCTGTCTTTGTAGTTAATTAATACTCATGCGTTTATGAGAGTATCTTTGGATAATATCACAATACACCTGGAAGTAATATAACAAGGTGGAAAAATGCCAGATTTAGAATAAAAACACCTGGGTTTGAAGATGACAGTTTAAAATTGTGACATTAGAGATGTCACTTCAGTGAGTGTCAATTTATTTAGTGGAAAAATGAGTGTACTTATAATATCTGCACTCAGAGTGGCTGGGAAATATTTTTTTCTAAACACTGTAGGGATGCATGTGATACATGTGAGCACAGTTTCTATCAAGAAGGATTAAAATCAAAAGATTTCATACTCAAAGGGCTGTTTCACATATTGGAAAATACACTTACATGAATCCATTGTACTAGTTAAGTTGAATCAGTGCTCTACTTGCTAATGAGACATTATTAAGGACCTGCCAGTATATTATGATCCACTCCTATATAAATAAACAGGGGCAACCTCATTGAGAATGATTGCAGGGAAAAAGATGTGCTGACAACAAACTTGGTATAATCTTCTTAAAATGGAAAGGTTTTTTTTCCCATATTTTATTATTTTAAAATTTACATATTGGCACCATAATCCAACAAAATGTTCAAGCTATAGTCCAGAGAATCTACTGTTTCTTATTTTTCCCTCTCATTCCCTACATCTAATTTCCTTCATTCTTAACTGTTAACAGTTAACATATTCTATAATTTCTACTCTCTGATCTTACCTGATCATTTTTCAATTGGCTTCCTACCCTGAGTCTTCTTTGTCCACTCACTTTCATCCCCTATACACACATGTTATGCTACTGTCTAATTATGGCATGCATTTGCTTACAATCCTCAATGGATTTTGACTGCCCATAAGATAAAAGCCAAATTCCATAGTAAACCAGAAAAACGTTCAGAATCTGGTCAATGACTATGTGAACTCATTTGTAACACATCTGAAGAATAACGTCTGACATCTACTATATTCTGGGTACTGTGCCATGTTAGGGCACCATGGAAGTAAACAGAACAGACATTAAGTGACTAATTAACTCGAACTACACAAACAAAATTATGAAAAGTGCTTTGGGGTGGGCATTCAGCCTACCAGTTAAGATGTTGGCTGGGGCACCTATAACCCACTTCTAAGTATCTTGGTTCAGTTCTGGCTTCTCCTAACTTCAGCTTCCTTCCAATAGACTTTAGGAGTCAGTGGTGATGACTCAAGAAGTTGTGCTCCTAAGATTTCATTCTGAGCTCCTGGCTTTGGTACTTTCAGCCATGTGGGCATTTGGGGAATGAACCAGTAGATGGAATCTCCCTCTGTTTTTCTTTCTCTCTTTCTCTCTAGATGTGAATGTGTTTGTGTATCTCTTGCCTTCCAAATACATACATACATAGATACATACATGCATACATAAGAAAGGATCGTGGTGGAGAGGGGGTGCTATTGCAAGTAATATTCTTTCAAGAAAAGCCTTGTTTCACCTCTTTCATTTCACATTTCTAAAGTTCTAATCAGTTTTCCTTCCTCTGTTTACTCCTAAGAAATCTTATTACTAACATTAGGATTGTGAAAGTTGACATCACTGTAGATTCTACAGGCAAGAAAACATTAGGGAAATGTTATGGACAAACTTATGCCCATACAGTCAGTCCATTAGATGAAATGAAGATATTTTTTGAAAGAGAAAGTTTATAATGATTCACTGAAGAGGAAACAAGTAACCTGAAAAGCCATGTTCCTATCAAGAAATTGAAGGTTTACTAACAGTTTCTTAAAAAATTGAGGAGGAAGCAACAATTTCTAAGTCATTCTTTAAGGCCATCATTGTCCTGAAACCTGATTCCCAAACCATCAGAGATATTATAATGGGGATGGGGTGGTAGAAATTATAAAGAGAATTGAAAATGAATCTTGATGCAAATGGAAGGGGAGAGGGAGTGGGAGAGGGGAGGGTTGCGGGTGGGAGGGAAGTTATGGGAGGGGGAAGCCATTGTAATCCATAAGCTGTACACTGGAAATTTATATTCATTAAATAAAAGTTAAAAAAAAAAAGAAAGGGAAACCAAAGATAAAAAAAAAAAGAAATAATCACAGACTGATATCCCTCATGAATAAAGGAGCA
The DNA here is from genome assembly GCF_033115175.1 of Lepus europaeus. NCBI lineage: Eukaryota > Metazoa > Chordata > Mammalia > Lagomorpha > Leporidae > Lepus > Lepus europaeus. The sequence continues at coordinate 84,997,825 of NC_084827.1, read as the reverse complement.
AAGATTTTAGATAAAATTTTAAGTAATGGAATTAAAAAATATATTACAAAACTAATATATCATACAGACTGACTGGGATTTATCCCAGGAATGTAGGTTTTGCTTAGCATCTAAAAGATCTATCAATATAATTGATTTTATTAACAAACTAAAAACCAGAAACACATTATCTTCTCAATAGACTTAGAAGACCTTTTGACAAAATCCAGTCACTATTTGTGATTAAAAAATTTTAGCGAACTAGGAACAGATGGGAAGGAAAAACCTACATCTAGCATCATACTTAATGGTGAAAAATTAATTTTTTTATTAAAAGAAGAAACAAAATATGTATACCTTTATCATTTCTACTTAAAATTATACCAGAGATTTTAGCTAGTGCAATGAAATAAGAAAAAGGAATAGTATATATTTAGATAGGAAATTAAAAGGTGATACTGATTTAATCAAATATAAAAATGAAATCTATGTAAAAATTTTATTATCTACCAAAAAAAAAATACAGGAAACAATAATTGAGTGCTAGCATCTCGCAGGATGTAAGAAAAACACAAATTTCAATTATAATTCTATATTGCAGCCTTGAAGAATCAGAAATTCAGGCCATAAGAGATGTAATTTACAATAGCATTAAAATATGTCAGATAAATCTGACAAAATGTATCTGTAATGGGGCCGGCGCTGTGGCACAGTGGGTTAATGCCCTGGTCTGAAGCACTGGCATCCTATATGGGCACTGGTTCAAGACCCGGCTGCTCCACTTCTGATCCAGCTCTCTGCTGTGGCTTGGGAAAGCAGTAGAAGATGGCCCAAGTCCTTGGGCAACTGTACCCACGTGGGAGACCTGGAAGAAGTTCCTGGCTTCAGATCTGTGCAGCTCCGGCTGTTGTGGCCAAGTAGGGAGTGAACTAGCGGGCAGAGGACCTCTCTCTCTGCCTCTCCTCTCTGTGTAACTCTGAATTTCAAATAAATAAATAAATCTTAAAAAAAAATGTATCTGTAATGAGAACTATGAAATGCTGTTGTGAGAAATTACAAAGACCTAAATAAATGATAAGATATAACTTATTCATTGGTTGGAAGACTTGTTAAAAATCTTAATTCTTCTTTGGCCGGCGCCGTGGCTTAACAGGCTAATCCTATGCCTTGCGGTGCCGGCACACCGGGTTTCTAGTCCCGGTTGGGGCGCCGGATTCTGTCCCGGTTGCCCCTCTAACAGGCCAGCTCTCTGCTATGGCCCAGGAAGGCAGTGGAGGGTGGCCCAAGTGCTTGGGCCCTGCACCCGCAAGGGAGGCCAGGAGAAGCACCTGGCTCCTGCCTTCGGATCAGCGAGATGCGCCGGTCGCAGCAGCCATTGGAGGGTGAACCAAAGGCAAAAAGGAAGACCTTTCTCTCTGTCTCTCTCTCTCTCACTATCCACTCTGCCTGTCAAAAAAAAAAAAAAAAAAACTTAATTCTTCCCAATTGATCCTTAGGTTTAATGCAAAGACAACCATAATCTCAGCAGACTTTTTATTTATTTTTAACTTAAAATTTTTTTTCTTAAAACATTTTTGACAGACATACATAAATATACACACACATATATACAAATACACCTCCTTCTATCTAGCTATCTATCTGGCTATCATATGGGATACTACTTATGTTTTCTTACATATATATATATATATATATATACTATATAATATCCAATAAGGTTATATATATTTATCTTTTCAAACATATAACATTGGTTTATAGTGAAAAAAATTCAGAAATGATATCTTTTAGGCTTTTAAAAACAGAAATATATTGTACATTATCTATAGTCACCTTTCTGTGAAAAATAATTGCTTACCCCTATCAAGTTATAACCTAGTATCCATCAATCAACCTTTCCTTTCCTCCTTCCCCCTTCCCCACTTTCCTCCTCAGGCTTTGGTAGACACCATTGTGTATTTGTGATATATATATATATATATATATATATATATATATATCTTATATATATTTATATATGACATATTTATTTATTTAAAAGAAGAACCAGAGAGACAATCTTCCATTCACTGGTTCACTTCCCAAATGGTGGCAATGGCTGGGGCTGGGCCAGGCTAAAGCCAGGAACCAGGAGCTTCATCAGAGTCTCTGACTTGGATGCATGGGTCCAGGGACATGGGCCATCTTCTGCTGCTTTCTCAGTTGCATTAGCAGGGAGCTGTATCAATGGTGGAGCAGCCAGGTCTTCAACTGGCACCCATTTGGGATATTAGCATCACAGGCAATGACTTAACCTTCTATGCCACAATATCAGCTCCAAACACATCACCTACTTTTTTAGACTCCACATATGAGTGAGATCATGTGTATTTTTCTTGCTGTGTTTGGCTTATTTCATTAATTTTTTTTTTCACAAATTGCAAAAGTCTAAACTTCATTTGAAAATGCAAGAACCTAAGCCGAAGATTAGCAAACTGTGATCTGCGGTGCCCCTGCAGCCTGCTTTTTGCATTTGTAAAGGAAGTTTTATTGAACAGAGCCATATTCACTTCTTTACATGTTGCCCATGACTGTTTATGCATTACATAGGTACAACTGAGTACTTATCAAAGAAACTGTACAGCCCACAAGTCCAAAAATATTATGTGTCCTATCACAGAAAACAAAAATTGCTGACCTCTTACCTAGAGTAGCATAAAAGACTTTCATAAAAGAAAAAAAGAGGAGGACTAACATTAATGACTCTAAAAATCAGTTATACTGGGGGCTAGTGCTGTGGCGTAGCAGACTAATCTCCTGCCTGAGGTGTTGACATCTCATATGGGTGCCAGTTCGTCTTGGCAGCTCGTGTTCCAATCCAGCTCTCTTCTATGGCCTGGCAAAGCAGTAGAAGATAACCCAAGTGCTTGGGCCCTTGCAACCACGTGGGAGACTTAGAAGAAGCTCTTGGCTCTTGGCTTTGGATCAGCCCAGCTCTGGCCATTGAGGCCATTTGGGGAATGAGCCAGTGGATGGAAGACCTTTCTCTCTTTCTCTCCCTCTCTCTGTAATTCTACCTCACAGATTAATAAATAAAATATTTTAAAAATTAGTTATATTAAAGTGACACTTGGCAGTCCTGGAGGGCTTCTCAGGAGAAGAAGGGCTGGCAGAAGAGGAGACGAGATGGATATATAAATGGTAGGTAGATAGGTTATAGGTAGGGAGGAGGATGGATGGATGCATAGATGATTCACAAGTAGATGCATAGATAGATAATGGTAGGTAGATAGATCAATGGTTGATAAGCAGATATACGACAGGTGGGTAGAAAGATAGATGGATGCATAGATGGTAGATGGATAGACAGGAGCTATATAGATGATGGACAGATAGGTAAACTACATATACAGGGATTCTTCAAAAACTTGGTGTGGAATGATGAGCATTTGGCCTAGCAGCTGAGATGCCAGTGAAGACTGCATCCCACATCAGATTACCTGGGTTTGAGTCCCAGCTCTAGCTTCTGATTCCAGCTTCCTGGAACTTCCACCAAACTGCCTAGTTCAATAATCTCATTTTAAAGAGACAAAATATGAGATCTGGAAGGACAGTGGTTTCTGCAAGTCAGTGGAGCTAATTATAGCCTACACTAGGAGAAGTTAAACCACTAATAAACCTTCCTATTCCTTAATACACCATTCTTGCCCTTTGTTATCTATCCCACATATATGAAAGAAAGGAATCATTGAAATTGTATCATATTACTTGGAAAAAAAATGTGTAGAATCAGCTTCAATTTCCCAGACAATTGGGATCCATATTTAGAAGGAATTTTTCACAATTGTTCCAGATACAAATTAGTTTCTGATCAATTGTTTCCAAGGTACTAACTCACTATTTATGTTGCTGAATGAATTTAAAACAAGAGGGGAGAAATATCTGTAATCATACGAAATTGGAGGGAAAGCACTAATTTATAAAATCTTTTGGAAACAATATATAATTGTAGCAAAACAATAACTTCACTCAAATTTTTCTTTGTTCACTCTGGCAATCTCCTAAGTGCAATATACTTAATAGAAGAGAGCATTTTGATTGCTATCATTTATTGTAGTATATTAGTTTCCTCCATCTGAAAAATGGGTCGAACCCTGAGTTCTAGTCACTTGAAGTGACCAGTTCACAGACCGCCTAATTAGAATTTCAACAGCATTGGCATATATGCAGAATCTTATCATTTTAAGTTCCATATATTAAAGGCACACATTTATTCAATACCTTCCTTATTCAATGATTGTGGAAAATAGACTACATCTGCCAGAGAGCAAACATTGTTTCTTCTCTCCAGATGTCTGCTTTTTCTCCCAGAAGTTGGAGAGCATTGGACAAGCAATAACAGATGATGAACACATGCATAACTACAAATGGGCAAGCTGATTGTTTTCAAAATTGGTATAAACATTTGCTCTTGGGTTGAGATTTAGCCCATAGCAAATCTTTACATTTGCGTTATAAACTCTCAACTAAAAAAAATGTTTATAATGGAAGTGCTGACAATGTGAAAATTCAGTTATGGTCAGGAAAGCAGTTTTGTTTAAAAATGCCATTTTGCACTTCCATATTTACTTCCTAACCAGTGACTGAGATGTCAATTCCTCCAAACTTTTCTTTCTCAGTCCAAAGGAGAATTTGACAACTGTTTTGAAATGGACAAGAGGTCTGAATTTCAGTCTCTTGCTTCATAGCAGTTATCAATTAACATACAGAACTACATATTGGTCCCTTAATTAGTTAAATAGATGCCAATGATGATAGTGGTGGTGATGGTGACTATGAATGAGACAGAGGAGAATTAAGCTTGTTGAGAGAAAGTGAGAGAGAAAGACAGACAGAGGGAGAGAGAGAGAGAGAGAGGCATGGAGGGAGACAGCGAGAGAGAGAGAGAGAGGTTTTGCTTTTATACAAAATTTGTAAAAGAAATGGCAGCAATTATTAGGAAATGACTTAACCATGCCAGCGTACAGAGTGAGTACACTAGTACACTGACTTAGAGTAATAAAATAAGGTCAGAAAAATCCCTGGATTTGCCTTACAAATTACTTGGTATAGAACTGAAGATATTTGTATCAACATGTTGACATCATAGTGATTGACCCCAGGGAGCTGAGTCAGGTGTCCCTCTTATGTTTCCCCATGTTCATATAGATGTGGCTCTCTTTACATGGCTGAAGTACAAAGATCAATTTACTGTTCACTTAAGAATGGCAAAAAGATTAAAAATTGAAGGAGTGAAGATGCGCAGAAGTGCTAACAACAAATATCTAGGAGCAAGGGATTTCCCTTTAGAAAACTACAATTTAGTAGGAATCACAGAAAATTTTGTCTGTCATGGCTGGCCATAGTGGGACCCCCTCCTTAGCACTGGATACAAGATGACTACTTTGATTTGCAAATTTAAAGCTATTTTTCTGATGATCTAGGTTCTTACCTATACTCTTACTTATTTTCAAAAGAATTTAAATTATTTTTATAATAAAGGGCGGAAAGGAAGAGACCAAAATATCCCAAGGACTCAGTTGATGAAACTAGGCAAGAACTTCCCATGTTCAGCTTCAACACCTGGGTCTGAGCAGAATCAAGTCCTGCTCTCAGGTTCAGACTTGAAAAGGACAAAGAAGGCTCTTATTTATTACATAAAAGTGTTAGAGTCTTCTGAAGGGAGAATAAAATATGTGTTAAAATCCATATTACCCTGAAGGCTCCTAATACTTAAATTTGCATAATACTATACTTGAACAATACATGCAAAATTTCAACATTTATATTTTTCTGCACTCAAACACACCATCATAGGATACTTTCTCCATTCAATGGCTGCTGCATAATAACTCCTAAATTAAGGTATGTAAGAGAGATAAAGCTTAAATATAGAACTCAGGTAATAAAAAGCCATTTATGCACTATAGCAGAATGTGGATTTCATCTTTATACTTTGCTTTTTTTTAAGATTTATTTTACTTATTTGAAAGACAGAGTTACAGGGATAAGTAGAGACAGACAGAGAGAGGTCTTCCATCTGCTGGTTCACTCCCTAAATGGCCACAATGGCCAGAGCTGAGCTGATCTGAAGCCAGCAGCCGGGAGCTTCTTCCGGGTCTCCCACATGGGTGCAGGGGCCCAAACACTTGGGCCATTCTCTGCTGCTTTTTCAGGCACATTAGCAGAGAGCTGGATGGAAGTGGAGCGGCCGGGACTCGAACCAGCACCCTTATGGGATACTGACACTGCAGGTTGGGGCCTTAATCCACTGTATTACAGAGCCGGCCCATGTGCTTTGGTTTTCAAGCCTGACATCATGTAGATGTTCAACCTTGCCCAGGGTTAGGAAGACTCCTATTGAATTTATTATTGTATGTAGGGATCAATCTGGGCGCAGCGGCATCAATCCTCTGCAAGGACTGATGGTTTAAGGAGTAGTACTCAGCCTTCTCGGGCTGCTAGATTTCCAGAACCACTTTGAAAAGAGTCTTATACACACAATGAATACAATGAAGAGGGCATGTTGTGAAAATATGGAATTGATTCTCATTTTCCATATTGATGAGAAAAGTTAATTTATTTGTGATACTAGGCACTCCAAGTGAAAGGCATACCTTGAATAAAATGGTACAATATGAATCTTGTATAGCTAGTTAATATTGCCAGTTATTTTGAATTTTTATTGTAACTTAACAATACATAAAAATGATGTACATATGTAAATTGAGATAAAAGAGCTCTGATGGACAGAATAAGAGCAAAATTAAAAATTAATTTTTTTCCCAAATGAGATATTTTAGGCTTGTCCTCTTACTATTATTGCTCGGAAGACTGGAATGTGCTCTTTGTTTATAACTCAATGATTCACATCAAGACAGCACTGCAGCGCCACATAAAATAACTATAATAATTTGTTGTAATTGAAGAAAAATGTGTTTGTGCAGAATGCACCTAACAACCATGGCTTTGGTGCATTCTTTCCATAATCCTTCGATCAGCACTGTAATGTGAGCAGATTTAAAGTATACTTTCTAATAAGTGCCTTGCTTACCCCCCTCCCTTTTTAAAACTACTTGGTGATATCCTAATTAACCATGCTCAATTGATTGCTTTCAAAATAAGAACTAAGAGCTCTCATCTAGTCAAGTGGAAGCTAATTCAACTCTTTTACAGTATGGCAATGATAGATTTCTCACACACACATTCATACCCACACCCACCACACACACACACACACACAATTAGCAATATTGTACTCCATGTTTTCCCTTTGAGTCAGTGTGACATGACAGCCATACTTCTATGGGTTGGCCTGTATTATTTTTTCTTATATATGTGAGAACGTATAAACTTATAAACGCAAGAACAAATGCTCATTTCTTTAATCACAGACTGAAATTATTTGGGGGGTTTGTTTTGTTAGTGTGTCATTTGACAAACTCTCACATCCAAGGCAGTAGGCTAGCGGTTTCATTTGGAAGAAAGTAAGAGAGTACCTAGGAGAAAATGAATTCAAATCAAGCAGAAGGAAACTGACCATATCAGATTTTATTCCCAATTGCCTCTCTCTGTCTTTTCTTTGCTTTTTAAGTTAAAATTAAACACATGTAATTTAGATAGATGAACATTTAATCATTTTATAATGAGTTTCTAGTATGTGGCCTGGGCATCTATGGCACGCTGCTACCCTGCAGTGGGATGGCAGGATTTTTAGATCCTTGTTACTGTGCATCACACAGACATCTTCTCAAGCCTCATAGATAAACGAGGGTTGACAATACAATACATAACTAATTGTCATACACAGACCTGAAAAACTGTCTCCAGCATATATAAATCCCAGTCCAGGCATTACACAACCAGAGTTTAAAATGTTACATGTAAATCATCCAGACTTAAGCTTCTGAGGAAACACAAACCACTCTCCAAGGACATATGAGACCAGAACTTCAGAAGATGCTGTCTCACTGTGGGATGGAAGCAAACAGCAGCTCGCAGACCACCCTGGTGTGTAGCAATCAACAATGCAGTGGCCCACTTTATAAAGGCGTCAGACAGTCTGTAAGCAAAAAGGCAGAGCCTCCAACTGAGACAGGGCCTGCTAATAAGTGGCTTCTAGTAAAAAGGAGAAGAAGCAAGCCAGTTTTAGCATATGCAACAGATCTTATATCACATTGTTTTTTTGCTGTTGCATTCCACCTTCTTTCATACAGAACAACTCCATCAACTGTCCTTGTGAAGCAACACCAACAGCAGAACCGAACACAGTGACATCTACCTTCCTGCCCCCACAGCCTCTATGATGGTGTTGCACTCAGAAATATCTCCTCACAAATCTGTTTGCCCTGCTGGATTGTGGATTCCCTGACAGAGGCATCATGCCTGTTCATCTTAGTCTCTCCTTTCACCCTAGTGTCTGCTTAGAGAGGCAATGAATACGTGTTTAAAGACAGAGCCATTCTATTCCAGTACTTAGCTACCTGGGAGGCTCTGTTGTAGTTTCAGTTTATCCATCTAACAAGTGGGAATAATGCAGTTTTAAGCAAAAATGTAGCAAAAGAGATTCCATATTTGAAAATATTTTTAAAATGATTTTCAAAAACATGTGCTTGAAAGGTGCAGATTTGGCTATTTCTTTCAGGGTAAGCTGGATTAATAGTATAATTATGCCGGCGCCGTGGCTCAACAGGCTAATCCTCTGCCTTGTGGCACCGGCACACCGGGTTCTAGTCCCGGTCAGGGCACCGATCCTGTCCCGGCTGCCCCTCTTACAGGCCAGCTCTCTGCTGTGGCCAGGGAGTGCAGTGGAGGATGGCCCAAGTGCTTGGGTCCTACACCCCATGGGAGACCAGGAGAAGCACCTGGCTCCTGCCTTCGGAACAGCGCGGTGCGCTGGCCGCAGCGCGCCAGCAGCGGCGGCCATTGGAGGGTGAACCAATGGCAAAAGGAAGACCTTTCTCTCTGCCTCTCTCTCTCACTAGCCACTCTGCCTGTCAAAAAGTTAAAAAAAAATAGTATAATTATAATAGGATATACAATGGTATCAATTAATCTGACTTACACTGAGAGAGAAGAGTTCTTTGATCTTCTGTTGAAAATCATTCAAAAGACTCTTATTTGTGTAATTTATATAGCATACATATTGATGAAAACTAACAAAGCAATTACTTTGGAAATTATTGAAACTATTTCCGTTTTCTTATAACTCTGACTTTATATCAGCAAAAGTACCTCAGCGAGTGCCCATGCCTGCTGTGATAAGTGGAGACTAAGCCACATTCTATCAATGGGGGAAACTTGTACAAACTAGGTACACAAATAGAAAATAATAATGTTGAAGAAAGTATAATTAATTAATTCCAGCTTCAAGATAAGATCACTGGATCCTGCTGACCTCACATGTTAATCAGTTGATTGATTAATTGCTACAATCATAATAATTATATAGTACAAACCTAAGTACACTTAATGATAGTGTAGACTTAGAGTTAAAGGTTCTTTTCAATCTGTATATCTTTTCCCTTTCTTGAATCAAAGGAGTTGGTTTCATTTATTTTAAAGATATCTTTTTGACATGTAGGACTGGAAAGCTTATGTCAAAATTAGCCAAGGCTCGATTTTCCTTGTCTAATTAATCACTTTTGGTTATTTCTTAATGCTCTGTTTAAAATGTTAACAATCTCACCTCCTAAAAAGAGATTTTCTGTTAAACATATTCATTAAACCATATTACTCTTACTGAAGACATGCTTACTGCATGAGGGGCTCTTGTGATTGCATGGTAGTAGGTGTCTCCCATGTGTAGTTCTCTATTCTTTATTTTCAATATTTGGATAGTAGGTAAATGAAGCCTGAGTTTCCATTGACATACATAGATCAAATTATGTGCTGTAAGGTGAATATTGATTTATCAAGCACTCTTCTGACACTTAAAATAAGGACTGGATTTAAAGTGGCTTTAAAATGTATAAATGTATGCACTTTTATATTTTTCACACATGGGAATCCAAATTTTGGGCTTTAACCTCGCTACCACACACACACACCTGACACAAACACAGACATAGAGCATTATAAATCATGATATAAATCTTCTGAAAATTTTTGTTGCATTCTGATCACTCTCAAATTCTGAATAATCACTTAATGATCCAATAGCTATAAAGATTTAGTTGGATGACCCTGAAATAACCACCTGAGGCACAAAGATACATTGAACTAGGTTGGGACTCAGTACATGATACCCCAAAGTAGGGTGCTTTTTTGTGGTATTTTGAACCAAAGAAGATTGAAAGGGCCTCAGAAGGAAGATGATCTCTCACCTACTTCCACCCTCTTTTCTTTGTTCCCCCATTCTCTAGGGAAACAGATCATATATGCTAGACCTCTGATCCATCACAGCAAGGCAGAAAACCCAGAAATGTTACTCTGCGAGTCCCTCCTTTCCCCATGAAGATGCTCACACGATGGGTGCTGTGCTCTGTACTGAGAGGAAGGGATGCTGCATGAAAAATGGAGAAGAATCTGTATAGCCTCTCCAGGCCTCTCTCTGCAGTTTTACCACTCGAGCACACCCTTCTTGTACAATCACATGCCTACATGCTGTCCACTCTTCATCAAACCCAAGCACAAAAATCCAATTTTCTCTGGATCTTTGGATCTTGATTTCTGAAGGCTACTATGTGACATACAACTTTGAATCAATAGATTTGTTATGTTTTTCTCTTGCTAATCTGTCTTGTTATAGAGGTTGGCCATGGACTTTGTAATGGATGACAGGAAGGTATTATGCCATTTTGTCAGTACAACTGACTAGATTCCAGATACAGGAACACTGACAGTAAGGAAAAACAGTTGATTAATTATACAAATTTGGTCCAGTCTTTTAATGTATGTAAGACAACCTGTCATTTTCTCAATTTTTGTGAAATATGTTTCTATTCTTTGGCCACCTAGGTTCAAAATCTGACTCATGCTTTTTTTTCATGATTGCCTAACAAAACTGTCATCAAAATTTTGTTTTCTATAATCTTTTATGTAGCCATTTCTCTTTTCCTTTCCTTCTTCCTTTCCTTTCATTTTCTTACAAAGCAGTTAAAAATTTAGCTTGTTAAACTCATGTAACTCCTAGTTGCTTTTTTTAAAAATTCTTTTTTAACTTTTAATTACTTTTTAAGATTCAATGTGATTTGTAGATACAGCTCTAAGAACATAATGATATTCCCTTCCTCCCTCTCTCCTCCACCACTCTCCTTCCCACTCAACTTTTGCATTCATAAGAATAACCCAGAGGGGCCACCTGCAGTGCTGGCATCCCATATAGGTGCTGGTTTGAGTCCTGGCTGCTCTACTTCCAATCCAGCTCTCTGCTATGTCCTGGGAAAGCAGTAGGAAATGGCCCAAGTGTTTGGGTCCTTGCACCCACATGGGAGACCCAGAAAAAGGCTCAGCTCCAGTTGTTGCAGCCACTGGGGAATGAACCATCAGGTGGAAGACTTCTCTCTCTGCCTCTCTAATAAATAAATCTTGGCCGGCGCTGCAGCTCACTAGGCTAATCCTCCGCCTGCGGCGCCGGTACCCCAGGTTCTAGTCCCGATTAGGACGCCGGTTCTGTCTCAGTTGCTCCTCTTCCAGTCCAGCTCTCTGCTGTGGCCCGGGAGTGCAGTAGAGGATGGCCCAAGTGTTTGGGCCCTGCACCCGCATGGGAGACCAGGAGGAAGCACCTGGCTCTTGGCTTCGGATCGGCGCATCGCGCTGGCCGTAGTGGCCATTTGGGGGGTGAACCAATGGAAGGAAAACATTTCTCTCTATCTCTCTCTCTCACTGTCTAACTCTGCCTGTCAATAAATAAATAAATAAATCTTTTAAAAATATTTATTTATTTATTTGAAGGGTAGAGCTACAGACAGGCAGAAGGGGGGAGAGAGAGAGAGAGAAGTCCTGCATCCGATGGTTCATTCCCCAACTTGCCGCAACAGCCAGCACTGAGCTGATCCAAAGCCAGGCTCCTACGTGGGTGCAGGGGCCCAAGGACTTGGGCCATCCTCTACTGCTTTTCCAGCCACAGCAGAGAGCTAGATCGGAAGTGAAGCAGCTGGGACTTGAACTAGCTGGGACTCGAACCATATGGGATGCTAGCACTGCAGGCGGTGGCCTTATCTGCTGCGCCCCAGTGCCAGTGCCTAAATAAATCTTAAAAAAAAAAAAAATTCCTTAAAGTTTCCTTATTGGTTTTTAGTAAAATTTCCAAACTTCATCCCAGCACAATGAATTGAAACGTATCAGGGTGGGTCTAGCAATCTGTTTATATAAAGGTGAGTCAGGTCAAAGCCAGCTTTGGGAACCCCTGGACTGATTCTCAGATCCTTCTGGATGTTATCTATTCACCCTGGTACTACCATTTTTCTGTCATCACAAATACTATTACTGCAGGAACCCACAGAATGCAGAAAAACAAGAGAACTAAACAACAAAGCCTGTGTAGGAGACAACCCTGCTCATACTTTAAAATAAACCCTCTCAGTCTTTTTCTCTATGAATAAATATTTACACACATATTTTAAAATAAGTTCAGACTTGGCTATGGTTTCAAAGAGCCCCCCAAAATTCATGTGTTGGAAATTCCATCCCCAAGTCAACAATGTTGAGAGGTGGACCTTTAGGAGGTGATTGGCCTCATGAATGGATTAATGCCAACATCTTAGAAGTGATTCCCTTGGGGCTGGCACCATGGCTCACTTGGTTAATCCTCTGCCTGCGGTGCCGACATCCCATATGTGTGCTGGCATCTAGTCCCGGTTGTTCCTCTTCCAGTCTAGCTCTCTGCTATGGCCCGGGAAGGCAGTAGAGGATGGCCCAAGTGCTTGGGCCCTGCATCCACATGGGAGACCAGGAGGAAGCACCTGGCTCCTGGCTTCGGATTGGCGTAGCTCTGGCGGTAGCGGCCATTTGTGAGGTGAACCAACGGAAGGAAGACCTTTCTCTCTGTCTCTCTTGCTCACTGTCTAACTCTATCTATCAAATAAAAAAAAAATTAAAAAAGAAGTGATTCCCTGATCAAAGGATGACGTGCCTCCTCCTGCTCTCTCTTGTGTATATTCACATTTTCAGGTACACATGCTATCTTGCCCTTTCTCCTCCTACCACGGGATGATGTGACAATAAGCCCTTGCCAGACACAGGCACTCCATCTTGGACTTCCCAGCCTCCAGAACCATAAGAAATAAATATTTGCTCTGTTTCAATTGCCTAGTCTCAGGTGTGCTGTTACAGCAGCACAAAATGTACTATGACAATACTGAATATGCTGCTTTATGTTTATCCTCTTTCTTAATATTTATTGTCATTCAATCTTGTGAAGTAATGTTATCTACAGAACAATTTAGTAATTGTGTAATATTTCATTGGACAAATGGACCCTACTTCAGTCTTTTTTTTTAATATAGGTATTACTTCCACAATTTTCACTTCTATAAATAACTTTTAGACAGGTCAGTTTGTACATATTTCTTGTGCATATTTTTGAAAATTTCCAAAGCCAAATTTTTGGATAGGTAGTTGCTGGTACAAAGGCATGCACCTTTTTAAGGATTTCCAGAAGGATAGCAAAAATTCTTTCTAAAAATTTTGTAAGAATTCTAACTCAAAGTAGCTATAGGTTTTGCCTTATCATGAACTTTAGTGGCTATTTCATCTACAGCCAAGTGTTATATCATAAACCATTCTTATTGGTATTATCAACTCCTACCTTTACAGCACACTTCACTTTGCAGAAATGGCACCTTGTTAAGGCTATTAAATTTATTGGCTTTTTACTTGCAGGTAGCCACCAACATTGTAGAAAAGAAAACTTAAAAATAACTAATCTGAAGTAATTTTTGATGAGCTGTAACGTAAAAGCTATAAACCTGAGGCAGGAGAATGCTATTTTCTTATGTGATACCTTGTTCTGGCCATCTGTTGAATAAATATCTGGTTCCAAATCATGTCAATTAAAAATGATGGCAAATCTGAAAAAACTTCTACTTGTGAATATCAGCAAGACCAACATTGTACTGCCGGTGTAGTTATTTTATGGCAGATGAGCTACCTACACACTTTACATTCATATCTGGAGAAAAAGAAATTTATGTTTGCTGCTAGGAGGTTTATATGAGGGTACTTCAAGAAGTTTGTGGAAAATGGAATGAAAAGATAAGCTTCTTGTGGTATAAAAAATGAAAATCCACACAATTTTTTCATACTACACATTTTATGAACTTTTTGAAGATCTCTTATATATATGATTTCAAAAGTATTTTATATCAAAATATGTGCCTTTTAATAACATTTTCTCACAAACCTATGCAAATACTCTTGAGAGTAGAGTAATGGACTGTCTTATGTCAAAGGTGAGCACTGTTTAACAGAGCATAGGAGGGGCCTTCTTCTGTGAGAAAATGGAAACTTGATGATGGTGGTTAGAACCCCAGATCCCTGTAAAACAATCTATTTCAGTCTGCAAGGTAAACTGAAGGAATGGGTTGCACACATATGATGCTGAAGCCACCAATTTAAGAAAGGCAGCAACAGGAGCAGGGAAGTTGGAATTTGGTGGCAGATGGTCAGGTCTGCAGGAAGTGTCCACCCAGCTTTGTTTGGCCCATATTCTGAAACAACTAGAATAAACACTTAGTGTCATAATTTATAAGCATATCAGTACCAATAAATCAGAATCATGCAAACAGTCATGTTTATTATATTCTTGTTGCTTAATATTCATGACAGTAATTTATTTTTATAGTACAGTTTCACTGTTCTCCTCACCATTGCTCTGTGTTTAAGTCTGGCAAGTTCTATTAGCAGGAATTCAGGTAACCCTTTGAAGACTGCAAAAGTTCACTAGCTCCAGCAAAATACTTTCTTTGCTCACTAACTTTCTCCTTTTTCTCTTATAAGCTTTTAGCCACCAAGATAAAGTTTCTGTGAATTATACAGCAATACTACTTTGACATTTGAGAGGACTTCGAAAAGTTCATGGAAAGTTTGTGCTATGAAAAAGCTATGCATGCATAATAAAAAAAATTTGCACTAAAATAAACATATTTTTAAATCCCCTTTTCCATGAACATTAAAAAATATCCTCATATAGAAAATGTGAAGAGTAAAGTCTGCTTAGTCCTCTGCTAATAGCTGGATAAACTGAGCTTGTAAGACAGAAAAGAACACGTGGATAGAAGTGAGCATTTAATTCTTAAATTTACTGTCAACAAAATGGATTAAATTAAGCACAGTTTCCACCTCTCTCATTCACCTACTCAGCACCAATCCCCCTGACAGCCCACCTCAGCAGCTCAGGATCATTGCCACTAATCGTTATGGATTGTTCAGTGAGGAACTGCAAGAGACAACCACCACAAAGCATGTTGTTCTGTATGTTCCTCTAACACAGGAGCTACCAGGATGAGACGTGGGTCCTACCTCAGAGATGCTTACGTCAGATTAAGGGATGACAAACTATATTGGGCCGTTCTGTATCTGCACCTGAGACAATTATGTTCGCTTTCACACTTGAAAACTCAGCAGAGAAAATTTAAAACTAATCACCAGAAAAAGGAATCACAAGCATAAAATCTGGCAAATAAGTTTTATTTGAAGGGCTTCCCAATTAATAATCCTCATATGAACGGTGCCCCTCTCTTTGAGTTTGTTGTATAGCAACAAAGAGGTTAAATGTTTTTTAGAAAGAAAAATGGCATCAAGTATGAGTAGACAAAATGCTAGTATTTTAGTTATAATTCAGATTTTTTATTGTGGATATGGAGTGTTCAAATAATGAATTTATTTTATAGACTCTGTGAAAATGATTTTCTAGCACATTCATGAGGGCTAAAGTGACACTTTACTGTAATTCTACCTTTCAATTAAAGAACACATATGATGACAGTTATAAGGGATTTTATGATGTTATTTCTTAAGTCACTTGCTGGAAATTGTAATGATAATTGGTTACTTTTTTCTATCTACAACTGAAACATAAAATATGAAGAGGAGCTTCTTGCTAACATGGTTGTTGTTGCTTTTAACTAGTAATACAGTTTTCATAAAATAGGTACTCTTAGCTAACATTCCTAAAAGATAAGTTAAATTGTCTTTACAAATAAATGTAGATACCCTTTAACCTTATCCATCTGCTAGGTGTGTGTGAATTTCACCGTTTGCTATATTTTATTTTTGAAAGTTTTTCTGGTGACCTAGGCACAGGAATGGGGACCTGTAATGTTGCCGCGGATACAGAAAGCAGTAAGAAAATTTGTTTAATTCCTTTTAAATCGGATAGCCAAGACATAAGCCTTTCTTAAACAAATAATAAGGTTTTGAGATGAGGTATATGAGCAGAGAAATTCATTCATGTTCTATATGGTTTCCTTTCATTGTAGTTTGTAATAGTATATAGTATTTTTCTGACCCACACCTAAGTGTAGTAATTGTCTCATTTATGAGTAGATATTTGCCATTTTTGTCCAAATTAAGCCAGAAGTACAGATGCATGGTAAGAAGTGACAGCTTTTGAATCTTCCAGTTCTGGACTTGAATCCCAACTCTGTAATTTCCCATCTAGTATCTTTAGACATGCTATTTAATAATGGTTAGTCTAAATTTCCCAAATTGAAGTGATAGGAATAAGTACACTGACCACAAGAGAGTGTTATAAAAATTAATTTAAATGGCAAAATGTACATATAGAACAGCTATTTCCAAGTAAAAGTATGGTCAGGAGACTATAAATTGGAGCTGTAATTGTAGGGACAGTTCTGTAGGGACACGTTTAGTTACATAAGTGCTAGTTCATAGGTTTATAACACAGATATACCTTGGTGGTGTTTTGAGTATGGTTCCAGACCAATGAAATAAAGTAACTATCACAATAAAACCTATAATATGAACTTTTTGGTTTCCCAATGGTCATAAAAATGTTTATGTTATTCTGTAGTCCATTAAGCTTTAAATAGCACAGTATCCAAAAATATGTACATATCTTAATTTAAAAATACTTTATTGATGAAAAATGCTAAAGGTTATCTAAGCCTTCAGTGGGTCATCTTCTTTATCCTGGTGCTGGGTCTTGCTGCCTTGAATGACTCCACCTTTTTAAAAATATTTCCCTGTAGCATGTTGTGCTGTTTAATAGAATTGTAACCTCACTAGATTTTTTTCCCCCCAAATTGGAATCAATTCTCTCAAAACCTGCTGCCTATTTATCAACTAGATTTATGTAATATTCTAAAATCCTCTATTGCCATTTCAATAGTGCTCACAGTATCTTCACCAGGAGCAGATTTCTACTCAAGAAATGATTTTCTTTGGTCTTCCTTAAGTAACACCTTATCCACCCAAGGTTTAACAGGGAATTGCAACAATTCAATCACATCTTCAGGCTCCACATCTAATTCTAGTTCCTCTTTGCTGTTGCTATCACATAACTCAGTTACCATTTCCACTTGAAGTCTTGAAATCTGCAAGGTCATCCATGAGGTTTGAAATCAAATTCTTCCAAACTCCTGCTTATGCTGGTGCTTTCACCTCCTCCCCCGAATCACGAATGCTCCTAACGGAATCTACAGGGGAAATTCTGTCCACAAGGTTTTCCATTACATTTCCCACATTCATTGGAGGAATCACTATATATAGCAGCTATTTAGGAAACATTTCTTTTCTAAATGTTTATTTGTTTTCTTTTCATCTACTTGAAAGAACACAGAGAGTGAGTGAGAGTGAGAGTGAAAGCTAGAGACAGAGAGATTTTTTCATTCATTGATTTACTTCCCAAATGCAACAGCAAGGCTGGGTCAGGCAGAAGCCAAGAGTTTGAAATTCCATCTGGGTCTTCCATGCAGGTGGCAGGGGCCCAGGAACTATAGGCATTATCCATTGCTTCCTGATATGCACTAGCAGGAAGATGTATTGGAAGTAGTGTCACTAGGACTTGAACTGGCACTTTGATATTGTGTGCTTTTGTTGCAAGCTATAGCCTAACCCACTATGCAATAGGGCCCACCTTAAAATACATTTCTTAAATAAGACATGGATGTCAAAATTACTCCTTAATCCATGGGCTGCAGGATGCATGTTGTGTTAGCAAGCACGAAGACAACATTAATCTCACTGTACATCTCCATCAGTGCTTTTTGGTGACCAGGTGAATTGTCAAAGGAAATCATGTTGTGAACACATGTGTGTCATCCATGCTTTGTTGCTCCATTTAAAAAGCACAGACAGAGTAGATTTAGTATATATATATATATATATATATGTATATATATATTTTTTTTTTGACAGGCAGAGTTAGACAGTGAGAGAGAGAGAGAGAGACAGAGAGAAAGGTCTTCCTTCTGTTGGTTCACCCCCCTAAATGGCCA
Source organism: Lepus europaeus (assembly GCF_033115175.1). Lineage (NCBI taxonomy): Eukaryota > Metazoa > Chordata > Mammalia > Lagomorpha > Leporidae > Lepus > Lepus europaeus. Next base: position 84,979,424 of record NC_084827.1, on the reverse strand, counting down.
CTACAGCAGCCGGCATGCTGCGCTGATCCAAAGCCAGGAGCCAGGTACTTCCTCCTGGTCTCCCATGTGGGTGCAGGGCCCAAGCAATTGGGCCATCCTCCACTGCACTCCCAGACCATAGCAGAGAGGTGGACTGGAAGAGGAGCAACTGGGACAGAATCCGGCACCCCAACCAGGACTAGAACTCCAGGGTGCTGGCGCTGCAGGCAGAGGATTAGCCTAGTGAGCTGCGGGGCCAGCCAATAATTCTTAAGCGCCTTAAAATTTTCACAATGGTAAACTGGTTTTAACTTAAAGTCACCAAGTATGTTAGCCTCTAACTAAAGTCTGACCTTGAATTTTTTTTTTTTTTTTTTGGTAAAGATTTGTTTGTCTGTTGAAATCTTTACTTAATATATACTGAACTGATCTTCTGTATATAAAGAGAATTGAAAATGAATCTTGACGTGAATGGAAGGGAAGAGGGAGCGGGAAAGGGGAGCGTTGCAGGTGGGAGGGAAGTTATGGGAGGGGGGAAGCCAATGTAATTCATAAGCTGTACTTTGGAAATTTATATTCATTAAATAAAAGTTTAAAAAAATAAATGTATTGTGTCATAAGAAAAAAAAAGATTTGTTTGTTTACTTATTTATTTATTTACTTATTTGAAAGGGTTACAGAGAGGGAGAGGGAAAGTCACAGAGATAGAAATATTCCATCTTCTACTTCACTCCCCAAATGGCCATGACAACCTTGAGGCTGGGCCAGGCCGAAGCCAGAAGATGGGAGCTTCTTCCAGGTTTCCCACATGGGTGCAGAGGCTCAAAGACCTGGGTCATCCTCCACTGCCATCCCAGGTACATTTAGCAGCCCAGAGCTGGATCAGAGTGGAGCAGAAGGGACTTGAATTGGCTTCCAGATGGGATGCTGGTGCTACAGGCCGAGGCTTTAACCTGCTGCGCCACAGTGCCGGCCCCGACTTCAAATATTTGAATTCAGATATTGACTACTCTTTAGCTATCAAAGTCCTAGATGGCATTTTTTTCTAATATAAAACTTTTTTGTCTACATTGAAAATCTTAGTTTTAGTGTGGCCACGCTTATCAGTTTTCTTGGCTAGAACCTTCTGAACACCTTGCTGTTTTACTTTGTGCTTTTCTACCGTGGAGCTGGATTACTTCCTTGAACCTCATGAATCAACATCTGGAAGCTTCAAACTTTTCTTCTGGAGCTTTCTGACTTCTCTTAGACTTCATAAAATTGAAGAGAGGTAAGGTCCTGCTCTATATTAGGCTTTGGTTTCCAGGAATGTTGTAACTAGCTTGGACTATCCAAGTCACCAAAAGGTTATTCATATGAGCAATTAGACCATTTCACTTTCTTATCATTTGTGTGTCTACTGCAGTAGCACTTCTAATTTCCTTCAAAAGATTTATTTTGTATTCATAACTTGGGTAACTGTTTGGCATAGAGGCCTAGCTTTTGTCCTGTCTCAACTTTCCACATGCCTTACTTACTAAGCTGGACCATTTCCACGTTTTTGACTTACAGTAAGACATGTGATTCTTCCTTTCATTTGAATACTTAGAGGCCCTGTAATGTTATTCATTGGCCTGATTTTAATATAGTTGTGTCTCCAGAAATGGGAAGGCCCAAGGAGATGTTGAAAGATGGGGGAATGGTGCATAGTCAGAGCACACATTTATTAATGAAGCATACTGTCTATCATAGCACAATTCATGGTGCTCCAAAACAGTTGCAAAGATCACTGATCACAGATCATCACAGCAGATTCAGTAATAAGAAAAAGTCTGAAATATTATGAGAATTACCAAAGTGTCACACACAGGCATGAAGTGAGCACATGCTGTTGGAAAACTGACACTTACAGACTTGCAACATGCAGAGTTGTCACAAACCTTCAATTTGCAAAATTCATAAGATCTATAAAGCACAATAAAGTGAAATGCTGAAAAACAAGAAATGCCTGTATTTATGATTTAAGTTATTTATCAAAATTCTGCAAAAGTCTGGAGAACTTCATAAATGTAGAATGCCTCTTTTCTACAATGTTTCTCATTGGCAGTGTTTGAAGTCCTTCCCAAAAGGTTGTAAATCACTATCTCTAACTGCTCCATTGTTCCAAATGGTCTCACAGTTTGTACTTGTATTACATGATCTAGAAATGCATTTGAGGAGATGGATGTAGGCATAGAAGACATACTGTTCAAGTTTGTAAATGTCACTCTCCTGTGAGGAAGGTCGAATGAAAAGACTGAAGTATTTACAGTTAAAAACTTGGGTTTTAGGAGCTGGCATCCTGGAACAGTGGGTTAAGCCACAGCCTGCAACACCGGCATCACTTTTGACCCCGTTTCCTGCTAATTCCTCTGGGGAAGCAGTGGAAAATGGCCCAAGTCCTTGAGTTCCTGTACCCAGGTGGGAGACCTGGATGGAGCTCCACACTTCTGGCTCCGGCCTGGTCCAGACCCTTTTATTGTGGCCAGTTGGGAAGTGAACCAGCAGATGGAAGAACCTTATCCCTCTTCCTCTGTGCCTTTCAAATAAAATAAATCTTTTTTTAAAAACTTGAATTTTCCATTTCAGTTTAAGTTTTCATGAAACTCACATGAGATGTCTGTTGAATATGAAAAACCTAAAGTAAAACTTCCTGTGTGTGCTGTTATTCTGAGAGACTGAAGTCATGAGAAGAGCACTACAGTGCAGGGTTACATGTGTATTTCTGCATGTAGGCTTAAAAATGCACTAACTTAATACAAGAGAAAAATGGGTAAAAGTGACACTTGGGAGCATAAATTCAATTTCAGTCCCCAATAATATAGTTAAATAATATTAATAAAGAGCTAATTAAATTTTGCAATGTGGTAATAAGAAAATATTATCAGAATAAAGGAGGAAGCACTGATAAAGTTCCATGCTTAAAGTGCTCCACTGAAGTATGATTTCTGTTATGGACTGAATATTTATGTCCCCCCAAACCCAGGGCCTTTGGGAGAGACAAGGTTTCAATTAGAGAGACAATGTACCCTGGGTTCCCATGATGGCATTAGTTTTCTGATATGAACAGAAAAAGACCAAAGCTCATGGTCAACTGGCCTGTGAGAACTCAATGAAAAGCTGGCCATCTGCAAGCCAGGAACCCCAAGGAACCTCATCAGGGCCAGAATTGGCACCTGGATCTTGGACTGTTATCCTCAACAACTGTGAGAAACACTTTTTTTTTCCTTGCTGTTGTTCAAGCTTCTGTATTTTACGTCTCTGGTGTTTTGTTATGGACACCTGAACTGAGTCAGACAATTTCTAGACTTCAGAAGGGTGCACAGAAGTTTGATCTTGATGATGAAATGTCTGCAAATCTTTCACGAATGAGCAAGCACTGAAACGTAGAGTAAGAAAGGAGGACACTGAACTGGGATGGGTGTTACATGTTTAGTTTTTTATAGCAGCAAGGAGCTATTGGAGGACGAAGCTGCCTGAGATCTGATATTAATGAATGCAGCTTTTTGGTCTCACTATGGCTGGTCTGTCTCCTTGGTGGAGTTTTCTGCTAACACTGCTCTATGCATTGCACACATGGACATGGGCTTCAAAGGACTTTCTAGGTGTACTATTTGCTCAGGATAACTTTTTTCCTGAATTTTCCTAAAATATTCTTATAACATAACACACACATAGGAATAGAAATTTCAAAGGATATTCCAATGAGGCAAAGGTTCCTTCTTAGGTGCCAATGATTCAGAGAATAATATACACAAGGTGTCAAAGAACAGTCTTACCATTGTGCTTAGAGTTACAGGCCCGGAGGAGGAGATCAAAAGTGTTGCTTTCATCTGTTGGTAGAATAGTGTCCACCTGCATCTTGCAGGACAGATGGCACTAATTAGGTTTGCCCATGCGTTACTTGGCAGAGGCAATGGGTTTGAGATCTGAAAGGGTCAACCTTTCACCTGCTCGACAGTCAAGGTGAAAAGAAAAACAGAAAGAGGCTAAGAGCTGATTGTCTGGTTAGACAGTAATCATGGAACTCAGGGCCTTAGGCATTTGACCTTGTAGACTTTACATTTCCAGAAAAATAAAGGTGTTGGATGTAATGAAACAGCCAGAAAGGAGGGAGGAATCACACATTTAAATGGAAAACTATGAATAAACCAATGAAAGGTGAAAATTCTTATAACTATCCAGTATAATTTTTTATAGCTCATGGATTTTTAAAGCATATTACTTTTGCTCTTAAAACAACATTGCTACTTGCCTTCTCTACTAGTGTATCATTTTCCATATTTCTGTTTCTCAAAATGTAGGTTGAAAACATATGAGTCAATCCTGAGGGAAAAATTCCATTCTGAAAACCAATTCTCTGTGTAGATACTCTGGTGTTCCAAACATGAGCAGAATTCCCCTAGGAAATGTATAGTACTCCAGCAGCCATCACAGCTAAGTCTTATCTCTACAGAACAATCAGGAATGAGGCAAAGCGAGAAATGCCATATTTCAAGGAGTTCAGGATAGTCCAAGAAGCTATTCAAAGAGAACCCTTATAGATAGGTGGAGAGCTAGACTAAGGACAAATGCCTGAGCAAATGAGAGTGTGACTGAGTGTGAGAAAGCCAGAGAGAATAGGGTAAGTCATCTGGTCCCATCCCATAGCAAGATTTTAAAAAAGCAAAACAAAACAAAAACTCACCAGACCACCAGACATTAATATGGAAGTTCCCTTCAGATAAATGCAAATAAAAAGCCTACACTTTTGAAACTAGAATATTACTAAGTGTAACAAATGAAGGAAGGAGTGAAATATTTCAGGTCTGGAGAAGGTACATACATATGCACATGTCTACCTGTATCTGCATCTATGTGTGTGTGTGAGGAGGGATGACTCATTGTTGAACAGGAGTGAGTTGATAACTCTTTGAACATTTTTTTATCTGTGAGAAAGATCAACAGTGTTACACATACTTCACAGGCTGGTCTATAGTCTCCCTCTGTCACATCCTCAGTGAGCTTACAGCATTCACAAGCTGAATTGGCAGGGCATAGTCTCAGCAAGACCACTCATTTTCCCATGGAGAGAAGGCATGGCTTTGGAATTGTTTCTTCTAGTGCCTCTGTGGACATCACAGGTTTGCTAATGCTTAATAGAATAATAGCTAGGCAGCATCAGGTTGGGGAAGCTGGCGAGCCTCTGGGTTATGATTAAGATGTAAGTTCTCTAATAAAGTGATAGGCTTTGGACTATCAAGTGGAGTTGGCTTGGGAACAGCTGGCAGAACGAAAGGAGAAATGTCATGAGAAAAAGAAAGAAAATGAGAGTCCCTGGGTTGTTAAACAAGAGAATACCCTGTAATATTATCTTAAATACATTATGCGCCATTTGGAGCTCTGGAAACAAAATATTACAGTAGAACACAGATGGTTACATGTATCACCTGAGACAACTTTACCCAAGGAGCTCAGACTACTGAGAATGGACAGAAAGTTCTTAGATTGTAGGCTCAGGAACAGTCTGACTGTAACCTGACATAGAAATACTAGCTAATTTTTACTGAACATTGCATGCCAGGAACTCTGTAAATAAGTGCTTTATTATGATTAGCATTTCATTAGACTCTTTTTACAATCTCTAAGGGCAATATGCCATTTTCCCACCCATTTGGTAGATATGGAAACAGAGGCCTCAAAAGATTAAAAATGTGCTCTTACAGGTAGTGAATGGTAGAGTCAGGATCTGAATGGAAGTGGTAGAATGTGATGTGAGCAGAAACTTCAGCTTTGATGATGAAAATATACCTCACTGAGAAGTTGGCATGTGAGTGGCAATGTGAGAGGGTGTGTTTCAAAGTTGTGTTTCAGAGTTGTGTGCAATGAAAGACCCTAATGTGCCTGGAGTATTCAAAGAAGAGCTGTGGGCCAGGTGGGCTGAAGTGTGGTGTACAAGGCTGAGAACAGCAAAGGATAAAGTCCGAGAGCTTGTGGGCAGCTAGATCATGCAGGGCTTTGAAGATCTTGCAACAATCTCAACTTTTTCTTAAAATGAAAGGTAAGCCAGTTCTATCAAATTGCGTATCATTGTAATTAGAATGACACTGAATTGGATTAGAAAAAAGTTATTAGGGAAATAGGAGAGATCATTTGCTTGGAGTCGTGGCCAGAGACAGAGCTGTTGGGTGGACAGGTAGAAGATGTTTTGCAAGGCCCATAAATGGTGGTCAACAATGTAGGGACAATCCAAGAATGTGAAACAAGACAGGAGCATCAGTGTAGAATGAAAGCCATAAACTTGCAATTTCATGAGGATCTACTGAAAATCAGCCGCTGAAATCTACCATTTGAAGAATGGGTCAAGATAACCATTTTCTCTGAGATATTGGGAAGAAATTATGCATTTTTCTATCTAGTTGTTAAAAGTATGTCTATTCAGTAGAGGTATGCTTGCTCAAGAAGCTGATTCATGAAGGCTGCCTGGCTGATTGCTCAGCTTGAAAAGTTTATTGCTTTGAAGAAGTGACCTCTTAAGGATATGGAAGAAGGGAATGCAAGTAAAATAAAAGTTTTAGAGAAAAGCAAAATACAAGCACCAATGGAGATGATGTCTTATCACTCAATTAATTTCAGAGTCAAAGCCCAATTTTAATTCTGAATCACCTTCTAGTTTTACTTATAAAAGACTTTTCATTAAGACAAATTAAGTAGATGAAGGTCCAGTTGTTTATTATCTCACATTAAACTATGCCTACAAAAAGACACCTGTGCAAGCCATTTGGCTGTAGTCAACTATGTTTTTTACAATTTAATTATGAATATAATTAGAATGAGTTAAGAGACAGGCTAGGCATTGGCCATAAAATTTCCAGTTTCCTAACACACACACATACACACACACACACACGTAACAATCACCACAACAAAAATACCCCACAACTCTATGAAAATGGGAGCTTGCAGGGCAGACTTTAGAAAGGGAATATTTGTAATATTTACCTTTCTTTAAATTTTAAATTTCCTTGAAATGATGCAAGAGAGGATCTTTTTATGCCATGTGATTCTTACAGCTCTGGTTTCTTTACGGTCAACCTTTAAAGTCTGCTTTTTCTTTTTCTGGTTCTAAGGCAATTTGTCACCATCACGCTTTCATGTTTAGTTACTGGTTTTAGTCAAGTACCTTGCAAGCTCTGTTTCTTTTCTCCCAAAGAGTGTCATCACAGAGTTGATGATGCATCAGAAATAGCTAGACCAAAGGGCAAGATAAAGTCAAGAGAAAAGAAAATATTTGCAAATATACTTGACTGGCTTCCCCCACCCCAATTATCTATTGAATGTATATTTTAAAGAGGAAGTGGCATGATGGCTATAGAAATAAAAAAGCATTACACCATGTAGTTGGTACTTTCTGCCACATGACAATGTCTTAATTTAAATCGTTATATGAGGTTGATATGACTGACATATATTAGGGTTCTATTATGGACTGGACATGGGATAGACTATACTTTGGCAACTAATTGCCTGGATTTTAATGGTGCTCAATCTTATAAATACCATTTCTCACAATTTGTTTTACTACTTAATTAATTGGCTTTTATAAAACTATCATTAAAAAATTCTGTCTTCAGATGCATGTATGACGACAGCCTTTCCACTGAAGATTTGTATGTGATGTCATTACTGTCTCAAATTATTATTGACTTGCTTAGTCTCTAAGTGTTAAATAAATGTGTATATGTGTATATAATAAAATATTGTATACAAAAACATGACATGAGATTAGAAAGCATGATATATAACTAGCATTCTATCTATTCAGCTATCTATCTATCATCTATCTAATATTTACCTATAGAAACCAGAAAGATAGCAGAGGAGATGATACTAAAATCATAGGCTTCTTCTTTTCAAGGAGTTAATGCTGATTTCATTCCCCTGATGTGAAACACATGGAGCATTGCTTAGGGTTGGGAGGAAAAGGCATTATTTTTGCATACAAAGGCAACTTTGGAAACTTGAATTCAACAAATTAATAAATACTAACTTACATGTTCTAAAGCAAGTAAAAAAGGAATGAAATGAAGATGACTAAAATGAAATGATCCATGTCCTTGAACAATTGAGCTTCGGTCTAGGTTGGAGTCAAATCTCTAAGGCTTTCTATCAAAAATAATAGGTAAGATATCCTTTAAGATATTGCATGAAATTACATGTCCTCACTTCCTTCTCATTTCATGATCAATACAGAGTTTCATTATTATTTCAACTGATGATTATTTGGATTTGAGAGAAGGCAGATGAAACAGAATGGATTAAGAGTCCTTGTGACATTGAGATGGGGAGGTTACTACTTGTATAAAGAAATGAAAAAAAAAAAAAAACAAATACATGTTGTGGTAGGCAGAAAAATGACCCCTCAAAGATCTCTTAAGTTTTAGAACCTGTGAATCTGTTACCTTACATGGCAAAAGGTGCTTTGCAGATGTGACTAGACTAATTATGCTGATGGGAATATTATACTTAATTATTCAGGTGTTAGCATAACCACAAGGGTCTTAAAAATTGAAGATGGTGGAGCTTCTTCCAGGTCTTCCACATGGGTGCAGGGGCCCAAGGACTTGGGCCATCTTCTACTGCCATCCCAGACCACAGCAGAGAGCTGGAAGAGGAGCAGCTGGGACTAGAACTGGCACCCATATGGGATGCTGGCACCTCAGGCCAGGCTTTAACCCGCTGCACCACAGCGCCAACCCCTAAACTTGTATTGTTTTAAGCCACTTATTTTGGGATAATTTTTCATGACTCTGATAGGTAATGAATACACATATCACCTGCATAAGAATGGCTCTAACTCAGAAAGCAGAAAGTTCCTAAGTGAACATTCTGAAGCAGTCTTGGAAGTAGCATTCCTATATGGATGTGGAAGACAACAGAATACGGAAAGGAGGCATCCAAGATAAATGAGACTCTGTAGAATACTGTATCAGAAAAGAATAAGGACATTATAAAAGAAAAAAAAGCAATCACAAACTCCTGGAAAAATAAGTAAAAAATATGTATAAGAAAATCATGATCCAACCACAAAGAGAACCAAAAGTGGCCAACACTTTAAAGAATGCTTAGAATGCAAAAAATGGAGTTTATTTAACCTTGTGAAGACTATTTGAGAAGTTGTGACCATGGACTCTACAGAAAAAATGTTTGCAAAGCCACAGGGGTAAACAGCGAACAACGTTTACAGAATCATAATAATACAAATAGAAATGCTGTTTGTTAATTTACTAATTTGAGAAATCTCTGGAAGCTTACAATAGTAATTAGAATTTAAAAGAATTAATGATCAGTTGTTGACTGGTTGTGAGAAATGAAGCAAAGATAGAAAGCATATACTCATGTTACAAAGTGAAGAGTTATCTAATGTTGTTGAATGTTGATGAAACAGGAAGCAGTTAAGTATATGATTTGGCACCACTATGTAATAACATGATTACCAAATACTGGAAGGCATGAACTAGAATGAATTAATATTTATTAGGATGTAATAAAAGATGTTATCCATGACTGAAAAATCAAAAATAGAAATATTATCTAGAGTTATAAATACAGTCACTAGAAAAAATAAACACTGAACTAACTAAATGAAGTTTCCTCTCATAAGGCCTGGGGTTGTAGAGTAATAAGTTCCAATATATTACTTTCTATCATAAACTTTTCTGTAAGGTTTGGTTGCTTGCAATTTGTAATTTGACGTAGTAAGAAATTGTAAGAAAGGATATAATAAAATTAAATGTGAAATAGGTAATGTTTGAAAATAGGAAAATAACATAATGGAAGGTGAGTAATTGCTTTTAAAAATAGAGATGTGTTTAAAATGTATTCAAAGAGACAATTTTTAAACAGTTGATGCTAGTAATATCTAGTAACAAATAATGGAAAATCTTACCTTATTTCTAACCCAAAACCCAAATGCCAACATTTCTGATTTAAATTTAATTCCAAACACAGTTTCAAAAGGAAAAGAAAAGAGAAAAATGGTTGTAATCTTATAAAAGATGATATAAAATATGTAGGTCTTACATAGGACGATATAACAGATATTTGGCAACAGCTAGTCAGTTGTTGCTCAAGGCAATGTAAAATGATTGAAAGTATTTGTGAGTAAGAGACTGGTGCTTTAGGTTAAGTGTAATGTTTTCAGTTATGTGACTTAGGACTTCTTTAAAAAGTTAATTTTTTTCCAAATCACTTTTTCAGCACACAATACAGAGTAACAACACTTGAATCTGATTCTTACAGTAACTTTATGAGCTAGAAATTATCAATATAATTTTACCACTTCTTCAAAATCTCCTGCTTAGTTATTTTGAGTATTAAATGAGGTAATAATCAAAAACACCAATGAGTTTTTCTATTTTCTTTCTTCCCCAAGAACTCTGGGGAAAGACCAACATTTAAACAGAAAAGATATCACTTTTGTGTTTTTTTCCTTGAATCTTTAGAGTCACTCGGAAAAAGGCGAGAATAGAGGTAAACTTAATACTTTTCCTCGAATTTAGATCTACTGGAAATGTCCAGACACCATGCAGGCCTCCAGTCACAAGATTGCATCACCTATCATAAAACTCCATGTTTTTCTACTCAGTTCACATTTACAGTCCTAATAATGCATTTGGCACAAGTCATATCTAGGGAATTAAGTCCTTGCAGACAGAGGGTTAAGTCCCCACGAAATAATCTGCAGGTGACCCAGTTGCATTGACCTCAAGTATACAATTTCAGATGCATAACTGCAGCACTTGGACTCTGAAACATAAAGTAATCTCTGTGTTTTTGCTACCCCAATGAGTATTATCAGAGAGGGGATCACTACGGCAATTGCAAATTCTTAGGATATTAATGTGTGTTTTTAGTCCAAAAAGAAACTATTTTAAAAAGTAAATGCCTTATTTTCACTCTTCTTGGAATATGTAATGATGACTTTCAAACACATAATGAGAATTAAAAGTAATTCAAACAGCACAAGTGGTCATTAGTTGCTCGTACTAGACATAACGTTTCCTCAGATGCAGAGCATCCCAGTTGCATGTAAAATTCCTTTTGGTCCATTCACCTTTTGGTTCTTCCATGAAAGAGTAACAGATCTCTCAACTTGGGGCCAAATAAAAGTATTAAGCCTTCATAAATGGGGCATAGGGCAATGAAAGAGACAAGGGAAATATTGTTAAGACAACATGAATCATGGCATTGACTGACATGCTGTTTTGCTGTTTGTCCAAACAAGTGAAACCACTTTATTTACACCAACAGAGGTAATTAATTTGGTGCAGGAAATTGGTTTTTCATGTAAGGAAGAAGCTGAGGCCCAGATAAGCAAGAGTGAAGTAACTGAGAAATTAGCTATTGAAGGAAGCCACTACCTCCTCAAGGCTGGATGAGTTAAGAGAGCAAGGTCTGTATTACCAGATGGAAGCTGGAACCAGAGTAGGCCTGTCAGCCAAAACTGAAGCCGTGGAGGAAGTGGAAACTTAGGCAAAAAAGTTAACTAAGGCAAGTGGGTGAGGGATTTGAGGATAAACCATTCAGATGCCTGGCCTTACCTTTTCCCTTCATCCTGCCAGCAGCTCTCATGAACGCCTATGAAATACAACTGGGTAGAGTCAACTCTTCTATTGTACAGAACATAACAGGAAAGTGCAAGTATCTGAGGGTAAGAGGCCCAGACAGAGCGCACATAATCAATTTCCCTGTCTCTTTTCCTATAAAGCCAAGAACTCATGAGTTGATCTGATGAACATGGCACTCTGTAGATTTTATGAGGGTGAATGTGAGCTATGGTCAAGCCCAACGGCCTTCTAGGATTTGGTGTGAATATCCTTATAATTTTGAAAGATTTGTTTTAGTTGAGTTTGCATGAAATGGAGTGAAAGTATCTCCGTTGGTGTGGTTTTTACCATTACTATGGAACTAGGTGGCAATTCTCTCATTGCTTAAGGATATTTTATTATGACTTATAATCTAGAGTTTTTTTGTTTTTGTTTTTGTTTTTGACAGGCAGAGTGGACAGTGAGAGAGAGAGACAGAGAGAAAGGTCTTCCTTTTGCCATTGGTTCACCCTCCAGTGGCCGCCGCGGTTGGCGCGCTGCGGCCGGCATATTGTGCTGATCCGATGGCAGGAACCAGGTGCTTCTCCTGGTCTCCCATGAGGTGCAGGGCCCAAGCACTTGGGCCATCCTCCACTGCACTCCCTGGCCACAGCAGAGAGCTGGCCTGGAAGAGGGGCAACCGGGACAGGATCGGTGCCCCAACCGGGACTAGAACCCGGTGTGCCAGCGCCACAAGGCGGAGGATTAGCCTAGTGAGCCGCGGCGCCGGCTAATCTAGAGTTTACCCTGAGTTTGAAACATATGAAATGGCTTCATGGCTGTGCCAGATAGATGGGTTATTTCTCAGCTACATTACACTGTTGGTTACTCCTTCCATTTCACACATTAAACAACAAAAACTTTTTAAAAAGATTTTATTTATTTATTTGAGAGGTAGAGTTACAGACAGTGAGAGGGAGAGACAGAGAGAAAGGTCTTCCTTCCATTGGTTCACTCCCCAAATGGCTACAATGGCTGGAGCTGCATGGATCTGAAGCCAGGAACCAGGTGCTTTTTCCAGGTGTACCATGTGGGTGCAGGGGCCCAAGGACTTGGACCATCTTCTATTGCTTTCCCAGGCCACAGCAGAGAGCTGGATTGGAAGAGGAGCAGCTGGGACCAGAACTGGTGCCCATATGGAATGCTGGCACTGCAGGTGGAGGATTAACCTACTGTGCCACAACAAAGACATTTAATTCTAAGGCACATTTGCTGAGTATCGTAGTCTATTTGGGCTGCTATAAGATACACCATAAGGGGCTGGTGCTGTGGCATAGAGGGTAAAGCTGCCACTTGCAGTGCCGGCATCCCATACGGGTGCTGGTTCAAGTCCCAGCTGCTCCTCTTCCAATCCAGCTCTCTGCTATGACCTGGGAAAGCAGTAGAAGATGGCCTAAGTCCTTGGGCCCCTGTACCCGCATGGGAGACTTGGAAGAAGCTCCTGGCTCCTGGCTCCTGGCTTCGGATCGGCACAGCTCCAGCCATTGCAGCCATTTAGGGAGTGAACCAGCAGATGGAAGACCTCTCTCCCTCCCTCTGCCTCTCTGTAACTCTGACTTTCAAATAAATAAATAATTTTTTTTTAAAAAAGATGCACCATAAATTGGGTGGCTTATAAAACACAGATTTATTTCTCACAGTTCTAGAGGCTGAGAATTCCCAGATTAAGGTGCCAACCAGTACAGTGTCTGGTTAGGGCCCACTTTCTGGTCCCTAGATGGCAATTTCAAGCTGTGTCCTCACATGGTAGAGGAGGGGAAAGGTCTCTCTGGGCCTTTTGTTATATGGGGCACTAATCTCATTCACCACTGCTCCATCTTCATGACTGACTGGTTTGCAAAGGCCCCACTTCCACATACTTTGGGGGACAGGATTTCAACATTTGAATTTTTGTGGGACAGAAACATTCAGCTTGTAGCCCTGAGTTTAAGCATCCTTGTCCTGAACAATGTGGAAAAAACTCTCCTGTCTCTTCTCTTTCAGATCACTTTCTCAAATAAAACACTTGGAGGGGCTAGCACCATAGCGCAGGGTTTGGACACCAGTTCAAGTCCCGGTTGCTCCACTTCCAATGCAGCTTCCTTTTTAATTCAGACTACTTTATCCTTTGCATTCCTCCCAGATTCTAGGAACCAGCATACTGTGTTCAGATTGAGTAGTCATTTTTTAAATTTTAGTTTTCACATATAAAGGAGAACATGCAATATTTGTCACATTGGGTCTGGCTTTTTTATCTTAACACCATGTCCTCCAGTTCCATCCATTTTGCTTAAATAATAGGATTTCATTCTTTTAAATAGCGTAATAGTATTCCATGGTGTATATATACCACATTTCCTTTATTCATTCATCTGATGATACACAAGTTGGTTGATTCTGTATTTTGGCTGCTGCAAAAAGTGCTGCTACGAGCATGGTGGAGCTGACATCTCTTTGACACCATGTGTTCACTTCTTGTGGGTGTAGACCCGGTAGTAGGATTGCTGGATCATGTGGCAGCTCTATTTCTACTTTTGAGAAATCTCCTTACTTTTTCCCACAAGGGCAACACTAATTTACATTCCACCAACAATGCATAAGAGCTCCCCATCCTCCACTTCTTCCCTGGCATTTGTTACTCTTTGTCTCTTTGAGAATAGCCATTCTGACAGGGGTGAGGTGATACCTCAATGTGCTTTTGATTTGCATTTCCCTGATGGCTAGTGATACTGACCATTTTAAAAATATTTCTTAAGCACTATTTCATTCATTCTTATGACAACCCATTGTATAAGTGTTGGCAGACAACTTTTGCTATCGCCTCAGTTCCAGTTGCATGCTGCCTGCCTCAACTCTGCCTTATTCAGTCATGGCCATAATTATGTTTCTGGAATTCTAGACAAATTTAAATGTTAGTATAGGACATCCCAGTTGTTCCAATTCTTTTCGGAAATTCAAAGAACACACCCTCAAATGATTTACAAGGGCCTGCCTTCTGTATCTCTTAAGCTTAAGAGAATGGCTTGCCTAATTCCTTTAGAACCAGGTTGATTAAAAGTAGTTTAAAAGCTGAGCATTCTCAGCTCTCTGCTGTGGCCAGGGAGTGCAGTGGAGGATGGCCCAAGTGCTTGGGCCCTGCACCCCATGGGAGACCAGGAGAAGCACCTGGCTCCTGCCATTGGATCAGCACGATATGCCGGCGGCAGTGCGCCAACCGTGGCGGCCATTGGAGGGTGAACCAATGGCAAAGGAAGACCTTTCTCTCTGTCTCTCTCTCTCTCTGTCTACTCTGTCTGTCAAAAAAAAAAAAAAAGAAAGAAAAGAAAAAAAAAAGATGAGCATTCTATACCAGAGCCCCCAAACTGCCATGTGTATAGATATATTTCCAAATGAGATAATTCTCACTTGAAATTGTGGAGCTTGTGATGCAAAATTTGTGTGATTTTTTAAAATGTGCCAATGAAAGATAGTACCCAAATGCAAGGCCCTTCTACATCCCATGAGCATGCTGCCCCAGCATCGCAAGTGGTCTGCCATGTTTCCATATTCCAACACAGGATATCGGAATAAGCTGTTACGGTAGTGTGTGTTGGTTTATTTTTTCTTTATTCTTCCTTTTTAAATGAAGTTGAGAGAACCTGGGAACTAGAAAATATTGCTCTCCTTGAGAAGTGGAATGTGCTCATGAAATGAAAAGTAATGACAAGGGATAAGAGCTCCAGCCCAACCTCAAATCTCAGAATTACAATTTTTACATTAAACAGCCACAACAACCCAATTTGAAATTGTGAACAGGCAGTGGGAGAAAGACCTTGAGAGAAAAATCTCTTCTTTATACCTCCTAAGAACATTTTGCCAGAGTTTTAGTGTAAAGGCTTTTGTGAATGAAAAAAAAAAAACAAAAACAAAAAAAAACAACAAGCTAACAGAAAAAAGGGGTGACTTCAGGGGCTGTTCTCTAACATGAACCCCACAACTCCCCACTCTCACTAATGGGAATACTGCATGCACAGCTCACCAAGATCTGAACTCCTAAGTGGAGTATTTTTCTTCTTGGAGATTTTTCTCTCCTTGGTATTTTAATTAAGCTCCTGCCAGGCTTGCAAGCTTTTTAATTTTACCTTTCTTTCTTCTTTCTTTCTTTTTTTCATCCTTAAATCAGCCTGCTTGCCAGGAAACTTTTTCCAAGCTGTCACAGTTCTAGTAAGTATACTCTAAGATATTAAATTTAGAGATGTGCTCATAGTTGCTTCTCCAAGGATCCATGACAGATTCTTTGCATTTGGAAAATATTTTCCTTACTACCTTCCTTCATTCATTCATCCATCCACTCATTCATTCTCTTATTTTTACTTAAGTATGGGTCTGTGTGTTTCATGAATGAGAAAATATTAGAAAAAGGAAGCTTCATTGAGTGTACAATGACTACTGGTTAATAAAAAATATAACTTATCCTCCCATAAAGTCATCAATGTAACAAGAAACTAGCTGTTAATTAATTTGATATTCACACTGCTCATAATCAAATTGTAGCCAACTATTTACTATTGTTAGTGGGTGAAGGGTGAGTGAACCAAGAGAACCTGATGTCTCAATTGGTGATTGAACACCTATTTACTGAAATGTAATATTTAATTTACTTAAGTCCTTTTTCCAAGACCCTTAAATTCATTGCAATTCTGAAAAGTATAAAGGCAGAAAATAGGGGAGCAAAAGGTGACCCTTTTGAAGCGTATTCCATGAGAAGCTATTTAATTTGAGGAGGCACAGTTAAAAATTGGCCACCCCAAAGCAATGTCATCTTCTTTTCTTACTCTTAATTTTTTAAAAACCCAGATAATGTTTCAGAGCCTGAAATAAAACAAGTCATCAAAAAATACAAAAACAAAAATGACAGATATGGAGCCCTGGGAACATGATCTGTTCTCCACGGTTATTATTATCATCATTCTTATTATTTACTTAGTAATTCCATGATGCCAGTTTACTCCACCAACTGTTCCTTTCTGTGAGGTACTTACTGATCGCCTCCACAAAGCGCTCAAAGAAACTGTAAGGGAAGAGCGGCTCAGGCAGCTCCCGGAAAAACATCTTCAGTGCTCCGGTGACAACGTGGATGTCCTCCCACTGGCTGTCGTCCAAATTCAGCTTCTCTTCTGGGAAAACACGAGGAGAAATGGAACAACTGGTTTTAATGAAACAATTACAAGACACTAATTATTATGTTAATGTTTGCCTACTATCATCAGCAACCGTTAACAGCCTTCTGCACCTAGAGGTTTGGTGCTGTGCGTGTTTTTTTTTTTTTTTTTTTCCCTTTTTCCGTAGGAAGGGAACATTTTCAATGGAATACCATCTGTAGGAATGCAGCTAACAAAAAAACAAGAGACACAAAGAGACAGTGCCATTGACACAGTATGTCAGATACATTTATTCCCATAATGCATCAGTATGAAAATTAGCATCTCAGCTCAACATGATTCAAAGCTATTTGGTTTTGAGGCCGAGGGGCTAAGAGTTGCCAATGATGGCCGGCTCAAGGGACCGGCCTAAAGGCCTTGCTGAGCCAACAGGAGACATATGCTAAACATGGCAATAGAAAATGAGTTATTGCTTTACATGTGTTAGCCTTGCTATGTACAAGGGAATAATGGGTAACACTTTTTCCTTTTTTTTTTCTTTGCCTGAATATAAAGTCAGCAAGGAATAGAATACTGAGTGAGAAAGGATATTAATTCCTTCTTACTGCTTCAAAAATATCTTTTTTTTTAGTTTTCATCTCAGTGAGGAAAACGTACCCAGCAACAATATTAGACAGACCCCTGTTGGCCTACGCAGGCTATGCAAAGCTGTCAGAAATGATAACACACCAAAGACAAACCACAAGTGCTTACCAACTCTTTTTAGAAACAACAGAAATGTTTGCTTGGGAAGCCTGAATGAGTTGAGACATTAAAATACTAAAGAAAGTAAATGCCAAGATGAAGGTTTTAGTACAAACAAAGTGTGCTGGGCAATTGTTTTTCTTCCTTTTCACCCTCAACATGAAAGTCTGGAATCATTCTCAACCAAGAAATGGACGTATTAGTGTCTGAAAGTGACATCCTTACATACAATTAAAAAGAAGGAAGGCACAAAGGCATTGCTTTTGATCCATAGGATTTGTCTTTCTAAACGAGCAACATGGAAAAGATTTTGGATCCTGGGCTTAATGAAAACTAGAACTAATCTTTTTGGACAGTCTGGGGGTTAACTGAAAAGGCAAGAGACCTGGCAGAACTTAACAGCTATTTGGTAAGCTAGAATTTGGTTTTTTACTGATATCTTGAGCTTACGTTCATATTTTCCCTTGGTGTCAGTTTTATGAATGTCGAGGAGCATTGTGCACCAAAAATGTAAGAAAAGCTGAGAATTGTCACTGTAGGGATTCTCTGCATGAGCTGTTTTGCTAATAGTGTTCATGTCCTTTTAAAAATATTAGCCCAAATCTTGATCAGAGCTTTTTTATTTTTTTCTAAATGGTCTATTATTTCCAGGGCTAGTAAGTGGCGTTCCTGCTCAATAGTGTGTTTGAAAAGAGAAGGAACGAAGGTGGAGCTGTTTATTTCAAATGGGTTATTTTCTTCTTCTCTTTCAGTCTTCATTCCTACCTCAATCATAACACAATAATATGATCCACAACAAAATCAGCAGAGGAGACCTTCTTTCTGCCCCGCAATCATTTTTGATTGATTGTATTTCAACAATTAGTCTTTTATTTGGCTACACACTATTGAAATAGGCCGACAGCATCTTAGCAGGCCAGCTTTAAACAGTCAACTGTTAACAATAGCATCAAAAAGGGAGACCTGATGGGGTTTACTGTCACTTTAAAGAACGGGGTTTTCACATTGTTGAAATCTGTCAGATATTTTGAAATGTCCCTCTCACTATGGTGCCACACCCCCTGCGTGCCCTTATAATAAAATTGGTTTTACTCCTGATTAAATCATTTTCTCCCTACCCACTACCATACTTCTCATAATGGACCTGTGCGCTCTACAGCTGGTGTTCTTCCCATGGTACCAATTCTTACTTTATCTTTTAAGCACTTTGCTGCTAAGATCTCATGCAGAGTGCTTATGTTTTGTTAAGAGCTTCATTCTTAGAGAAATAGCTTAACACATGTTCTAAAAATGTTGTACAACTTATTGCTTAAAACACATTTAGAAAATGTATAAGTACTGTAGCTTTGGCACTGAACTTTAAGTGGAAAGCTAAACACACACACACACATACACACACAACTATCTCCACCAACAATTCATGAGAAAGTCCAAAACAAAATGCCATTTTGGCCCAACCCTTCAAGAGTACTGCATGCAAGTGTTCAGCAGGTAAAAAAAAAGAGAATGATTTTATTGAGAGCAATAACAAATACTAACATATAATTGCTTAACCAAAGGAAAGTGTGAGTGGTATTAGTCATTTCCACATAAATATCAGCTAATTCAAGTAAATGTAAAAATGGAATACCTCAATATTTACAAGAGAAATTTACCAATCAGTAACTAACATTGATTAAACCCACTTAAAATGTCCTATACTATAATATCAATATCCTCTTGTGTCACTTATAGTACTTCTTCTATAGAGATACTTCTATTTATTTAAATAAAAAGATAACAATTTGCAGATTTCCAATAAGTAATTTAAACAAACAATATGACGGGTAGTTGGAAAAAGTCTTTTGGAAAGTGTTAGCTAGTTTTTATATCACATTTTTCATTTAAAAAAAACAACAACAACTAAGGTTAAGATTTTTTGTAAACCAGAGGGTGATAAGGCATACTTTTCAAGGCCACTGTGGTCAATCGAAACAGTTAAGTCCATATAATACTCTTTTTCATGAAGCCAACCAGTCCTCAAGATGAACAAACCATAACCCTATCCCAGTATACACAGCCATCCTCACAAAAACATGTATTTATTTACAAATGGGGAGGGAGGAAGAGAGGGGGAGAGAAAAATATGAGAGGGGATGAGAGAGGGAGGAAGGGAAGGAGAGAATTTCTGCCATTTGCTGGTTTACTTGCCAAAATGGCCAGAGTTGGGCCAGGCCTAAGACAAGAGCCAGGAGCTTCATCCAGGTCTCCTCTGTGGGTGGTGGGGGCCCAAGCACTTGAGCCATCTTTTGCTGCTTTCCTAGATACATCAGCAGGGAGCTGGATTGGAAGCAGAGCAACTATGACAGGAATGGTGTCCATATGGGATGCTGGCATCACAGGGAGTGCCTTAACCCATTGTGCACAACACCGGCCCCATCATCTGCATTATTTGCTAAGTATTTTCTAACTAAACTGTTAACCAGGATGCTGTCTTACACTTCTCCTTTTTCCAAATATAGCAGGTGTACACTATTGACATTTGTGTTTGGACAATTCTTTGTTGTAGGGGCTGTCCTGTGCATTCTAGGATGTTTTTGTACCATCTGTGGCCTCAACTCACCAGTTGTCAGATGTATTTTCCAGTGGTGATGATGAAAAATGTCTCTGGATATTGTCAAATATCTCCTTATGGTGCAACATCATTCCTTGTTGAGACCATTATAATGGAGTCTATAAGTATCACTAGAAGTTACCCAAAAATATTGATTCATAAGTATTACCCTATGTGGGTAGATAACTAGAAAATTGGAAACACACATACTGAGATTTTCCCAATAAGAACTTAAAAACTAGTAATTATTGGTAAAATCTTTTGTAGAACAAATTTCAGACGACCACCTCCAGAGGACTTGACAACAAAAATGATAGCCAACAATTATTTATTTTGTGCTTGCACTGTACCTAGGACTATGCTATACACCCTACAGTCATTATCTAATTTAGTTTTTTATGTAAGATAATGAGGTAGATACTACTTTTATCATCAAATCCCTTTCATAGATAGGTAAAAGGAAGCATGGATGGATTAGGTAAATTTCCCATTGATGACAAGTGATGAAACCAAGTTAAGGAGCCAGTAAGTCCTCATTATGTTCAAACCCAGTTCAGACTTAATTTTGGCTGACAGAAGCAGAAAAGGAAAAGCCAACTGGACAGTACTTGAAGGTAGTTATAGATAAACCATTACTTCAAAGATAGTGTTTTTTGACATTTTATCCCTAATTGTCTTAATTGAGGCTGTGCTTTTCACCTGTAAAGTAACTCTGATATTTAATAATTACCTATTTGTAGAAAGCACAGATTCTTATATAAGCAGATACAAAACAAATGAGTAATAAAACCAAATTGCATTAGGAAAGAGGAAGGAATGGAGCAAATTGCTCTGTGGTGACAGGGTGCAGAGAAAATATGACAGAACGGAAAACAGATTATACAAAAAACTCCGTTCAGGCTTGGATTTACCATTAATTCATAGTTTATATACTTACTTATTTGTAAAACGAAGACAGTTACAAAGAAAGTTGTTGGTACCAAGTGGGAAAACATATCTGAGAAACCTTTGAAAAGAATAAGGAAACAAAGATATCAAGGATGCCTGTATGATAGGAAATGTACATAAAGGTTAAGACATACATATATAAAGGTCTAAGGCAACGGAGACACTGAGCAAAGATTGAAAACTACGTTGGTTGTTGTAGCAAATTTATCTCAGCATGATGTACCTCGTTACATGGGATAATACAAACTTCACAATCTAGTGTCCAGTGCTGGGGAAAAGCCTGGTTCAATCAAAGCATCTTACAGTGCTTATTCTCACCGCTTGCCTGGGCTCTCTAATTAGGCTATCTTAAATTTATTTTGATCATTACTTCTGGCTTAAAGAATAGGAACAAATTTGAAGATAGGTTAAGCTTCAAAATCAAATACTATGTAACTTCTATGATATCACAAAAAGTGTGCTTACATTTGGTATTCAAACAAGGTTATTTTGAAATGCCCTTGCTGGAAGAGTCTAATGTATTTTATTTATTCAAGGTTAAAATATATCTATATCAAGTTAAATATTATAACTGAAAGAAAAATTGACATAGCTATTAGGAATTATTTTTCCTCAAAAGAACTGAAAGATGGACCTGTGATAGTCATATCAGGTCAGTGGTGGTTTCCAAGGAAAAAAGCGAGCATTTAAATGTCATTAATAGTTTAATCATCATTTTCCTCTTTCAATACATGCTTCTCTGTAGACTGGTATAACCAGAAATTGCAATATCAGGTCTGATTTTAGCTAGACTCAAACTGTTTTAACCTGGTGTTGATTGAAATGCAGCAGCAGGTAAGCTAAACTATCCAGAATAGAATAGAAACATGTGGCTAAAGAGGTTATTCCTTGTATATTAAAAAAACACAAGTATTTATTTTTAAAATTTGTAATGCTTTCCATGACATTTTTAAAGCTTCTTCTTTTACTGTTGCAATAGAAAAGGGGAAAGACACCTCAAACTTCCTTAGGAGATGGAGAGAACAGCTCTGATTTCCTTAATGGAATGACAAGAACCTGTTACATTGTGGAATTCTCAGAAAGAATATGGTATTTGCTTCTAGCACAGATGAACATTGCAACCCTTATCTGAAAAGCCTGTTGAATACATGAAAGTCACATCATGAATGAAAGAGATGCCAGAGGGACTATCAACCCCCAAATAATAATATGTTTGACCATAAAATCAAGCTGGAAGATTAGATGCTAAGGTGGATAAAATGGCACTATTTATCTATAAGGATATAGCTGATTTTTAGTTCAACATTTAAAGAAGATCAAAAGAAGTTGGTTGAATCATGCGACTAGCTCACCCTTCCCTGTTGTGCTCCTGAAAATGACAGTTCAATCTGATTTCTGGTGGATTAGAAATAGGTCCCAAATTCTCCAACAGGGTGAAGTAAACCCTATGTCAAAAGCAGCATCTTTCTATTTTGCACTAGCTTAATCTCTTTCCTATAACACCTTGGTTGTAACGTGAAACTTCATGGAAGACATTATTTTAGAAAATGGCCAGTTAATTTATTTGTTTGCTTAATATTTATTACACAAACATAGATTGAATATAGACCACATCCCAGGCACTGATATTGAGGATACTTTGTAGTCCTCTAAGGAGAAATCTTACTAAAGTGAATTTAAAGCTTTACAAGTTATTTCTATCCCCAAGAATGATATTCTATTGAACTTGAGGGACAAACTTAAAGAACAAACATATCAAAAACCCCCAAAATGTCCATTATGTCTATGATAGGCTGACTGTGCCCCCAGGCCACCAAAGTTATATATGGAAGTCATAATATCTCAGAATGTCAATGTATTTGGAGATGGGGCCCTTAAGAGACAATTAAGATAAACTAAGGTCATGTGGGCCCCAGTCCAACACAACTGGTGTCCTTACAATAAGAGATTAGGGCACACAGAGAAGCAATGCCATGTGTCGACCCTTGAGGAAATTGGCATCTAAAAACCAAGGAGAGAGAACAAGAACTTACAAGAAGTCTTGTAAGATCAAGCTGATGCCTTGATCTCAGACTTCTAGCTTTTAGAACTGTGAGGAAACAAGTTTCTATTGTTTACGTTACTCAGTTTGTGGCATTTTGTTATGTCAGTTCATGCAAACTGATATAATGCTCAAAGGCTTTGGGCAGAGAAAGACAATGTCGCATTCCCAAATCATAGCAAAACTTTTCCTCAACATGAGGGCTATGCTATGCTTGTGAAATACAATGAAAAAAAGGAAGAGCTGTTCAGATAATTCTAGTTGAATAAAAACAATTGCATGTACTCCAAGAAGGGACTTGAAGCTGAAAAAATGCTTTGCCTATTTAGGCCCAGTCTAGCTATTTCAGATGATCTGCTCAATGAATATGCAAGATACACTCTGGTGTGGCCTCCAGACAAAGAATAAAATCACGATTGCCATTTTCTTACTCATTTCCCTGAAAACTACAACTTCTACTTATAGAGTAGAAATATTTCATTTGATACAGTCTGAGACTCAAAGCACTACAGAAAATTTAGAAATTGCTCAGGAAGAACTCAACACAAGCCTACTCAATGGTCTATGGCCAGGGTATCTATCAAAGAGGAAGGAGGAGAGTGGCTTTAAGATGAAACTTTGTAGTATTAAAGATATTTATTCCTTAGAATTTATCACAGTAACTTCCAGGAGTCTTCAGGACTTTTACATTCAAAAACATTTGAAAATAGTTCACAGGAGATGGTTGGACTTGAGCACAGAATTGATGGTTCTGCCTCCTGATCAACAAAACCCAACTTTGTGTGGCCTAAGTGAAGGAGGAAATAGGGAGGAAGCATGGAAATACTCCTACGAAAAATATTTTCATGTCTTTATTTCCAATGGACTATTTTGGCAAGCCATGTGATTTGCTTTCTATGTACTTCATGCTGTGTATATATCTTTGAAAACAATCTGTGAAATCCAAATTATGGAAATAATGTCACAAGTTAATATGAAATGCCTTTAGTTAACACCCTTTGAAGGAGGTGGAGCCATCTTCTACATCCAGTACAGGAAATGAGTTAAGAATGAAAATATTTTATTTTTATTTCTTTTCAGATTGCATTTGAATGTAAATAATAACATAACAAATAGGTACAACTGAAACTTGTGAAGCAAGCACCACAGATGGAAAATATAACAAATGTGTCATCGCTTTGTGCATTTTTAATTTATAATGGCATAACATAAAACATCCTCCCATCATCATAACTCCACACATAATGCTATCTTATAAAATGATGTTATTGACATTATGCTTCTTTCCAGGCCTCTAGATATTTTGTCAGTGCATATGAAAAGAGGTAGTCGTGTTCAGAGGATAACAACAAAAGTGAACTGACTTTTAGTTAGGATCATAAAAAAAAATTTATGTATTCCATAGTACCAGTACACATTTCTTTAATTCCTTTCTTATTCAGAACTTCTGATACTGCTCTTATTTCCACTCACTGAAAGGCTTTTTGTACTCTACAGACACTACACACAATGGTTCATTTTATTTGACCGTCTTCTTCAAACAGATTCTGAATTCGCTTGAATTCCATGGATGACTTCATACATTACATACTCAGAAGGGTAGAGAATCCATGGGATGAAATTTCAACTAAGTCATTGCTTCATATTGGTTCTAAATTTCAGCACCATTGCTATTTTTTCCTTCTAAATTATATTACATTTGTAAATATTGGGCGGAGGATCAGGTCTATCTCATAATGATATACAGGAAATAAACACAAGGAAGTCATATAAATGCCCATATACAGATAACATGTTCATTGTAGGTATAGATAGACATTACTTAATATACTAGTTTTCTCACTTGTTAAATGAGTACACTTCACATTGCATGAGAATTAAGTGAGGTAATATATAAAAATATGTTAATATATGCTTGCTCTGTCATCGTTAGAAAATTTATTTGGACATTAAATTTTTTGTCAGCCAGACTTTGGTAAATGCTTCCAGAATCTAATAAGATTTCTGGCTTTTATCAATCTTCTTACTATGTTGTTGGTGTGTGGTGTTAGAAATAATAACATTGACCAATATAAGAACTTGATTTTTTGCTAACTTTGAACTCTTTTGTCTGAGAGCTTTCCTTCACACAAATAGAAATAAAAGATAATCAAAAATGGTAGATCAAGACTTTTCTACTCTTATTTGTTGAAACCATTTTATCCCCAATATGAAATTTGCTAGTTGTCAATGAAGGATAATCAAAATGAAAATATTCCAAGCAATTTTTGAGGACAATAATTTTATTTTTACTTAATTATTTTGATAAGTTTGATTCATGAGAATAGTTAGATAAATTTTTCCCCTCACATTACAAGAATAGCCAGAGCTCTAAAAAGGTATACAACAAATAAGAGTTGGCAATTCCAAATATTTAAAAACACTTGCATGAAGCTAGGAAAGACAGATAGGTCTCTATGCATATGGATCAATTTATTTTTAAATTAATTCATTAATTTGAAAGACAGAGTTACAGAGAGAGAGATAGTCTATCTGTTGATTGACTCCCTAAATGGCAAGTGCTGGGCCAGCCTGAAGCTAGGAGCCTGGAACTCCATCCGAGTCTCTCACATGGGTGGCAGGGGCTCAAGCACTTAGGTCATCATACACTACTTTCCCAGGCACATTAGCAGGTAGCTGAATTGGAGGCAGAGCAGCAAGGACTCAAACCAGCACTCCCATATGGGATGTCAGTGTGACAGCTCGTAGCTTAACCTGATGCCACACCAGCCCTATCAGTTTCCTTTTGCAGTCACAAAATAACACTACCCTCCACACAATTTTCCAAGGCCAAAATAGTCAAATAGATTTTAATCTGTGCATGGATTATTAATAATTGATAATTTTTGAAATGAAAAAGAGTTTTTCCCCCTGTATCAAAGGGGCATCTATGTATGACTCCAAGGACTTGTTGATAATTCCAACTTTCAAAGACACAAAGCACAAAGTTACTCTTGTTTTTTCCATTGTAACTTCAAAGAGTTATAATTCTAATAAATAATTCACAATATGTGTTTTTTATTACAAAGAAAATATAAAAACTAGTTTATTAAGATTGTCAAATACAAAAACATGAAAACACACTTTGTTTAGAAATGAACTGTGTGTATTCGTTATTTTCAAATTTTATTTATTTTATTTTGAAATAGGTTATATAATTAAATAACTTAAATTTCAAAATAGAACAGTCTGTATTGCAAAACTCTTCTTTCATTCTCTTCCCACTTACCCAGTTAAAGAAAACCCACGTTATCAATTTCTTATGCATTCTTTCAAAGACACTTTTAATACTCAAGCAGTATTATCCTCCATCCTCATTTTAAAAAAATGCAAACAGCATAATAATTTCTGTACTATTCCACTCATAGATTCTGCTCACTTGACAATGTATCTTGGAGATTACTTAAAAATCAGGTCTTCCAGAATATCTCCATCCTTTTTTAAAATTATAGTTACACATTTAATTTCATGAATGTACAATAATTCACTTAAACTTCAATTGTGGAGTATTTCGCATTGTGCCAATGGGAATAATCTTGTAGTTATATAATTTAGATCTGTATCAATATGTACCTGTGTTAAGAGAACAAATTCCTAGAACTGGAATTTGTGGGTCAAATTTTGTGTATTTTTAAAAATTGACAGACATTGTCAACTTGCCCTCATAGCTATTACACCAATTTATGTTGCCATGACAATACTTGAGAGACTACAGCTCTCTATTGGAGTATTGAACATTATTGCCTATAACTCTTTGGAGATATTAGTAGATACATGCTGCCTTTCAATATTGTATAGTGAAAATTTTCATAAAAACAGTAAAATAAGAGAGATAAAGACTCATATTTTAAAATATATGTATAATCTTTGTTAAACAGGGAAAGAGGGGCAAGTGTGGCACAGCCGGGTGAGCTGCCACTTACAAACCAACAACCCCATATCAGAGCTTTGGTTTGAGTCACAGCTGTTACACTTCTGATCCAGCTTTCTGCTAATACACCTGAGAAGGCAGGTGTCCCCCGACACCTATGTGGGAGACCAGGATGGAGCTCCTGGCTCCTAGCTTCTGCCTGGCGCAGTCCTGGGTGTTGTAGCCATTTGGGAAATGAACCAGTAGATGTGAGATTCATTCTCTCTCTCTCTTTCCCTCTGTCACTTTGCCTTTCAAATAAGTAAATAACCTTAAAAAATAAGAAGAGAATCTTGTGAAAATGAACAGGAAATTTTGTTTAATTAATTAATTTATTTATTTATTTTGACAGGCAGAGTTAGTGAGAGAGAGAGAGAGACATAGAGAAAGGTCTTCCTTTTTCCGTTGGTTCACCCTCCAATGGCCGCTGCGGCCGGCGCACCACACCGATCTGAAGCCCGGAGCCAGGTGCTTCTCCTGGTCTCCCATGCGGGTGCAGGGCCCAAGCACTTGGGCCATCCTCCACTGCACTCCCGGGCCACAGCAGAGAGGTGGACTGGAAGAGGGGCAACCGGGACAGAATCCAGCGCCCCAACCGGACTAGAACCCGCAGGCGGAGGATTAGCCTAGTGAGCTGCGGTGCCGGCTGAAGAGGAAATTTTGACCATTTAAATTACAACTGGCTAATGGCTGATGCTTAATCAATATATAAAAAAAAATCACAAACAATAAAATAAGACCCTACAAAAATAAATGTCTATCTTTTGATAATATAGGAATTTAAATAGAAACAAAATTTCTACAAAAAAAAAAAAAAGAAGAACGTGCACGCAAAAAGATAAAATGAATTAATGGAATTCTACTATATAAAAATATTTTTTGGCATTATAGTTGATTGTATAAAGTCAAGCAAATAAAATTAATACATTTGTTCATTAAAATGATCTGTGAACATTTTTAGATATATGCTAACTACGAGAGTTATCAGGATTGAATGAGGACTAAAAGATATCTAAAAAGTGATATATATCCTGAAAATGTGAGAATCTCAAGTTCTCTTTAATGTCCCTACTAGGATGTTGCTATTTCCAGGGAGGCAGCAACTGTTTTCAATTATTATATTTGCTTCATTAATATAAAGTCATACTCAATAGTTGCTTAATAAGCACCTTTTTAGTAAATATCATGATGATGATGAGAAATAAGTGAATTCCCAAGTTTGAGGGCTGTCTACAATTTCGGTTGTAGGCAGATGGACAGATTTCATTTGCTATGGTCTCAGGTCACCTACTGGTACTAAAATGCAGTTCCCAGTAGTTTGGGGCTTTTTGACTCATATAAACATCTCTTCTCCCAGCAGAGCAGAAAATGCACATGAGCTAACACGTACATGTTACAGCACTTAAGAAAGTCAAGGAAGAGGGCTGGTGTTGTGGCACATTGGGTTAAGCTGTTGCCTGCAACAAAAGCATCCCGTGGTTCAAGTCCTGGCTGCTCTGCTTCCAATGCAGCTCCCTGCTAATGCACCTGGGAAAGCAGCAGATGGTCCAAGTACTTGGGCCCTGGCCACCTATGTGGGAGACCCAAATGGAGTTTCAGGCTCTTGATTTTGGTGGGACCCTGCCCCAGCTGTTGGGGCCATTAGGGTGTGAAGCTGCAAATGGAAGATGTCTCTGTGTCTCTCCTGCTCCCTACAGCAACTCTAACACTGCCTTTCAAATAAATACACCTTCAATAATAATAATAATAATAATAATAATAAAAGAAAGTCAGTGGAGGAAGCTGGAGTGATGACTACAGGAAAATACAGGCTTCTGCAGCCAAGTGTGGAACCTGTGACACTAATCCTGGGTCTCTCTCCATCTATGCCACTCATCTTGACTCTTGCCTACTCAGTTTCATTTCAGATGTCACTAACTACGTTTCTAATCACAACCTGATAATCCCATAACTCCTGACACACACCTAGTTGACTAAACTACAGCAATTTAACCCAAGGATCTCCTCTGAATCTCTCCCTCAAAGAAATTTGTTCTTGTTCTTTGTATCCTTAGCCCAGTGCCTATGTATTTCCTTTTACTTGTTATGAATCTATCTGCATTGCCTATCAAATTTTAACTTCCATTGATAGTAGAGGATAATTCATAATATAATGCCAAAATTAACAGATACATATATACACACAGCATAATTTTGTGTTCTTTGTTCTTCTTTCTTTCTTGAAACATTTAATCAACACTGAAGACATAGTAGGCTTTTCATTCACTCATTTATCCAGTATTTCCTAAAATCAAATTTTGTGTTAAACATGTTGTACACAGGAAAAATATAATTTAGCATGGTACATGTTGTTACATGGCATTGTGTAGACTGCCATGTGAACAATTAGCATACAAGTAAATCTGGGGGGTGGTCAGAGGAGGCTTCCCAGATGAGGTGTTGCATCATATTGATGTTACACGAGGAAGGGTAGATGATGGCAAGAGAGAGGGAAAGAGGACATGTATCAAGAATAACTCAAGGAGTCAGTGCTATAGTGCAATAGGTTAATTCTCCGCCCATGGTGCTGGCATCCATATGGGCGGCAGTTCTATTCCCGGCTGCTCTGCTTCCAATCCAGCTCTCTGCTGTGGCCTGGGAAAGCAGTAGAAGGTGGTCCAAGCACTTAGGCCCCTGTACCAGTGTGGGAGAACTGGAAGAAGCTCCTGGCTTTGGATTGGTGCAGCTCCGGCTATTAGGGGCATTTGGGGAGTGAACCAGCAGAAGGAAGACCTCTCTCTCAGTTTCTCGCTCGCTCTGTCTGCAACTCTACCTCTCAAATAAATAAAATCTTTTAAAAAATAAAAAAAGAATAACTCAAGTAGTAGTAATAGTCATGCCAGTGAGTGAACAGGATGCATCCAGGAAGTGACAAGTTGTTGGAGACACTTAAGTTTATGTTCCCTATCTCAGTGCATTAAGCATAGAACAGAAGGCAGAAAACAGGACATGAAGGTCTAGCAATTGAAATAATCTGGATAATTATATTAGGGGAGTGAATTTTAGAAAGATTTTCTGGCAGTGATGTGTAAGATGGGTCAAAGTGAGTTTTTGCAAGTGAGATGATGCAATGAGCAAGGAACTCAGCTGAGAGGCTCTGATGTGTTACAATATTGCATATTCACTGTGGACAAATTCTCTTAGTCAGGAAATAAGAGAGAGACACTTTGGTAATATTCATGCAATCATTA
The DNA here is from genome assembly GCF_033115175.1 of Lepus europaeus. Taxonomy (NCBI): domain Eukaryota; kingdom Metazoa; phylum Chordata; class Mammalia; order Lagomorpha; family Leporidae; genus Lepus; species Lepus europaeus. The sequence goes on along the minus strand of NC_084827.1, from coordinate 84,949,175 downwards.
CACAACAGAGAAAGAAGTCAAGAAATCTTGGATACCACGCAATCTAAAAGATTAGAGTTCCGAGACCAATTATTGCATATCACATTTATTATAAGTTCATAGAAGTCAAAATATTTTATTTTCCTGAAGTTTATAAAGACCTGCTGGTAGTTTGAAAATGAGAAACCATTTGGATTATCTGACCAGAGATAAGACTTCAATGGTCTTTTAGTATCCTGTACAACTTCACAGACTCTACAAAAGGGAATTACAATTAATTGGATTATGTTTGTCTCCACATGGTGATTGTAAGAAAAGAACGTATGAAAGTGTAACTATTTCTAACGGGTCATATCTATCATCAACCATGGGAGTTACTGCTTTCCTTACCAATAAGATTAATTTCTTCTTTACAATCTTCCAATGTGAAGTCATTTTAATTATGGTTTAGAAAAATCAAAGAGAAAGGCAAACCTACTTTCATTGCATTATTCATCATTGACCTGATTTTTATTCACCTTTATGACTGAGGGAGAAAGAAACGGGTGCCTTATTTATTGTTTGGAAGTTTTTACATACTTAAAATCTCTTTGCAATTTTCCTTCCATCTCAATTTAATTAAAATATTTTTTGAAAGATTTATTTATTTATTTGAAAGTCAGAGTTACACACAGAGAGAAGGAGAAACAGAGAGAGAAAGAGAGGTCTTCCATCCACTGGTTCACTCCCCAGGTGGCTGCAATGGCTGGAGCTGTGCTGATCTGAAGCCAGGAGCCAGGAGCTTCCTTCAGGTCCCCGACGCAGGTGCAGGGGCCCAAGGAATTGGGCCGTCTTCTACTGCTTTCCCAGGCTACAGCAAAGAGCTGGATTGGAAGTGGAGCAGCTGAGACTCAAACCGGCACCCATATGGGATGCCGGCACTGCAGGCGGCAGCTTCACCAACCATGCCACAGCACCGACCCTAAATTAAAATATTTTTAAAACTGGATTTCTATTAAGTATTAATCCTAGAGCTATCTTCTTGGGAATTCACAAAAATCTGGTCTCTGCTTTCAAGGAACTTAACATCTAGGAACTTCCAAAGAAACCAACCAAGATACTTGTAATTCGCCCAGTTTATAAGTGAGGATCCAAGAACCAGAGAAATTAAGCATCTTGCACATGTTTATACAGGTTTGGCATCATAGCTAAGTTTTTAACACTGATCAGTCTACTCATAGATTACTTTGCAAAAGAGCAAGAAGAGAAAAAGTACATTCAAATTTATGTTCTGTGTGTGAGTATAAAATTATTTTTATAGAGCTTTATTTTTATAGAGTTTTATAAGCTAACAGCACAGACTATGATATTAAAGAAATACATAGAGACTGGCGCTGTGATGTAGTAAGCCAAGCCTTCACCTGTGGCTCCAGCATCCCATATGGGTGATGGTTCAAGTCCTGGCTGCTCCTCTTCCCATCCAGCTTTTTGCCTCTGGCATGGGAAAGCAGCGAAAGAGAGCCCAAGTGCCTGGGCCCCTGCATCCATGTGGGAGACTCAGAAGAAGCTTCTGGCTCCTGGCTTCAGATCAACCCAGCTCTGGCCATTGCAGCTATTTGGGAAGTGAATCAGCAGATGGAAGACCTCTCTCTGCGTCCCTCTCTCTGACTATAACTCTACCTCTCAAGTAAATAAATAAATCTTTAGAAAGAAAGAAGAAATATCAAAGAATACAGATTCCTGCATTAATAGTTAATTTCAAATGATTGGTATCTAAACAAATCAGCTTGTTTGACAAAGGTAAGCTCTAGTGCAGCCATCTCTCTAGCAGGATAGCATTAGTCTTAAGTGCATTGAATAAGTCACACTCTGTGATATACACAATCCATTTATGTCAAAGAACACGGCCTACTGCTGACCCCCGAACTTTGATGTGTTGCTTATTAGTGTCAATTACTATTATATAAATTTTATGGGGCAACGCACACCTGAAGTTGAGATGAGTGTAATATATGGATTTATTGGTGTTTACCAGGTTCAATGGGTGTGTCTAAACAAGCAAGCCGATACAGTAGTTTATAATAAAAATGCAAACCTGGTTGATCAAGTATGAATAACTTGTCAGATTAAACACATTTCATCTTTGTCCAAAATGTTTCGGAAGTCAGTAACAGATTATGAATCTTGCTCAAAGGCATAAAATGATCTCAGGAGCATTCTATCTTAGCTTTCTGAAAATCTAGGTTACATATCTTTTAATGAACAGAGCTATTTTTAAGTGACAGAAGAGCCAAACATTAATTTGAATGTGTGATAAGGCACTTGAATAAATTTCCACAGCAAATATCACTTATAGATTGTATTTATACAGTGAATACACCTTTATCATATATTTTAAAGAATAAGATTTCTAATTGCAACATTCAACTTTATGGCCACAAAGTGCCATTTAATCTTAAAATTCAAATTACTCAGGCCCTGATCATCTGCTCCAGTTAGCCTGATGCATCCACTATTCCTCAACAAGAACTGTGCTTCATAACCTCCCCATCTTTAGATTCTTGCTCATTCTTGATCTCAAGTTTTGAATCCATCTACCTTTTCCAATGCCACCTTACCAATTCCTTTTTTTTCTTGTGTTATTTTTCTTTTTGACTGATGCATAATAATTGCAGTAATACTATAACTTAAATGAGAGACTACCAATTCTTTACAGTCCAAAGGATGTCTTTAGATCCCAGGAATGCTGCCTCCAGTGATCTACTTTTCCTTGATCTCACTTTCCTTTGAAAGAGAGCATTTATTGCCCATGGCACTGATTTGGGGTTTAAGCATTAACAATCATGGCATTCTTGCATTGTCTCCCATGCTCTGTGCTCATGCATATGCCTCCCATTGAATCAATCTAGTTGGAAGCCTTTTGGCAGGAGGCCTCGGCAATACAGTACATACAGGTAAGAGTGTGAGTACCGAACAGGCTAATGAAGATTAGACAATAGATGCAGGCAAACAGAAAATTATAAGCATAGAAATGCAATGCTGTATCAGTTGACACCTAAAAGTCCAGTTGAAACCTAGAAGGCCATCCCTAACTTCCTTAATCCCATATAAAACCAAGCACATTCATTTATTTCAATGTGCAATTATTGACATAAACACAGCTGCTCTGAATGTTAAAGGAACATTAAACTCACAAAAGCATGGAAATTCCTATGTAGAGTGCCTAGCACATTTTTAACATCCTGGTTTGTGCCCAGATGCTGCATATATTTTTATACCACTTAAAAGGGTGATGTACAAAGGGGAAAAGGTGGTAGAAGAATTAACTGGAGAGCGGCTCGATCAAGAAGAGTTGTCTTATTCTTAAATTTGATTATATACTAATCTCCATAGTGTCTAGGCACAACAAAACAAATTGAGATGTGAAAAATAGATAATTTGTGGATTTCTGAATCTGAGGGCAGGAAAGCTTCACATGTACAGATACACAAGACAGGAACAGACAAAACAGAAGAATACGGAAATTGTGCAGTTTATGTTAAACTTGAAATAAATAGAGATTTACACTTCCCTTTAGATCCAGAAATACATGAAAAGTTGCAAGGCAGCCTACAACAAAGCAATTGACAAGAAAGATAGCATCTGCTTTTCTGTCTATTCAAGCTGAAGTTTTTCATTCTAAATGCAAGCAATGCTTCCCAAGTTAACATAATTAACTCATGACAATCCTGAAACATCATAATATAAGATACAGATGGAAATTCAAAGCTTTAAAAATGTCAGCTAACTGCATCAGGATTATCACTTTTTTTAAGTGAACAAACCATAATGCTAATTAAAACAGGTGTTTTTATTTCAAATCCTTTTGCATGTTATGAAATTACAATCAGGGTTATTTATTTATTAGTCTGCTGTGAAGCATACATCTTAGAAAAAAAGAGGATCTGTGAAAACAACAAAGTAAAAAGATAAAACGGATGACACTCAGCACCACTTTTGACACAACAGAAGACCAGTCCTTCAATTAGTTAGTAATTTCCATGTGGCTACTTGACAGAATCTACTAATTGTTAATCTTCCACTAACTATTGCTTTACATAATTAATTATATTCAAATAAAAAACAAGGAAGACTTGTGGGCTGGTTGCCCTTTTGAGAATGTTTTTTTTTTTTTCTGTCCACAAACTGGTTCTGCATACTGTCAATATTTCTAGTATGAAAAGATGCTATTCTCACAGGAGAAAGCACATAAAAATGTTAGCGCACTCTTTTACCTTACTTACAGAACACAATTACACCCCCTCTTCACCCCCCCACAACTGTCTTACCCCAGAGAGGGCAATACTAGTAACAAAAAACCCTAAAGCAACTGGCTGCTTTACACAAATCCATCCTTGAAGCAGTCAAAGTCCTTTGAGTTAGGATCTCTCGTATTAATTTAGAATTGCATAAAACCCAGAGTCACCAGACCAGAGGTCAAGCATCATTCATCATGAGTTGAAGTGACATTTTCAGCCCTTCATATTGCAGCTGCTAGGAAGGGAGGAGGGAAAGGTATTCTTTGGGAGGAAAAAAATAAGACACAGAACACAATCCTTGCTCTATCTACAGAGAGGAAAACAAGGTGCCTCTATGTCAGCATGATAATATGCTTAAATCTAGTGATGTCATTCTTCCCTAACCTCAGAGTCACTCAGCACATGGCAGCTGCATTCCTCCACTTAGGAGTTCTGGTGGAGATCAGAATTAACCATTTTAGATGTAAATGAAGTCCTTCAGTGGGGTGGAGAACATAGCTTTGTGAGCTGAAATGATGATTAATATCCGAATCCTATCTTGTTTTTGAGGGATTGCAACTTGTTAACAAGGCTGCCCTTGTTCCTGTGGCATCCCCCAGGCATAAAAAATTCTGGGAAGCTATGTATGATCACTTTTGAAACTGCAAAACAGCATTCCAAGTCTTTGCAGAGCAAACGCACTGGCCAGATCAGGACCTCTGAAGCTCTGCAGCTCAGAAATGAAAGATCTTTGTCTTTCTCTTTTGTGGGATGCCTTCTTTTCTCTGAAACATCAGTATCAGGACAGCAAATGGGAATAATCAAAACAAAATGTAATCAGAAAAAATGGATAGCTAGTATTTAAATAACTGATAATTCGCAGAACTTGTGATAACATATATATGTTTGTAAAAAATCATAAGACATCTGTGGGTTCTAAATTGTCAGTCATTTGCTCTTGGAAGCAAAATTTTTGGCAAATGTTCTAAGTCTAAATATAAGTATTATGAAATATAACATGAAGGAAGTGAGATTTGAAGGTAAGATTTAAGTTAGACTCTAGTCTCTCTTTGAGGTGACTTTTCAGATTATGCTTCACCTGAGATTTTCGGTACTAATTCTCCTGCCAAGTTAGAGCAAGCAGTGTGACTGAAATGTATCTGTAGTGATTATTAACTTAATATATAAGAAAACCGCTTTCCAAATCTTTCAAAATTTAAAGCTAAAAACAACTAACATTTCATCATTTGATTGAATACTTACATAGATTTGAAGTACTGATATAGCTATGATGTTGTCGCATAATAGAATTCAGTACTTTCATCTCTAATGACATTTACAATTGTTATGTAACCTTCCTTTCCACTAAGTCTGCTCAGAATCACCTTCATTCAAAAGAGGAGTGAATGCTAGCACATGATTGAGGCAGGTGAGATCACAGGTCTTGTGTGGTTCAACACATGTGGTCCGAGCCTGCAGTGGTCCAATTTTTAGACTTGACCCTTAGGAAAGTGTACACCCTTTACTAACATCAAAACCATATGAGATTTCTGGCATTGAAAACTTTACAAACTAAGTTCTAAGTTTGGATGTGCGTGTCTCATATATAAACTGACAAAAAATAGTTGTTATCCACATCAAACAGTGCGAATAAGGGTTGTTACAAATTGCTAATGTCTTTTCCACTGCACTTTTAATTACTCTGCTGTGGACTGAACACATGCAGAGAGCAAATTGGGGTGTTAAAGAAGTAATTACCTGGGTAATTTCAGAAATCATTTTTACTGATCTACTTTACAAATCTAGGTAAAATATAATAGTAAATTATGTTGAGATGGTACATCATGGATAACTAAACATTCTCACTTATATCTAATAATCACAACAACCTGAGAAAAAGTTATTAGTGAGGATTCTCCACATTTTAAAGGATACTAAGTGGAAGTTCAAACATTATAAATATGAGAATCAATGTTTGAACCAAGGCTTTGATTCAAATATTATTTTCCTTGTGCTGCTATAGCATCATTGCTGCTGTTCAAATCAGCTTTCAATTGTAATTGATAATGTAGATCTATGTTTAATTATGAAGAAAGTATACAGGGATGAAAATGGTACCATTTCAAATTCAAAACACAGGTTGTTTGAAATTTGCAGAAGAACACTTTCAGGTTAGGTCTCACTTGGCTCCCTGCAGCCTAGCTGTTCCATTTCCCCATCTTGGACGTCAGTACTTCCAAGTCGTTATTTTAAATGTCCTGAATCTGCTTCGTGGCAGTCTAATTAGGCATCATCATTAGCTCGATTCTCTTGGATACCTGTCCTGTTTCCAACCCCAGCTTCCAAGCACCTTGTCCTGAGGTGCTATGTGTCAGGCCTCTAGCAATGCCTGGTTTCTGTGCAGGATTCCTTCTTCTGGGCTGTAGAGTTTAAAGTGCTAATTACTTGCCAGAACTAGAAGAGTAAGGAGATTAGATCCTTGATCTCTCAGCCTCAGTGGCCAAGTTCTTACGAGCATCATTAAAGAAAATATAGGTAGAGAAACTACACAACTGCAGAATATTATGCTACATAATGAATTTTCATGAGTCCAGTCTTTTCTTCACTAGAGTAGATAGAATTCAAGAGAGTAGAACACTTAGGAAAAGCATGGAGTAGAGTTTCAGGACACATGCCACATATCTAAGAAAAAAGTCTGGGCTGGCGCCGTGGCTCAATAGGCTAATCCTCTGCCTTGCGGCACTGGCACACCGGGTTCTAGTCCCGGTCGGGGCACCGGATTCTGTCCCGGTTGCCCCTCTTCCAGGCCAGCTCTCTGCTGTGGCCAGGGAGTGCAGTGGAGGATGGCCCAAGTGCTTGGGCCCTGCACCCCATGGGAGACCAGGAGAAGCACCTGGCTCCTGCCTTCAGATCAGTGCGGTGCGCCGGCTGCAGCGCGCTGGCCACGGCAGCCATTGGAGGGTGAACCAACGGCAAAAGGAAGACCTTTCTCTCTGTCTCTCTCTCTCACTGTCCACTCTGCCTGTCGAAAAAAAAAAGAAAAAAGTCTGAATGTTACTATTCAGTTGCTGCAAATTCTTTTACATATCATTTAACTAATATACAAGTATATGACCTATATGTATGAAATAAATTAAATTACGATCATTGGAACCAAATTACTAAAACCTCACATCAAAGAATTCATTAGGGACCCTCTCAGTTGCTACCCAGATTTAACACTTTTACTTTGTGTATATAAATTCATTATTGGCAAAAGGCTAGTGATCCAAAGTTTTGATTTTGAAACTTCCTGATGTTTTACTGAGATAATGTATGAAGTGGATAAATATTGGAAAACTGAGGCTGGGAGAATCCTCTACATGAATGGTGTCCCTCCTGTTTCAGATATGTCAAGGCCACTGTACAGGTACATCTACGATTGGGTGACAGCACAGGAAATAATCCCAATTATCTGAGACAGTTTGCAAGGATTCATGATGAAGGGTATCCTAATGCTAGACTGAATTTCCAATTAAAAGAACAAGAGCAAGAGAAACAAGTAGCCTCAAAGGAGGAGGTCCCTTCTACTGCTGGAATAACATTCTGCATCTGAGCCTGGTATCTGTGGTTGTCTCAGTACAACCTTAAATGTTGATGCGAAAAGCAAGGCAACCACTACTTGGAGAGATTATTTTGTAGTCTAATGGATCTCATTGTCAGGAAATGGTTTTTTGATATTCAGCCAAAATCAAGATTTCCAGAAACAAGTTTTATTTGCACATTTCCCTCCTTCAATATTTATGGCTAATGCAGATATTTCATTTACGGGCTTCTTTTTTCGAGTCTGTGGTAGATGGTGAAAGGAAGAAGAGGAGTTTATTCCTTTTCTTTAAGAATTTTTTTAAAACCTTATCTGTAGAAAAGTTAGCTGCTAATAAGAGTGATTACTTTTCTACTGAGAACAGGATAAATCTTTGCAAGGAGAAGCAGCACAGATAGGTGGGAATATTTGAACAGTACCTTGTAAGAGCTGCTGCTGAAGTTCACCAAACTAAATCTGTAAGAAGACTACTTCAACTTCAACAGCTTTAAGATTCTTTGTATTGCCATCATTCATTGGTAACTGGGGAGTTTTTACAGCCTTTCAAATCTTAGAGTCCTTTCAATCATTAGATGCCTTAAAGGGAAAGAAAGCCTTAAAATGTGCTCCCGATCTCCCTAGTTGAAAAAGATACATAGACAGAGGGGGGAAAAGTCAAACAACAATACAAAAAGCATTAATGCAAAGAACAGTGGGGTCTCTCCCTAATTTGACTTTCTCTACAGGTGGCCTGCAGCTGCGTCCAAAACAGGTTATTCCTTTGCCTTCCCATGAGTACAGCAACAAAGTGCTATCTGTATTCACAAGAATACATTTAGTGGCATGGACTGGTTCAGGTCTAAAAATAAGAAAAAAGCATTTTTTTTTCCTGCGTAGCCTGAGGTAACTCTGTGCAGCAGCAGAAGACAGTAGCACTCTTGTCTCCCTGGCTGTGCCTGAACATAAAGGAATCAGAAACCTACTTCACATGACTCAAGGAGGCCCAGGGCCAGTAAGGCGTTGATTCATTCTATTTACATCTATGTGAGTCCCATTGACTATATACAGAAGCTGAGCAGGCAAAATCAATAAGGAATATTCTGTTTTCAATTGACTTCAAGGTAAACCATACATATATATCTCTGAGATTGATATACGTGCTTCAGTAAGTATTCTATCATGCTTGGAAACATTATGCTGAAATAGGCAAAAATTAGGGCATGCCCATTTGGTTAGGCTCAAAAATAATCAATTGGACTACCTTTACTAATCTCGTTTAAGAAGAGACATATATCCTGTCTGTGCAGTTATTTGCTGGTGATGTGACAAAGAGAAGAAAGGCAGAGAAATGCTTGTATTGGATGCATAATGCTCCTAAAATGGATTCCTATTTCTAATTTATACATTAATACTTAAACATCTGTTGAAGCGAGCTTTCAATAACATTGCTTCTTATACATCCCATTGATTTGTGACAGAGGTGGGCATATCTCTGGAGTCTTTCCTCCCTCCTTGTCTCCTTCCCTCTTTTCGTCCCTTCTTTCCTTCCTGCCTCTTTCCTCTCTTTTTCCTCCATTGCCCCTTTTGTGTCTCTAAGGGATATATTCATATTTTTTTTTGTCTCATGGACTCTATTCTTCTCCACTTCAGCAGTCTGATTTAGGAGTAAGTCTATAGAGGATTCTTCCCCCATCACTTCTGCCTATGTAAGTCTGCTCCCGCCTTTCCAAGTGGGTTTTGCAGAGAGCTCTCCTCTCTGGAACACAGTTGAATGTCCATTCCATGAACAAGCTGGTTATCTTGAGATGTTTCATCCACACTGAACCAAGAAGTGTGAATCTCCTCCTCTCTTTTTAAGACGTTCTAAGTCCCAGTCTTGTCTACTTTACTCCAGAACTGTCTTCTTTTCAAATTTTTTTGACAGATCTGCCTTTTTCTGACCAGTTTTAAAGCCATACGATGTTTCTGTAACATGTACATGACAGCCATTAGCAAAAACTTCCCTCTGCTTTGGATATCCAGATGCTTCCAATTTCTTTACTTATTTCTTTTTAAACCTCCACCTGTATAGTTTATAAGGGTATATTATTTAAGAATAACTTGTAGTATACTTTTGCTGATGCATGCCAAAAAAGACTAGCTGATTTGCTTTTTGAATTCAATATAGAAGAAAAGAATGGATTTAATAATGATTAATGAATGTCTTACTGTTTTATGTTATACAGAAAAAAAACTCTTTGAAATATTTATCTTGTGAAAGGGTAAGATAAGTGTCCAGTGGTCAACGTTCATTGTTATGTATGGTACATCACTGGGGCTACAGTAAGATTAGCAAGTAATTCCTGAAGAAAGTCTCAAAGAATTGAGCAGCTCTAGAAAAGAAATACTCATAGATCCAAGTTAAGGAACAGAACAGTGTTCTTATTTTAAGTGAGACACACTTAGTAGAATGCAGCTTAAAATATAGCATTTATGAATTAGAATGGAAAACTTTAAATCCTGCATGACACAAAATTTTAAGCACCAGACATAAACAAAATGTACAACTATATTCTCCTGATTGGGATAGGAAGGAGAACTTTGACTAAGGCAGAGGTAAGAGCCCCTAACCCTCTTGACCAAAATAATCATAGAGCTCAGGTGTTGAGTAACCAAGTTCCATGACAAGGCAGACCCTTTCTTCTGGTTTGAAAGTGCAATTTTTTTCTTGGTAAACAAAGGTATAAAGAGAAATCGTGTCATGTTGGAGACTAACTCAGAAACACTGTTGACGCTCCCTCAAACTGAGAAGTTCTATTATTTTAAGCTATGAAGACTAATTTAGGGACTTCCATAGCTATTTATGGTCTCCAGCCAAACCTTGGGAACTACTGCTTTAGTATAGAGGTTGGCAAACCATGGTTCATGGACCAGATCTGGCTTGTGTTATATACAGGTAATGTATTTTTAAAAATATGCCATATTTACACATGGTATCCTTTCAGGCATGTCATCCATAAAGCTGACATTTTAAAATACTATTTCTCATTGCATTTCCTTAACTCTTAAAAACTTACTGTCAGGGGCCGGCGCTGTGGCGCAGTGGGTTAAAGCCCTGGCCTGAAGCGCTGACATCCCATATGGATGCCGGTTCTAGTCCCAGCTGCTCCTCTTCTGATCCTGCTCTCTGCTGTGATCTGGGAAAGCAGTACAAGATGGCCCAAGTCCTTGGGCCCCTGAACCCATGTGAGAGACCCAGAAGAAGCTCCTGGTGCAGCTCCAGCCATTGCGGCCATCTGGGGAGTAAACCAGTGGATGGAAGACCTCTCTCTCTGTTTCTACCTCTCTCTGTAACTCTTTCAAACAAATAAAATAAATCTTAAAAAAAAAAACTTATTGTCAGAAAAGAAAATTCAATACAATAAATGAGAGATGAACCTTTTACATAAGATCAACCGTAAGTCACCAAACTCTTTAAAATACTACAGTAGCCAGTGACATTACAGACAAGAACTTTAGAACCAAGTGTTTCTGACAATTTAATCTACTTTATGGGACTCTAGCCTTGTTCAAGGCAGTGTACCTTTTCACCATAGTGGTTAAATGAGATGAGATATGCAAACACAGTTTAAAACACTTAAGAACTATGTAAAGTGGTAGTGCTGATTGTAATACTGGTAGTAGAAGTAAGTGTTTAATAAATATTTGTTGGAAGGATGAAATGTTGGCTCCAATTCGAACCATGATTTTGAGAGTTTACCTGCTAGAAAGAGTATGTACAGATGAAGTGTATGAGTTGGATACAAAGGCCTATTGAGTTACAGATGATTTAAACACTTCCCTGGTTATGCAATGCTTGGAATTCCGAGTGGGAGTTTTACTCATGGAAGAAATGCAGTATGTGGCCCGGTGACTAAAAGATAATAGGAACTATTGAAGATGGAGATTTTTCCACTTGGTCCTGGGCATGGAATCAAAATCTAAGTTTAACTTGGTGATATTTAAAAATGCATAACATGCAAAAGTCTGTAATCATTCTGTTTCTCAGCTAGTGAAAATAGAAGTCTACAGCATAGTATGTGTCAATTTTGAAAATATAGCCAAATCAGGCCGACAAGAAAAATTTTAAGTAAATAACTTCATCCATGTGTTTAGTACCATCCATGACTCTATGCCAAATTCACTTCAAGTTCCCTTCTTCAGCAACTTCTTTATAACATGTGCCTGAAGCTATTAACTATCTGAAGTGTTGATGAGGATAGGAAAGAAATTACTTTCATGGTTATGTTTTAGGGGGGCATTTGGAATTCAACAATATGTGACAGGAACAGCTTCGGCTAGAAATAGTCTGTTAAGAAAAACACCTGATTCTAAGCAAATAGTTGAGCCATTTAAAACTCATTGAGGCACATAAACAAGATAAGAAATAGTAAAACTGAAAAAATGAAAAAAGACAGAAGTGAACCACATCATCCAGTAGGAATGAGAAAGGGCTAGAATAGGTTAGACTGCAAGACTGGAAATGCATAATGAATTATATAATACTGGATTTTTGAATTGGTATGAAAAGCATTTTCTGGTTATTGAGGCTTATTTCCAATTTTGGCAGTGATGGCTTCATTTCTTTATCATTTATTGTTTGTTCCCCATTGATAATTTGTCCTTGTATATTACACAAAAGACACTTCCCTCTTCCTAACTATGGACTATCCAACTAACCACACTTAAACTTGCTTTTGTGAGATATGTACATTAATAGGAACTTACAGGTACTTGCATCTTTCTCAAAATACATTATTCTCTGCTGGTAGGAAATCTATTTAGGCTACATGTATACTTAGCAACAACCCTATTCAAATATCCACATTTACTAAACTTCTTTTTTGTTCTTTCATATACAGACAACTAGATGTTTTGACATTTTGTGAGTGGGAAAATAAATGATTTATTCCACAGTAATATTTCCTTCAGAGTATACTGCTTTCTTCTGATTATTGTCAATAGCTTTCAGGGAAGTAGACAGGTCTCCTTCTCTGATATTTTCAAGATTTCTTTGCAATGTTGACCAATGTACCTCCACTCATCCTTTGTTTCCACTACCAACATATTTCTTAGGGATTCCACATCCTAAAGACAAGTTGAATACTTGTAATACTTAAGCAACAAAGTGGGCGTAGATATTTGGTCTAGTGGTTAACACACCTCCTTCCATTATCAGAATGCCTGGGTTGTATATTCAGCTCTGGTTCCAGGCTCCTGCTAATGTAGACCTTGGGAAGAAACAGATGATGGCTTAGTAACTGGATTCTTGTCACCCACATGGGAGACCTAGATTGAGTCTCTAGGTCATGTCTTTAACCTGGCCCAGCCCTGACAGTCGTAGGCATTTAGGGGAGTGAATCAGATGAGAGTTCTCTTTGTCTCTTTCTGCCTTGCAAATTAAAAAATAAATTGAAAAAAAAATCTTTTTAAAGGGTGGAGGGCTCTTTGATATGCTGAATCAGGCAGGATGTGATAAAGGAGATATATAATACAATCTAAACTTAATTTTTTTTTAAAAATATTTATTTTATTTTAAAGTCAAAGTTAAAGGAAGATAGGAAAGGGAGAGACACAGATAGATAGTCCATCCCCAAATGGCTCCAGTCATCAGTGCTGGGCCAGGCTGAAGCCAGGGGCTAGGGAAATCCAGGTCTCCCACATGAGCGGCAGGACCTATGTACTTGGGTATCTTCTGCTGCTTCTTCTAGCCCATTAGCAGGCAGTTGGATCAGAAGTGGAACAGGCAGAACATGAACCAATACCCTTATGGGACGCCATCGTCGTAAGTGGCAGATTTCCTCACTATGCCACAATGCTGGTCCCTAATCTAAACTCTTTACATCATTCCAGAAATAATCAAGACCTTGGATGTTTCTAACTTGGGTTACTCTTTTTTTTATTTCTTATACATTTTTTGACCAACATTTCATCTGTATTTAGACTTTTATTATACCCCTACTGGATACAATTCCTTGTTGTTTTGTACATATTTATTTTGGAACTGTCCATCAGTGTAGATGTTCTTCACTAGACTTTTCTTCTTGCATTTCTGACATTTCTTCTTGGATTTTTATTCCTAAAATATGTCTGTATTAAAACTGCTATGTTCCAAATATGTCCCCCAAATTCATGCACTGGAAACTTAATCCTCAGTCCAACAGTACTGAGAGATGTGACCTCTTGGGAGTTGTTTAGGTCATGAGGGGTTTGCCTCATGAGTGGATTAATGCTGTGATAAAAGTGACTTGTAGGAGGGGTGCACTCTCTTTTGCCTTCTGTCTTCCACCCTGTGAAGACCCAGGGAGAAGGCCCTCGCAAAATACTGCTGCCTTGATCTCAAGCTCCCCAGAACTGTGAGGAAATAAGTTTCTGTCCTTTATAAATTACCCAGTATCAGGTATTCTATGATGGCAGTATAAATGGACAAAGACAATATCTTTTCAAGACAATCTATTGACTTAAACTCTTGGGTTTGTTTGCTTAAAAAATATGTCTATTTTGCTACAAATCTTTAAGAATTGGACACATGGCAGTTTGAATGTTATTTCATGCACATAAAAAGCTATTTACTTATCAGATTTCCACCTTTATGAGCTATTTTAAAATTGTTTCTTCTTTGAGATAAAAGTTTCTCTGTTTGTCTCCCTCCTTCGCTCATTAGATTTGTGAAAGGAACAGTAAGAGGGAGTTAAATGCCCATCATGTCAATCTGGCGACTAAAATTTTGAAGGATTGTTAAACTGGGCAATCCTTGTGATTGGTCTTCCGTTTTCTTCTAGAAAAGCCACATGAAGGCTTTTCCTCATAAACTGAATCAAAGGTGGATATTTTTAACTGGACAAGTTTTTCTTTTTAAAACTTTTTCTTTATATAAAAGGAACACATTTCACGTATTTCATTTATACAGTTTTAAGAGCATAATGATACTGTCTGCCTTACCCTCCCTCCTCCTTCCCTTCTTCTTTTTCTTTCAATTTTTACAATAACATACTTTCAATTTTCTTTATAATCACAAGCTTAACCCTTGACTAAATACAGCATCCAACAAATAGTAAGTAGAAAAACCACTGTCCCTCAAGAGTATAGACAAAGGCTGCAAACAATAATCAAATCTCTACCTTCATCTGCATCTGTATTATGATCTACAGGCTTAGATACAGTATGTGTAAAATGCACCATGAGTTATAATTTAGCATAGCTCTTTTTAAAGAATGCCACATTTTTATCTCTTCATTAAAATAGTTTGAATGTAAGCAAATCAATTAATAGTAATACTTTGTAGATTCTAACATATTTTCTGAATCATAAATAAATTCTCAAAAATCTATTTCATGTAACTTCCGTGTTCAACATCTCTAGTGGACATGTATTATTATGAGGAAAAGTGGGTATGAAGACAAGAAAAAGAGGGATCCATTTAACTTAGTGAGAAATATGATTGTCGTTGATTTTGTGGTAATTCAAAATAGGATTCTTACGCATGAGGTACTTGAGAAATTGCATAGATAAAGAATTAAGGGGCTGGTGCTGTGGCATAGCAGGTAAAGGCACCACCTGCAGTGCCAGCATCCCATATAGGTGCTGGTTCAAGTCCAGGCCTCTTCACTTCTGATCCAGCTCTCTGCTATGGCCTAGTAAAGCAGTAGTGGATGCTCCAAATCCTTGGGTCCCTGCACCCATTTGGGCAACCCGGAGGTGGTTCCTGGCTTCTGACTTCGGATCTGCATAGCTCCAGCAGCTGTGGCCACCTGGGGAATGAACCAGTGGATGGAAGACCTCTCTCTCTGCCTCTGTCTCCCTGTAACTCTACCTTTCAAGTAAATAAATGATTATTTTTAAAAAAAGAATTAAAAGTATGATTTCAAGACTATAATATAGGGTCATTTTTAGAGTTTAGAAAGTAAGATTTTATTGTGGTACCAAAAAACTTTGAAATCCATACATAGTTTTTTCATAATATGCATATTTCACATACTATGGAAACATTTTTTGCATCAAACATAGTTTTTCACCAAAACACTTTTAATTCCATTTTCCATAAACTTTTTGAATCCCTTTGGTATTTCTGAGGATAATAATCGGTTCTAGGTAGAGTTCCAAAGAAGACCTGAGTTAATCATTACTTACGAAAGTTTTGTAAGTAGAATATCACTTTTCTGAAGACAAAAATACATTTCTAAAGATAATTGTGAATGTTTAAAAATGCTTCTGGAATTTTGGGAATATTTTCTCTGAAGTCTTTTTTGTAATAAACGGTATTTACAGCAGCTGGAAGAGCCCTTTTTCTGTCTCTCCCTATTTGTCACTTTGCCTTTCAAATAAATAAATCTGTAAGTCTTCTTGATTGTTTCTAAGTTCAGTAGCAAGTTTTGCTGCATGTAGGCAATGATAATAAGGATCAAAAGGCTCAGTTGTCATGCAGCAAACTAGATGATTCTCTTCATATTGACTCAACCTTAAAGGATTTCATGTGAATGTGAATTAAAACCACAGCATGCTTCCTTAGCAAAGCCACATTTTAATTTTGGGGACTACCTTTTAATTCCTCATCTCTTCTGAACACCACATAATCCTGGAGAGTACAGCCAACATCACCTCCTCCTGTGGCCCAAAGCAGGAGTGGTTTGGGGAAAAATCATTTCAGTTCTTTACCAAAAGAAACCAATATGGTACTCTCACCTTATAAAAACTTCTAACATAAAAAATAATGTCTGAAATCCTAAATTAATTTTCAATCTCAGTTTAAGGAATGGATCTTGCTTTGAATACAAATTCTCCTGGCAATATAATTTTTTTACCTTGTTTTAAAAATAGATCTATTTTGTATATTTATTTGAAAGGCAGAATGACAGAGAGAGAAGGAAACAGAGAGAGGGGGATCCTCTGTCTGCTGGCTCACTCCCCAAATGCATGCAATAGCTGGCACTGAGACAGGCTGAAGCCAAGAGCCAGGAACTCCATCCTTGTCTACCACATTGGTGGCAGGGGCCAAAGTACTTGGGCCATCATCTGCTAACTTCCTAGGTGCATTAGCAGGAACTGGGACTGGAACCTGCACCTTGATACAGGATGTTGACATTGCGGCTTGTGGCTTAACTTGCTGTGCCACACATCAGCCTCAGAGAATGCTTTTAAAGATTGTTTATGAGGCCAGCTCTGTGGCTTAGCAGGTTAAGCCACCACCTGAGATGCTGGTATCCCACATGGGTGCTGCTTTGAGTTCCGGCTGCTGCACTTCTGATCCAGTTACCTGCTAATGGCTTGGGATAAGCAGAGGAGGATAGCCCAGATGCTTGGGCCCCTGCACCCACATGGAAGACCCAGATGAAGCTCCTGGCTCCTGGCTTCTGGCTGGCCCAGGCTTGGCTATTGTGGCCACCTGGGGGGTGTACCAGTGGATGGAAGAAGTATCTCTCTTTGTCTCTTTCCCTCTGTAACTCTGTCTTTCAAAACAAATAATAGTTTTTAAAAATATTATTTATATCTTTATGTTAAAGACTCAGATACTTTTCTCTCTCTCTCTCTCTTTTTTTTTTTGACAGGCAGATTTAGACAGTGTGAGAGAGAGAAAGGTCTTCTTTTCCGTTGGTTCACCCCCCCAAATGGCCGCTACGCCGCTGCGCAGATCTGAAAGCCAGGAGCCAGATGGTTCCCCCTGGTCTCCCATGTGCGCACTTGGGCCATCCTCCACTGCCTTCCCGGGCCACAGCAGAGACCTGGACTGGAAGAGGAGCAACCAAGACAGAACCGGCACCCCAACCGGGACTAGAACCTGGGGTGCCGGCGCCGCAGGCGGAGGATTAGCCTAGTGAGCCAGCCATGAATCAGATACTTTTCTGTAAGTCAGTTTTGAAGGAGAAAGAGAAAAAAGTATCTGGGAAACATGCATCTGAGGGGATTTAGGAGAAATTATCTTCCAGAAGGAACTCGTGGGAAAGATTTAAAGCAAAGTTCTCCTATAGCACAATCTCATCCAGAGCTAGCCTTACATTCATACATATACACTTTCATTCATTCATTATTTGATTCGCTAACTTTAACATGGTACCTACTATGTGTTAGGCATTGAAGGCATGAAAATGAACACAATTTACACAATATAATATCTGACTTTAGGGATCCTATTCTAGTGGAGGAAGTAGAAATCAACAATTATAATTCACAATAGCAAATGTGTACAAAAAGACTACACATGATTCCAGTAGAACATGCAGTCAACTAGCATAAAGACTGTTTGTAAATTATTTTTGGAGTTCGGATCTTAATTTATAGGGACATGAGAATGATAATTATTTGTGCTAATACATTTGGATCCAGTTAACCACTGCTTCCTTGATTTTATCAGCTCTAAGAATGGCTGAAGACCAAGTGCCAACAAAGTGGAAAATATTTTCGTATTCGGTCAACTCAGCTGCTCTGACAGCAATTGATTCACTGAATGTCAAATTTGATCACTTTGGAATTTAATGGGTTTTAATAAGGTTGGGGATGGGATAAATCTAAATAATGCTGGAATAAGTATTTATCAATTTAGCTTTTTATATTTTGTTTGAATAGAAGGCACTTATGTCTCTAAGTAGAGATTTCACCATGGGAATAAAGGTCGCCTCGTTGTTCATTTTAGAGATTATAATACATCTTGACACAATTTAGGGAATTTAAAGGTAGAGCTGACATTCCATCATTTGCTTACACAGTTGTGTCTTTTCCTAAACCTGAACAACTTAAGCAGGGGGTGATTATAGCTGTTAATTCTGACGCTACTGGCATTTGTCACCTTCTGTCATAACCTTAACATTATTTAAGCATATTTATGGAAGGCTTCCTGATTGTTCAAAGCAAAACCTAGAATTCTGAAATGTGCAGGCTTCTGTAACATTTGCTTCATCAGCAATCAACACATCAGATTTTCTTTGAGAGGTAAATAATGTGTCATGTTCCATAGGGGAAAACATTAAGAAGTGCTATGACGTGGGCTTTGATAATTTTCCCCCTATTTTTCCTTTGTTTTCAGAGATTACTTACATGAGAAACAAAATAGGCTGTGAATTTTTCTTTGTCCTTCATCAATCAAAGCTGATCAATTATAATGCTAGCAAAACTGGATCACAACTCCAAGCTACATGGTCATATTACTCTCATATTATTACTAAAAGCCACATCTATATTCCAAACTGGGATTCTATAACCCCTTTGTCATTTTCCAATAAAAAGACCATACCAAATAGGCCGAGCACACCGTAATTAGCAGCTGGCAGAGAAAGCTGTAAATCTGTATGAGTTCTGAACGATTTGCTTACATTGTTGCTTTGTTGACAAATGATGCTGTACATGTTAATGTTCCTGAAATGTCCCCATTGCACCTGACGTGCCAATAAATGCCAGCCAGCTGTATGAATTATGGAAATAAGATTTTTGTTTATGAAGGTATCCCAGACATTTATTTTACAGCATTCCTCTCGACAGATTTAATGTCTGGAGTTACATTGAGAAGATATTTGCTACCTGACATAATGGATAATGGAAACTTTAAAGGCTCTTTTTTCCTCCTTTTAATGATAAGATTAATACATCCACACACGCACACACATGCACATACATATATATGTATTTTAACATTTACTTTCTGACTTCATAATTTTCTCTTAACTTTTAAATATCACACATTCCTGCTAAACAGTTAGTATATCTGTTTTCAATGAAGACTTTTAGGAGGTGAATATTTAGGGCTATATAGTTGTAATTTCCACTTCTATTCTGATCATTCTTTTAGTGTACATGTGAGTAGCACATAAATATTTTGTATGAGTTATGTTAATAGGCATTTGCTGATCTATTACTTTATTGTTGGTCTAAAAGAGCTTCACTTGTGGTTATTCCTTTTATATATTCCAGGAGTACTTAAGATAAGGCTCTAGATATATTAGTAGTCAATAAATAGTTTTATCTGAATGTACTTTAAGATAATACACACTATGACTGGGGATCCCACAGACTACCTCATTGCTGACTGCACCATTTAAATCCTTTACTCAGATGAGATATTTAATTAATACAGTGTTATTAAGAGTGCTCGAATGAGATAAAAATTACCTGATCTTATAATCATAAAGTAACCTCTGGTTCTGAATTTTATAAATGTAATAATAAAACAAATTAGATCACACCCACATAAAAGCCCTTTCTTTCAACCTTAGCATGAAATTTATAATTCCCAGATGGAATGCCAACATCCCTATTTTAATCTTCAAAACATTTTTGTGATAAACATTCATTATCATCTTTGCATTATTCTGTTTTGCCACAGGTCAAAGAGCAATAGAAATCTGACTTTTGAGACCATGCTCTGTTTCTGTTTCTGAGTTCAATGCTGAGGAGTGGTTGGATCAGTACCTAATCTAGTTTACACAAAGGTTACCAATAAGCATTTGTGTTGGAACTCTGTACCACAAATGATTTGCTATATAAAATCACATCAAGTGACTTGTGTTTTAGGCAAGGGACCAAAGAAGAGAAGTTCATTTGCCCTGTGTGAGTTGCATGATTTTTACCTCGATTAAACTGTTTAGTTGATTTTTACACATTTACATCAATGTGCTTTATCCACAGAAATATTTGGTACACACCCCCACCTCTTCTTCAAGACCTCCCAGCTACCTAAAGTCTGAAGCAGCCTTAGAAAAAAGAAGCCTCTATGGAACTTTCAACAATGGCGCCCAGGGGATGATTAACATATAAATAGGGAGGATAGTCAAATCACCTTTGTGTCCAAAGGCAATTCCCTTCAAATGTTTCTTTCTCCACAAAAGAATCCAGATGGCAAAAATGATGCTTAAATAAATGCTGGCTCCAGCTCAATTCTTCTGGTTCACATTGGCTACAATAGATATGACACTCACATTTATATATTAACTATTTCACAGGTTTCGTGCAAAGAGTAAGCTATGTGTTCATAGGTCTATTGTGTTCAAAGAGTTAAGTCTCCAATTCTTGGCATAGCCGCTCCGGTCTGTATTTGCTCAAAGGAGGATTAAGGGTAATGTGCAGCAGAGGACCAACTTAAGGAGACCTGGACTATATCTCTCTCAATATACCTGCACAACGGGAAACACAGAGCTCCAGACTCCACTCTATGAGTTCTCTTTCATGTGCATGGAATTCATTGAAACTAATGGGAAGGAAATTACAGTCGTCTCACAGGTCTCCTAACTATAGGTTTCTGTGTGGATAAATTTAACTTGTCAAGGTTTCTTACAGAATGACACAACGAAAGTCAAATAGTCAACTAAGAATAGCAGAAAAACCCAAAAGTATTCAGTTCCCCCCATTTCTGTTAAATAAAACCAGATACATCATAGGCAACGATCAGAATTTGACTGGAGATTTTCCAAAAATGATACCATAATTTCTTACTGAGTCATGAATTTAAACATGGATTGGATAATAAATATCTGGAAAATAAGGATACTTCATTTGAGAATATGATTCTAAAAAGTGAGCTGTGAGTTATTAATAAATGTCTTTTTGTGTACTATCCTAGGATATAATAGAAATAACGGAAAAAAAATGAGAGCATCACCAAATGATATTTGATTCTCATTTAGAAAGAGCATTTTTCAGGATACATCAATTTAAAAGTATTTGAAACAGAGGTATAGACTAGGCTGCTTTATGTGTGATAAGTAAAGTGGTAAAATAAATTTTCTTCAAACACAAATCCTCAAAATAGACTTAAAAGAAATTTTATCCTGGCAACACTTGCAGAATAATAATAACATTTTTCCTCATTGGACTTTATACTGGAACTTTATGAATGAGGAAGTATTGTTAGCTTTATTTTATAGTTGAGGAAGCAAAGCCCAAAGTATTTTAACCTAGTCAAGGTCATGGCACTTTTCCACAGCATGGCTCAAATTTATCCAAAGCACTGTGATTCCAGAATCTACATTCTATTTAGCTAGTTATTTAAAGATTTATTTGTTTTATTTTAGAGGCAGAGTTACATAGAGGGAGAGAGGGAGAGAGGGAGAGAGGGAGAGAGGGAGAGAGGGAGGGAGAGAGAGAGAGAGAGAGAGAGAGAGAGAGAGAAAGTCTTCTATCTGTTGGTTCATTCCCCAAATGGCCACAACAGCTGGAGCTAAGCCTTAGAAGTGGAGCAGCTGGGACTTGAACCTGCGCCCATATGGGATGCTAGCCCTGCAGGAGGCAGCTTTACCCATTACACCACAGTGCCAGCCCATCTATTATTTTTTAAAGATTTATTTGTTTATTTGAAAGTCAGAGTTGCAGAGAAAGAGAGAGAGAAAGAGAGAGAGGTCTTCCATCTATGGGTTCAATCCCCAGATGGCCACAGGAGGCAGGAACTTCATTTGAGTCTCCCATTTGGATGGCAGGAGCTCAAGTACTTAGACCATCCTCTGCTGCTTTCCCAGACCATTAACAGGAAGCTGAATTGGATGTAGTGCAGCTGGGATAAGAATCCGAACCCATATGAGATGATGGAGTCATAGCATAGCTTTACCTGCTATGCCACAATACTGGCCCCCCAAATTCACATTTTAAAGCACATCTTTTGTGTTTAGATATGAAATGGATTGCTCATTGCTATCTAATTTGAGGAGTTAATTCATGTGTTTTGGAAATGTTACTGAAACAAAGATACTGGGTAAACAGATCCTCTCGGCTAGGAGAAGCTGGTAGCAAAAGTCATTAATAAAGTAACTGTACTTTTGGAAATTTATGGGAAGAATGTTCTTTCTTAGCTCTTGCATACTCATGATATCCCAAACTTACATAATTATCACAAAGCTCTGGATTGGATGACTAATTTTCGTGAACAAATAGCTCCTGGATAAAACATACATTATAAAAAAGAAAATGTGTGTTCTTCAAATAAGATTATCACTTGTGAGCTGGAATTGAATTAATAGAAAGAAAAGATAATATGTATTAATTACTAAGAGCTGGCTTTTTGAAACATTAACACTCACTAGCTTATAAAAATACACAGTTATATATGGTAGACATACAAACTTTAATTTTTGTCAATTGACAAGAAATGGTCAACAGTAAATATTAATTCGAAAAATATCTAATGAAGTGGGCTACATGCTATTGTAGACAAAAATAAAACATCCTCGTTGCCTTCATGTATATTATATTTTATTGGACAAAAAAAAATAGAAAAATTATGAGGATTCTGGAAGGACTCCTGATCAGAATTAAGATTACCGAAGTGGGTCTTGAAGGATACCCAGAAGGACTGGTCTGGTGGGGGTGAGGAAAAGAAGGGACCAAGCAACTGAGGCCTGAGGTCCTTCAAACAGAGGTGGCCTTGAGGAGAGCAGTGGGGAGCTGAAGTATGTATTGTCCAGATGTTTTTCATCCCCTCATGTTTTCAAACAGTTGTGATGAATCTCCTGCTGGATTGTTCCAGTTTCTGGGGATGTGGTAGGGAATAAGGTTGCCAAGGTCCTCCTCTCATGGGACAGAGGCAAATAAACAAGTTTCATGTATTAACACTTATGATAAAAATTGAAAGGGGTGAGTGCTAAGAGTGATTTTGGAGCTGCCTTTAATCAGATACTGAAGAACAGAGAGACACTTCTCCTGTGAGCATTTATCATTCACTCACATTCCTAAGTACTGTGGAGAATATTTTAAAATGAAAGCATAGTGCTTATTTTCAAAAAGAATAACTGTGGGCATGCATATGTAAGTGAGCTAAAGGGTTGAGATATGGGTATTCAGATGAATTGAGGTCACTATAAAGCAGAAACTGCATCACAGAGCAAATAAATAGTGACCTTTCACCTTCAGTGTCTTCACTGATATGTTCTGGTACAAGTATTCACTGGCCATGGCTTTATCAGTTTCACTTTACTTTTAATGGGCAGAATTATTTCCAAGTTTTAATATTTCTGGTTTCTACCAGCCACAAGAGTTCTTTGGACAGGGACTATATCTAATTCATTTTTCTATTTTGCTACCCTGTATCTGGGATATAATAGCCCACTCAATTAATGTTTGTTGAGCCAAGTGACTGCAGATTCAAGATGCCTACCCTAGAAGAAAGGAGAGATAGAATTTAAGACAATGATATGTATAGTGATTAAGAGCAGATCAACTTTAGATTCAATCAATTTTAGGCTTGAAACTTGACTGTGTCAAATACTGGCTGTGCTCTTGTGGGCAAATGAATCTCCATAAACCTCACTTTCCTTATCAGTTTATAGTCTGTGATTTCTAAGTGAGATAAGAGAAGTACCTCATACACTGCCTGGCAAACAACAGTGTTCGAGAAATGCTGTTAAAGCTATAGTGGGAGTTAGTCAAAGGCAGGTATTACAAATGGTATATATACATAATATGGAGTACTACTCAGCTGTTAAAAAAATGAAATCCTCTCTTTTGCAACAAAATAGATGCAACTGGAAACCATTATATTTAGTGAAATAAGCCAGTACCAAAAATACAGATATCATATGTTTTCCATGATCTGGGGTAACTAATAGAGTACCTAAAAGGTATGTATTGGAGTGAAGTGGACATTTTAAGATGAGATGACTTTGAACAGCCCTTGTCTCGACTCTTGAGAACAGTGTTTTTTCTTCATCCCATTTGTTGAACTCTTTACTTACTGTAGGGTTAGCCTTATTAGTAAACTGCAAATAGATCTTTGTAAAAATTAAGAGTGGGAATGGGAGAAGGAGGAGGAAGAAGGATTGGAACATGGGTGGGAGGGATGGTAGTGTGGGAATTATCACTATTTTCCTAAATTTGTGTATATGAAATACATGAAACTTGTATACCTTAAATAAAATTAAAAAGAATAAATAGCTCAGAGTTGTCCATGTTGGGAAGTAAGAGCAGTCAACTCCTAGAGGCAGCAGAGAGTATGCAGAGGCAGTGGATTTCTTAGAACAGAGATCAAATTCTTCTATCATTCCAACGAACAGTGATCATGAGTGGAGGTAAATTTCTAGACATGAAAATGACTCTTCTAATGGTATGTTGACAGATGGGAATTAAGGGAGAGGAATGGAGGATTGAGAATAATTTCATTGCAAATGATGGTTGAACTCTGCAATTTCTCTGAGGAAGGAATAGTCGAGAATAGGGAACCAGAAAGGTGAACTTTTTCAAGCAGTTTCGTAGGTAAAATAGGGGTGGGTGTTGTGGCGCAGATTAAGCTGCACTTTGCAATGCTCATATCCCATATCAGGGTGCCAATTCAAGCACCTTGGCTACTCTGCTTTCAACCCAGCTCACTGTTAATGTGCCTGGGAAGCAGCACAAGATGGATCACATTTTTTAGTCCATGCCACTCATGTCAGAGACTTGCACGGAATTGCTGGCTCCAGGCTTTAGCCTGGCCCAAACCTGGATTTTGTGGCCATTTTGGGAGTGAACCAGCAGATGGAAGACATTTCTCTCTGTCTATAACTCTACCTCTCAAATAAATAACGTATTTAAAAAAGGATTGGGTGAAGAAGTGATTTGACTAAAAAAAGCTGTTAGATGATCATGAGGACAAGAATATGGGTATATTTATTTATGCTTATTTACTTGAGTGGAAGGAGGCTGGGGAGAGAGAGGTCCCATCTGCTGGTTTACTCCATAAATGCCCAGTGGCCAGGACTAGGCTGGGCGATAGTTAGGATCAGAGAACTCAGTCCAGGTTTCTCATGTAGGTGTCAAGTGCACTTGAGCTATCCACCATTGCCTTCCAGGGTACTCATGAGCAAGGAGATGGAGTTAAGAGCCAGAGGTGGGTATCAAACCCAGGTACTCCAATAAGGGGTACAAATATTTAATTGGCATCTTAGTTATTAAAGGGTACATGGAAATAGCCTAAACAAAAAAGCATAGGGATTGAACTGGGCAGAAAAGAACAGGATACAGTACTATTTATTGTTCAACATAGTACAAGTGATATTTCTATGTGGAAGAATGTCCGATGGACGAGCCCAGGTTGTGCATTTCCAATTTAACTAGCTAGACATTCACAACTTTCTCTTTAATTCACTAAAGAAAACTGAGATGTAACAGAGTATGACAATGTTTAAATGGCTATCTACTTGTTTGTCTCCAACATTTAGGAAAAGGAAAGTATCATGAAAACATGAGTACTTAGACCATCCCCCTCTGTAACTCTCCCTCTGTAACTCCACCTTTGAAATATATATATATATATATATATATATATATACAGATAGATAGATAGATTTATGTTACTAGAACTTCTCTTAGGAGGAGAATTATATAGAGTTCAGCTTAAGAAAGTGGCAAATTAGTGGGTTGCTCTGGAAGTTAAATATGTTTGTCCATATTACAAAAGTTTTAACTCATCTGAGGGATTCACATGTCTAAATCCAGTCCTGACAGGGGAGCTGTCAGAACTACTGCTGCCATGAACTACCATGAAAGAGGTAAGAGAAAAGAAAGGCAGGTCTTCACCAACAATTTGGGGAAAGATAAAATCAAGTTGAGTAAGAGGCATTTGGGAAAGAGTAATATATTTGATTTGTTCAAATTAATTTATGAGAGGCAAAGAGTTATTTTTCCAAACGTGTTTGAAGTTAGATCAAAATACAATGACACTAACTTTAGAAGTATACAAGAGCTCTGGTCAAAGAGTATTTCCATTGAAAAGCAACAGAACTGTGCTCCTTAAAAACATAGCAAAACCGATATGAGACTGAAAAATATGGAACCCCAACAACGTTAACAACAAAAACCTCAATCTTAAATAAAAGAAAAATAACCACAGCCTCCAACCATAAACAAATATGTGGATTGTGTACCATGTTTTGTGTACCAAATCGAGGGGAGGAGCTGAGAGCCAACACAAAACTCAGAAATGTAAGACAAGGTTTCCTTAAAAGCAGTACTGTGTTGAGAGTGTGAACTGAGGATCTAACTCGAGTATCAGGATGTAGGAATAGATGAGTAGGGAAATGGCCTAGAATTTTACACCATAGAGTCAAGGGAGGTGGTAGTAAGGACAAAACAATTTTATTATCTTCCCCCAGTATTCCCACGTAGGAGGGACGCCAAAGCAGAGGCTTGTGAAAGAGGGAGAGAAGACAGAAATGGCTAGATTCCAACACACTGGGCTATGTTTCAGAGAGACAGGGGGGGTTGGGGGTGGGTGGGGAGGGAGACAGAGAGAGAGAAAGAGACAGAGAGAGAGAGGCCTATTTAAGGACTGTAGTAATCAGGAGAAGATAAGTAATAATTTTGGAAGCAGCATAAGATCTTGATTAGGCTAAAATAAAAGGTAAGAAAGATATACATCCCAGGAAGAATCACTCAAGAAACCAGGAGAAGGAAAGGCATTTGGTCTAGTAGTTAAGATACCTGGGTCCTGTATCAGAGTGCCAGGGTTCAACACCCACCCAGCTCCACTCCGGATTCCAGCTTCCTCCTAATCCAAACTGTGGTGACTATCAATGATGGCTGAAGTCACTGAGTTCCTGCCACTCACTTGCAAGACTTGGAGTGAGTTTCCAGCTTACAGTTTTTGCTTTGTGGGCATCTGGGTATTGAATCATGAGATGGGAGTTTCTCTCTCTCTCTCTCTCTCTCTCTTTCTCTCTCTCTCAAGTAAATACATTTAAAAAGCACTAAGAAAGTAGGGGAGTTCAGAAAATAGTTATCTATAGTTTAAAGAAACTATTTTAATGTATCAGAGTTCTTAAAAAGAACTAAGTATTCAGGTGAAAAACAAGTTGATAGAGCATAAGAGACAAATGGATTAAAAAAATCTTGTAAATGTCAAAGTAGAGGCAAAATACAATATATATGACTGAAAAAAGAACGGTATACAATCTGGAGGAAATTACATATAATTAAAAGAAAAAAATTAATAACAGAACAGGCTATGAATCATTTTATTTATATAGATAAAGGTAAATAGATCAAGATGATATAGAAGACAAATGCAGTTAGTACTGTTGATGAAAAGAACAGAGTAAGTGGAACACAAAAATAATGATGTAATACAAAAAAGTTTTAGAACTAGAGGACTTAAATCTACATATTGAAAAAACCAACAGTTCCACACAAAACTAATATATGAACAATGAATCAAATGGATCCTAATGTAGCCATTGAAATGTAAGGATTTAAAAAAGCCATATGGTTTTCCAGACAGCATAATCAAAAATTATATTTAAAAAGTGGTAGTAGAGGGGCCAGCATACCAGGTACAGCTGCCACCTGGGATACTGGCATTCCATACAGGTACCAGTTTGTGCCTGAGCTACTCCACTTCTTCTTCTTCTTCTTTTTTTTTTTTTTTGTTTTTTGACAGGCAGAGTTAGACAGTGAGAGAGAGAGAGAGAGAGAGAAAGGTCTTCCTTCTGTTGATTCACCCCCCAAATGGCTGCTATGGCCAGCGTGCTGCGCTGATCCAAAGCTGGGTGCTTCCTCCTGGTCTCCCATGCAGGTGCAGGGCCCAAGCACTTGGGCCATCCTCCACTGCCTGCCCGGACCACAGCTGCTCCACTTCTGATCTGGCTCCCTGCTAATGGTCTGGGAAAAGCCACAGAAGATGGCCTAAGTTTTTGGGCCCTGTCATCCATGTGGGAGACCTGGAAGAAGTTTCTGGCTTTGACCTGGCCCAATCCTAGCTATTGCCCCTACCCGGGGAGTGAACCATCAGATGGAAGAGCTCTCCTTCTCTCACTATAACTCTGATTTTCATATAAATAAATATTAAGAAATAAAACAAGTATTGGGGGAGGTTGGAATCTCTGGTTACTTCACATTAATAGTTGGTGCCTGATGAAAAGGAATTTCTATCTATCTAGTCTCTATTATTTCATAATATGACACAATGTTATCTAAGCAATAGACAGTAAACATTGTGAAGCATTCAGAAACTTGGGGGAAGCCCCCTGATGATCCTTTTTGGAAAGAGGACTGGATGATGGAATCTAATAAGCAGAGAAAACTTTGTAAAATGATTTCTTCTTTTCAAGCTAGAACTAAGATTGACACTGGGAATATGTTTATAAGTATGTTAATAATAAAATGCTAAATACATTGGAAGACCATTTGGAAGAAAGAATATTTGCACTAATTTCCTCATGTATGAATAGAGAAATGTCTGTTTTAAAATGAAAACAATTTCTAAGGGCTTTAAAGCCAATGCTGTTCTTAAACTTAGATAACATTTTAGTAGTTATTTTTTGGATCAAGTAAACACCTAAGATTTTTTCAGGCTCCTTTTATTCTTAAAATTAAAATAAAACTAAACTTAAAACATTTTACTGAGGGATAACCACTGTGGCAGAATATTTCTATTTGTTTGACTCTCCATCTCTATCCATATGTCTACACCAATAATAAGGGCCATCTAGAACATTGTGTAATAAATATTAATATATTTTTGTGTGCATACAGGTATGTATTTATAGAATGACTAGGTCACATCATTGTACTACATATTTTGTGAAATCTTATAACAGTTATTTAATGAAAAATTTTAAACTCTTAACACACAGCAGCATAAAATTAGGACTGAGGTGCTTGTTATAAGTTTCTATTCATTCAATATACAGTTACTAAGAAAAGGCACAGGGCTAAGAAAATCTTCTCATTTTTAAAATTTTAGTTGTCTACAGAATTGTGAATTTCTTGTGGAATTTACCTGGCATTGGTCTAAATTTAGAGAGGAATTCTAAATCTCAGGATAATTTTTTAGCACTCAGCATGTTTCTGATCCATCTCCTTGTGTCATTTACAGTATCCTTAGGAAGTATAAAATTGTGCTAATAGCAAAACTTAAAAGACAAAGATATTTGAAAATATTTCAAAGGGAAGTATAAATTACTGGGGTTTATTGAGAGTCACAGATTTTATCTGTCAGTAGTTCTAACTGACCATGTTTTATTTTCAACATTGTTCAGTAGAATAGATTTAAAAGCTTGCAACTTAGAGTAGAAGATATTATGACCTGACTTGCTTTCATTCATAAAGATTGCTTTGCTAAATTAGAGCTCGACTTCGGTTGGCTCCTGAAAATATGTGGTATGTGCCTGTATTATCAGATGTTGAAGTGTTCTAATTATCAAGATTATGTCACAATAACATTGTTATTCTCTCCCGACATTTCAAGTTTGGCAAGATGCTGCAAATGAGCAGATTATGAAAGTTTAGGCATTTTGATGTCAATGAAGACTTTATCTCTCTACTGACTCTCCTTGCACTTAACTTTATTCAGGACAGCCTTATTCAGGTTTTTCTGGACACTTAGTATCATGACAGTCTCCTCTCCAAATCACTGACTTCAAAAGAATGAAGGTTTATCAGGTCAGAAAACACAAATGGGGAATTTTGGTGGCATTTTCTTTTTCCATTAGTGTGAATCTATTAGTTCAAGGAGAGTGATAATTAAAATATCTCCATTTTAAAATCCTAAATTTTCAAATTTACCCATAAATGTTGCGCTTAATTTAGGTAAACAGTAAGGTGTAGCTGTAATTATCAGAAGTGATAGGAGAAGTTGGTTTACTTAATAAAATGCCTAAGGATTAGCAGTAAACATTTAAGTGTAAGTTAATACAATTAGTATTTTGTAGCAACCCGTTCAAAGATTTTAAAATGCAACACTGTAAGACTCTGATTCAGGATTATTTCCAAATGTAAGTACTGCTAGTTTATTTTTATTCACAAGAGGTCTTCTAAGTTTAACTTAATCACCAGTTTAAGTTAGCTCAGACAAAATCTTAGAAATGTCCCAAACAGAATATAACTCCCTATATTAATTTTTAATTTTTCTCAGCATTAAGAAGCACAGGTTTAAAGAGTTTTCATTAAGCAAATCAATGCCATCTACCTTTCCAAACCCTCTCCTCTCCTTTTAAATCTTCATGAGTTCTAACAACATTCATCATGAGTAACTTGACTTTCTATAAAAGTAACAGTTCATAAAAATGTGTGGAATAGCTGTTGAGAAAAAGCAAATTAAAGAAATGATAATGCAATATAATAAAAGTGTTGTGCTCCTCCTCTGGTGGAAGGCTTGCCTCTTGAGGGACCAATACATCTTGTGGAACAATTTTAAATAATATGTAACATATGGATTCAGCCTTTATTATTCTTCTGAAAAACGACAATTATATTTATGTGATAAACTGTTCAGTGTTGGTAGCATGTAGCATGATGTTAATATTACTAGCCACTTAAATAATGTCTGACATGCATCTATGTGGCTTAGCAGCCTGCTTCTCTCAACATTCTTCTTACAATTTAAGCCACATCTCTTTACAATGGCACTCACGTGCACCTCAGTGAGAGTGTGAAGGAAGCAGAGCTCCAGGAAAGACTGGCTAATACCTGATTTTCTTACAGTAGATGCAGCCAACACACTGATCCCTCCCTCACCATGTATCTTCCATCTACACATCTCTGAGTGTGTCCTTATCTTTGAAAGAAAGCTGAGACTCCACCTTAGTCATCGCTTGATAGAATGAGTGAAAGCAGATTTCAAGATTGAGCTTTTGCTACAGGAGCTATGGAAGTGGTGTTAACTGTGAAAAGTTTTTGAAGCACTGACTCCTCACCCATGGGAAAGCTGGCAAGAGCTGTCTTTCATACTACTCTACAAGAAGTCTTTGGGGGCAAAGAGAAGCCTACAGACATTTGCTGGGTTGCCTTTCACAGTACAACTAAGTATGTGTAATAAAAGTAGAGAAAGGTTTGTCTCTACATCTTTCAGTTTAACTGCCCTCAATCCACATTGGTGTTTCGAAAGGAGAGAAATGGATTTCCAGGTTGACTCTTCGGCTCATTCATCAGGTGTCGCTGTGAGTTGAGATAATGCTGGTTGAAAGTGGTGGAGTTTGCTCTGCTACCTCCTGCTTCTGCCTTGAATCTCTTGCTAGTATCAGTTGGGGTGGTATTTACCAATTCCCCTCCTCACTGCTTCACGGAGTGAGTTGAATAATTCTAATAATCAAAGGCACAGAGTCTGCATCTAGTTTGGAAACGAAACCATGGGTAATTTTCAAAAGTGGTGCCCTCAATTTTTGATGAACTGTCATAGAAACAGGAATTACCACAATTCAAAAATCACATCCACTAACGGACAGAAATCAGCATCTGTGGATGATTTCTTCTAACCCACTACCATCAGATTTCTTCCCTGCCCCCCAATACAAACACACCCGTTTGCCTCATGCTTCCAATTTAGTGCAATCATGCCTCTTGCTGGCCATTGCCTTGCAGGACACCGGCTGTCAAATACACAGACACAAGCCATGAAGGTTTGAAACATAAAGACTTATGATATAAAAGTTGTGCATGTCTTATTTCATGTTGAATGTCAGACTCCAGTGAGACTGCTCAGCATGTAGAAGAAAATATTCTACCACATCATAAACACTGGAAATTAAAATGGCACTTCTCCCTTTCCAGAGTCTTTAGATACAATGTCCTTCAGGGAAAGAAAGTGCCTTGTTCCTTCTTCCCAAATATTGTCTCCAACGTTGAGCAGTATGAGATAGAAGCTCCAGGTCTTGGAAGGATTTAAGAAGTTATCATTTGGAGATAAAAGTTTTTTTCTGTCCCTAAGATTCTGAGAATGTGATGTTGAGGAAGATCCTAGGAGAGCGATAGGGACTAGGAAGTGCCATTTCTGGAGCTGGGGCAGCTAACTTTACATTTGGATAAGAATACTTTTACTTACATCACTTTTGCACCAATCCCTCTGCCAGGAAGTGAATGCAAAAGTAAGAAGCATTCATTATTTGCCCCTCACGAATCCAGGCTCTTGCAGTGGAGAAGGGAGAGATGGACAAATAAGTAAGCAGGATCACTTTGCAAGATGAAATGCTATGGAGAAAGCATGGATAAAATGCAGGAGGACCAGAGGAGAAATGGAAGGATACTTTGGTCTGGGGGATTTAGGGATGGGTTCAGAAGTTGATGACATTTAACTCGATTAAAAAAGATAACAGGAGATTTGCAGATGTTTGTGGTGGTTTCGAGCGGGCAGTTCGGGATGGGACTGAGTGTGGGGAATTGTACGTAACTGTGCACAATCAAGTACAGCAAGTTGCTGCTTTGACACAAGGAGCCTGACTGACTCTTTGTGAAGTGAAGCTACAGAAAACTGCTGCTTCCTCACCCTTCACAGCCCATTGGGGTAGATGTTGCATGGTTTCTGTATCTTTGACTTTGTGTCAGGCTAATTAAGCAACACTTGTAACATGGACTCTGTTCAAGCATATCTGTGTTTGAATCTGGTTGCCAGTGTAGTGCGTTCAATGGAGTTACTTCTTTCACTATTTCTCAGTTCCTTCATCACAAAATGACAAGGATAATAGTACCTACTCAATAGGTCAAAAGTTAGCATACATAGTACCTAACTCAGAGTAAATAATAAATATCAGTTATCACTATCATGTCACAAACACATTTCTGGATAACGGGAGGGTAAAAAATTGTAGAATTCAGTTATGATTCAATCAATGAACATCTAGATGATGTTGGCTAGGGAGATAAGGTATAAATTCCTGAATTATTGAAAAGAGACAATTATACATATTAATTGGGATTTTGTGCTAATACATGTGTAGTGCTATAGGAAACTAGAAAAATAGAACAATTTATTTTAAGCATTAATTATAAAATGTACATTAAAATTCCCAAAAGTGCATGCGAAAGAAGGATGTCTAAGAAAATGAGCTGAATTCATCAAAGGGAATTGGAACTTGAGTTCAGTTTTGAAAAACATGATCAGCAAGGACATCTCAGGGAAAGAAGAGAGGTGGAACATGGAATCTGTTGGTACCAGCAAGTCACAAAGGTGGAAATAAACATACCATTTTCTGCCTGTAGGAATAACATTCACTTGCAGTAGACTAGATGCATGCTGGGTGTGGCTTGAAAATAACTGGATGTGTTCAGTTTCTGGAGAACGTGATGAGCTCTGGAAAAATCTATTGGGCATGAGTACTTCAGAGATACAGGAAATCTTCAGTGAAATTTTGTCTTTTCATTTTCTGTTTAATTGCAGTGACATGAATCTCTGAGAGAATTGACATATTGAATACTCTGAATTGGGACAACTTCTTTCACCTATCTATCTTTAGCCTCCTAATTAAGTCATCACTAAATAAATATGAAGTAGAAAAAGTTGTACAAATTTCTCCTCTCATTTAAAAATATGCCATAAGCTGGTCTGTTGGCCCTGTGTTCAGATCATTGAAAATTTACGGAGGATTTGAAATAAGAAGCATTTCCCAAGCTCCCAGTGTTCTTTCTTAATAAAAACAAAAGTGGTTCCAGTACTGGTAATGAAGGGAAAAGTTCTGTGAGGGGAGGGCTGGAAAAACTCAGGACCTTACTTCTTGCCCACTTGAAAGCACACCCTCAAAATATTTACTAAGAAGAAATCAACCTCCGTTGTCTACTTAGAAAGTTGCCTTATCAGCACTGTCCTCCCTTGATGAGAACACATGGCTGACTTACTCCACATGGGGCATATCTTTTGAGCAGTCTTTGTGGAAATGATGATGGATTTGAGTGCTCCATTTATTCTCTCTGGCCCGGTTCCCCCTGAGATCGTGGGCACACCTTTCTGAGAATGCTGGTCTGAATTAAGGATACAATCTGTACCCATGGAATAAAAAGCATCAAACTGACCTACATGGCGATAAGGAGCAGCAAGCCCTAACCCAACTAAATAAATACTGATCACGTTTTCTCAAGGAGGCAGGTTAAATTCAAACAGATTCAGATCTGCCAAGATGCAGTCAGTGCCCATGATTTTGAGTCAGCTACAAGACTTCTCTTAGAGAACTTGTGTTAGAATTAGTTTCCTATTCAATAACAAATATTAATCACAGTTTTGTATCTTCTGATTTAACCATCCCTGAGAAGTTGATGTACTTAGATGCCTCCTATCACACTTTAAATGCTCTCTTAAATATTCAAATTATGTAATTATGCCTAATTATGCAATACATTGTATTTGAATACAAAATCATAATACAGTTTTGGCATCATTGTCATCTTACAGCATTTGCCTTATTATGCTGTGGCATTTTGAGTATTTCTGATCAAACAGTATAAATGGAACAAGTTTTGCATACTGAGCATCTTAAAACCCACTTTAAAGAGATTTACTATCAATGCACATTTTCTGTTCAGCTGAAACATATAAGAACTTTGTAGTGTGTATTATGAAATGTTAAATATTAATATTATTTAAAGTTAATGGTATGCCAAAGAAAATGGCTAATGATACATTATACAATTAAATGCCTATCATATTAGCTTATCTACTAACAAAATAAAATAGATTGAAACAGAAGAGTTTTGATTTGTAGTTTTTTTAAGCAAGGGTCACTGATGTGTTACAGCTAAATTATTTATTCAGTTTTTAAACTGCTAGATACATCAGTTTGCAATTATTTCCATTATATTTGAATGCTTTGTCATATGTCCCTGACACAACAAAAGCAATAAACAATTTTCTTGTATGATGGCATGTTCTGCAGAAATGCCACCAACAATGACCAAAATAGAACCAATCTTTATGTGTAGAAAGTTGTTGGGGTCTTTGGGACAGCCTATAGTCACCAAAAATCTCAACATGCCTTTGTCAAACCCTTTGCTAGAGTGTATTTAATATCACTCTTTAACTAGATTATCAGCCACTTAACTCTACATCATTTCTCTGATTCTACCAATATTTACCTTTGCTTGTCCAGGGTTAAGTCTCCCATATCTCTTATTTTATGTTGGAATTATATAAATTGCAGTCCATAGATGCTTGAATGCCATCATGCATTTGACTTAAACAATATTTGCTTTTCTATTCAATGTTGGTTGCTTAAAACCCCTTGAATACATGTGCTTTCAGCTCTTTAAACAGTTTAAAGATTAGATGTTAATGGAATGCTCAGGACATGTGACGATCAACATTTGTGCCTGAGCAAGCTAACTAGTTATCCTAGACATACTTATTCCTTTCCTGTACTAATTAATCACAGCAAATTTTGTGTATATCACCTCTCAAAGCAACTATTGCTTGTTAAAAAAAATCCTAAAACCCACAGAAATAAATTTACCTACAGGGTTTTAAGTATATTTAAATATTGCTTACAAGTAAAGGAACTGCTTGAGGAACATCTGTTACCATACAATGATCACTAAAATATGTCATTTATTGTCTTAACTATACATGTTTACTTACCCATTATAGAAAGCATCTCATTTCTGGTAAGTTTCCCTTGTGGATTAGCCTCCTTCTACTGTCCCAAGAGAGGTGTCCTACATGAACTTCTACCTCATCCTCCAAGCAGGATACCCTGGTTTAATTCAACCAAATCCACTTTATTTCCTTAGCCCAAGTGGATGATTCAAAGATTTGTTAATGACCCACTTTTGGCCAGTCAGGTGCATTGGGAAAAGGAATCTCTGATTCACTAGAAAAAGAGATAATAGTGACTCAGAGCTATGGGGAGTCATATGACTACCATGTGAAGCCTGAGTATGAAGCTAACAAGAAGGTGAGCAGAGCCGAGAGATCAAGAGAAACTATGTCCTGGTGATGTTGCTTAAACTCTACAACTTAGCCATATTAGAAGCCAGATCATTTCCTGAATTTTCCAATTAAATTAAAAAGAAATCTCTGTTTCAGCTCATTTGAATTGGTTTTCTGTCTCTTGAAACTGAAAGAATCTTAAGTGATTCACTTGTACATTTTATTTATTGCTTTGTTTCTCGAATAGTGATTTTTCAGCTGCAGAATCCTCATATATTGAAACACTAAATATATAAATAAATTAAAAATCAACATTTCATTATGGTCCCCAGGGAAGTGCATGACATCAGGCTAATATAAAGAGTGAACTGATGGCATGTTCAGAATCAATGGACAGCTTACAATGAATACAGAGATCTGATACAGATGGTGTGTCCCATCTCTTTTTTTTCAAGTCCTATCCAAAATTTTGTCTTCATGAAAATAAATCTCATCAACTTGAGCCTCAAAATGGGTGAAATAAAGTGGGAAAACTGGCTAGACAAATCTATTTATCTTTTCTTTATTTCAGGTGATTTGCTTTTACCTTCCTCAGAATTGTTAGTTTTAGCTACGGTTTAATGATCTCTCTCTTTTTTTTTTTTTTGAAAGAGAGAGAGAGAGAGAGAGAGAGGTCTTCCACCTGCTGGTTCACTCCCAAAATGGCTGCAAAGACCAGAGCTGAGCTGATTTGAAGCTGGGAGCCAGGAGCTTCTTCTGGGTCTCCCATGTTAGTGCAGGGGCCCAAGGACTCAGGCCATCCTCCACTGCTTTCCCATACTCATTAGCAGGGAGCTGGATCAGAAGTGGAGCAGCTGGGACTTGAACCAGTGCCCATATGGGATGCCTGCACTGCAGACCAGGGCTTTAACCCACTGGGCCACAGTGCTGGCCCCTAATGATCTCTATAGACTGAAAGCTGGCCATCAGCTGAAGTGAATAACTGAGGTGGAATTATTTCTTCTTCAAAAGATTATTTTGCACTTCCTTTCATTCATATGGAAATTAAATGAATAATGCTTTAAAAAGTTTTTGGAGATGTGAATTATGAAAAACTACATGTGGATTTTAAAATTTTTGCATCAAATAAACTTTTATTTCCATTTTTTATGAACTTTATGAACTCCACTCATATAATTTGAAATAGAGTCAGCTAAGCCTGTCTAGTCACACCTTGTACCTAGGGAGGAATTTATTCACTTGGTAAAACAGGAGTAGCCCTGGAAAAATTGTTAAGTGAAGTGTGACTTTTTCATCTGACTTATTGTTACAGTTAGGGTATTTTGTTTGTTTTGATTCTCAAGTGTCTCAGTACCATTCTTGTATTCATTATATACATAGTCTCTCCTTTTCTGACTCTTCCAAAATTTCTTATTCTTTGCTATATTGCACTAAAGATGTGCTGGGTTACCTGCATGCTGTGTGTGTATTCATCATGTTTCTGTAATATGTAAAGCATCATATGGTACAGTATTACACAATACCTTAACCCAGAAAGAAAGTATGTGGCATGCATATTATTGAAGATACCTTTTTTTTTTCTAATAATGACTGTGCTATACATCACTCACGGATCACACACCTATTTCTCACTTATTTAGAATAATGCTTTAGTATCCTTCTTAACACAGTTACTAATAATCAATTGTATCTGGTATAAGAGGGGAAATTACTTGTCTTTCCTGTCTTGGCAAGATGAATTGATTCTTTCTAATTGTTGCATTTCAGACACAGTGAAATGATGACAGGAAATTATTTTGTAAAGACTTTCTTCAGTGGCACATAAGTGTCCACCTACACTGCCATCAAATCATGTTAGTCCATGAGTATTTTAAATGTACTTAAATAAGAGATAGAGATTTGGGTGTTACTGAACAGTGCTTTTTATAATGTCATTTGAATATGGATATACTCAGTGACCTAAGTGAGTTTATATCCCACCTCCTCCAGTGGAGATTATTTATAAAACAATTCAGGGCACTTCTTTGTCAGAATAGCACATTTCATCTAGAGAAGGCTAAACTGAGTACTCCTGTCTCTGCTTTCTTTTCCACATCTCTTGCCCCCAGAATACGACTACTCACATGGAAAACAAAATACAGGCACCATCAGATCAGTATCATCTCTTATTTACTTCACAAAGCAGAATACAATATGCGTTGCTGTGAAATACAAATGAACTGTAATCCTCATCAGGTTTGGAAATAATGGATTCAGGCTAACATTTCCAGAAGAAATATGAAGGCAGTATTCTAAATTTCCTATTCTTTCCCAAATGAGTTTGCACAAAATGTGTAGCTAAGAAGAGTAATGTGCCCATCACATAGTGAAATTTCCCACTTGCAAAATGAAAATGAAAAGTCTGCATTTTAGGATGGCGTATTTAAACACATGCACCATGCTGTTCTTACAGTAGGGAAAAGAAAGCTCCCCCTACTGGAGCATAAAAAAGCCTCATCTCTTTCCTGCACCCCATGGCTCTGTCATATGCAGGAAGGCACAGAAACATATAGTCTTCCCATTATCCCTCACAGAATCCTGATTCTCTCATCAGAACATTGCATTTTCCTCATTTGAGTTAATTAAAGGACAGCTGGACATTTCATTATTGCACCAGTCTCAGTTCTGTTGAGTTGAAATGACGCCTGTAAAGGTCTTGCTCCCAGAGACATTTTCACCCAAGACAAATGCTTTTAAAATCCATGCCTCTGATGGAGAAATTCGATGAACAAAAATAATCTTGAAAATGTGTACATATGTGTGTCTGTATATGGTTTTCACAACTCCCAAGTACATACACGTAGGGGTAGTGTGAGACCCAGCTTGTTTGTGTATGTGTGTGTGTTTGTGTATGTGTGTGTGTGTGTGTGTTAGTTTCATATGCACACTTGTATAATATATATGTATAGGAATCAGTATAAACATAAGAATAAAAAGGAGTCATGTGACTGATGAGTTGGTATTAATGGCTGTACATTAGCATTTATTGGCAAATCTCTAGACATGTGAAACTCAATATATATCTATTTTACTCTCTAAGCACAAAAAGCTAATGTAAATGAGGTAAGTTTAGTGATTTAGAGGCATAGCTAAGCTAAAGATAAAATAATTTGCCATGACAATATATAAAGTTAACATGTTTTTATCAAGAGGACAAAGTGGTTGATACTGAAAAGGATTCTAATGAAATTTTCCCTCCAAAGAACGGCTGAGCTTCCATAGTTGAAATAATTGCTACCTATAGAAGAAAACATCTACGGTTAGACAAAGTTAAAGCTATTTTTACCAGTTCTGGCAGGAGTGGTGCATGGCTGAAGAAAACATTAAGCATTTTCTTTATATCTTTTCATGGTTTCAATGTTCCTGACATAGGACACTCTGGAGGTATTCCTCTATTCTTTCTAATATAGTAGGAAGCCTTTACCAATAGATAGGTAGTAGAAAATTGGTACAATTCTGTCTCCAAAATAAGTCTGGTTAAAGATGAGGCTCATATTTTCATTCCTGTTCTCTTTTAAAATAAAACCTACAGATTTTTTGTGGCTTTTTCAAAATCAGAAAATAAATGTCACTCTAACATTCTCTCCCCTTCGGACTAAGCAAATGACTTGCTTCCAAAGTAGCTTTAGCATTTTTTTTTCAACAGCAAAGGAGATTTCTGGGTTTTTAAGCATTAAAAACACAGTTGACTTAGGTTTCCTCTCCTTAGAAACTTAAGAAATTATACTCACATCATCTTGGAAACCATGCCAATTAGAATTTTGACCAGGTGATTTCAAATTCTAAAGGGTGTATGAGGGTGAGACTGGGTGTGTAGCAGTAGAGGTGGAGATTAATCATAGATGTTCTTTGACTCTCTTCCTGTCTCCTCCAATAGGTTCAGTGGAAACTATTTTAAGATACAGGTGTTTGGGTCTGACTACATAGTTGAGAAATAATCCTTGGTTAGAAATTCCCTGGCTTATACATATTTTCCAGAAACTAGTATATGTATTCATGTATTTAAAATAATCCAGAGTTCTTTTCTCCTCTCAATTCTGATTTTATTAGACATCAAATATTAAAGGTGTAACTCTTTCTAGAAACAGACAAAATATGATTCTAGTTGGCAGTGGATGGGGCAAATATATACATCAGAGATTTGTTTCCAACAACAAGAACTAGGTTACCTTTTCATAAAGGAAAGTGCACCTCTAAACCTACTCTACTAGGTATGTAGGAACCCATAAAATTTCCAATTACTGCTTCAGAATTTATTGTGCACATATGGAAAATAATACTTGTAAAACAGAAAGGGGCTTGTGCCTTGTGCTGTCAATACTGTGAAGGATGGGGTGATTATAAAGCAAATTAACAATACTTTTAAATGTGCATTCACTTATCTTTCCAATTAAATCCTTGTTAAACAACTGCACAGACAGTAATGGTGCTTCTGCAAAGCACTGATCAAGACAGTTTTATTGTAATTTTTACTCTGTAACAATTAATCAAGTAGGCATTTTCTTTATTATTAAATTATTTAGTTAATAAATATTCTCAATTGGCTCACATATTTGTAGTTTACATGTTATTTTTGATTTTCCTACAGTGGAACATATTTGGGAGTATTTCCATTTTCTAGCAGAGGGACCATTAAGGAATGTGATTTTATAAATTTCTTTTCTCTAGAAGAATAACTATGAACAAGAGAAGTCCTTGAAACTTTAAGCCATTTAAAAACCTTATTTCAACCATTTTATTTCATAAGGGATGCAAACACGTTGCTTCTAGCAGATAAGAAATGTGAGGTTTTGCTTAAGGCATCTTTCTGTGGGGTAAGCATTAAAATTAGCATTTTAAAAGTTCATTAATACCAGTTACAGACTTTTGAGTCATGAAGCTGCACTGTAGTTGGCATTTCCTTTCCTTATCCCAGGAAAATGAAAGTACTGAACATTGTTTCTTCTATAAGCACACAAAGTGGCATAAATGAAGAAACAGACATATATCTATCTAGAAGTAATTTTTATATTTGTGAATTTCCATCTTTGTAACTTGGATATCTGAATTTATATACCTTATCTATTTCACTACTATTAATGTATTTTGATTGGTTCTCTACATCTCTACAATTTTAATTGGAAGGAATCCCAGGTAGCTAAATTAATAATGAAATGTGCAACCTCAGAAATTATACCTTGATTTAGGCTTCAGAAGAGCTGTATTAATTCATATGTAAGAATAAACAAATGAGAGATACAACAGTTTATTGCGTCAGAGAAGAAAATTCCAGGTAAGGCTGGCTTATAGTTAATGTGAGTGGTGTGATTTGGAGTCAATACTACCTGTTGAAAATACTTTATGTCGAAACTGCAGTCCTCACTATTGTCCTGATTATATAAGGTCTCTTACATTATGTTTCCCAGGAGTAGCACACAGTACGATGTACTATACCCATATTAATTAATTATTACCTTGGAAATCCAAGCACACTCTTGGGTCATAGGGATGTTCATGTTGAACAGAGGGTAATGAAAAAGAGAGCAAGGGAAGGAATGGAGAAAATGGTTGGTTGTATGGGATACCAGATGGGAGAAGTGGGCTCATTAAGACTCAATGTCTTGTAGGCATCAGGGCTGAGAGCAAAGTAACTTAAAGCCTTCAAAGGCATACTTCGCCCTCTATGCTTGGGGTGATGA
This sequence comes from Lepus europaeus, assembly GCF_033115175.1. Taxonomy (NCBI): domain Eukaryota; kingdom Metazoa; phylum Chordata; class Mammalia; order Lagomorpha; family Leporidae; genus Lepus; species Lepus europaeus. The sequence goes on along the minus strand of NC_084827.1, from coordinate 84,907,136 downwards.
TTGAGATGATTGGTTTCAAGCAATGTAGATCTTGCAGGTTAGAAGTGCAACGCTGAGTACCTTTGCAAGCAGAAAAAGGGGAACTGGCATACAACTTCATGAGGAGCCTACCATGAGCGTGGCATATGATGAGCATACAGGAAAATCCAGAGGTGTCTGTGAAGCCTATGTCTTCAGCAGCTAGCAGTCAGGAAAGGGAAAGAAATATGTTATGAAATAGACTGAAACCAGCATTGAATCACAGGTACAAATGGGATCGCCGTGGAAGAAGCTTATTCCCACTGAGATTTATTCCAGGAATCATGAGATTTGTGACAAGCAGGAGAGTTTATCGGTAGCAATACCAAAGTTGGTGTGCCCATTGCTCTGAAGAACACACTTATTGTTCCATGCATATACACTCAGCCCAAGTGCTGAGAAGGATATTGGATTTCAACATCTTGTGGAAAGCTGAGCAAGCCCCTTCCAGTTGCCGGAATATGAAAGGAACATATTAATAAGGAGAGAAAAGCAGGGCACTCAGTAAAGAAAAATGTAGGAGGGAGTGAGAAGATCACAAAAATATAATCTGCAGAAATATAAAGGATAAGAAGATAGTAGCACAATAAGAAAAAAAGATACCACCAATCCTTGCTATTGTTTAGGGAATTATCGTGATGGGCTTTTTAGGATCTCATGGACATATTAAGTAAATTATTGGAAACACTGATTTTCTTAAGAGTCTTCAAGTTAGTGACCAGTTATTGGAACATCATTACTGAGCTTTAAATCCATGTTGTCTCTTGATTACTAAAATGGTAGTGAAAGACACTTTTAGATGTAACTTCCATTTCTACATGGCATAGTATTTTCCAGTGCAGTGGGTTCACTATTGCATGCAACTGACTGATCTCAAAATAATAGATAATTTTACTTTAAAGATAATAAAATCTCCCCATGACCATTAAATGACCTGGGCAAGACTGTTCAACTAGTAAGAAGTAATACAGAAATTGTCCAGGTTTTCTAACTCCTGGACTAGTAGTGATCTCATTGTACTTTATTGCTTAAAGGAAGTGGTTTAAAAGACCCATGGAAAATGAGACAATATGAATGTGGAGTTCACCTCATAAAAATCAGCCACTGTTGCTATATCTTTATTAATCTACTCTAAAACCTCCTAACTGGTCCCCTATTTCTACTCTCTCCCCCTACAATTCATTCTTCTGCCATAGTTAAACAAATAATTTCCTGATTACTACTCCCCTCACCCCAATTACTTCCCATTGAGCTTAGAATAAAAGGTACATTTCTTATTTTGTTTGTCAAGGACCTATCTGGCCGGGCTTTGTCATCCCCCTGTTCTCTGTGTCTTGACCTCATCTAAGCCCCCATTCCCCAGGATCAGTTTCCCTCTGGCTGCTTTCCCCTCTCCCTACAACTTTACATTGCTCCTTCCTTCCTAGAAGATCAAGTCTCTATTTAAATGGCTCCTCCTCAGAGACCTCGCTATTTTGATTATAATTCTTGATACAATCTGAAATCAGCTTGTGTAAATGCTCCTTATGTATCTCTTGACACCAAAACAAATATTGCACCAGATTTTGTTGAGCTCCCTCGAGTACAGCCTGACTCACAGAAGCTTTTCAAAAACTACCTTAGAATAAATAACCCCATTTGAAGTCCTCCTTAGGCAAATTAAAGTCTTACTGTACACTCTTAAGCTTGTTTTCTCCTTTCCTTGCTCTTTTATTTTGCAGTTTATATTACTCTATGTGAGCCATGGCAAGAGCGAGAAAGTCCCTTGCAGTTGGAGATGCAAGACTGAAGATGTGATGAGAGGTGGAGATGGCAGGGACTTGACAACAAGGTCACTGTGAGTGATCACAGTTCAGAAATTCACTCAAGCAGGCAGCAGCCTTGAATGTGGTATTACTACCACCTGAGTTTGGGAGTCCTCCACTACTTAGGCAACCTTTTTTGGCCTAAAGAAGGAGCATCTCAGTACTGGCTTTGGTTTCCTATGTAGTCCTTGTTGGACAGCCAGATGGTGAGTTCAGGTGGAGGTGGGAGTGATGGCTGGGGATACGCATGTGCTTCATTGGACAGCAACCTTCAAATTCTTAAGATGCTCTGTTGAGGCTGCATTTCTTCCAGGGGTTGGGTTATGGCACTGAAAACTAAAGGTTATGTTTCAAAACATGTTTGTTTATTTATCTTATATGTATTTTATATCTTTGAAAAGCAGAGAAAGAGGAATAGAGATGGACAGATAGAGAGAGAGAGAGAGAGAGAGATACAGAGATCTTCCAAATGTTGGTTCTCTTCTCAAATGAGCACATATCTGTGACTGGGTCAGGCTGAAGCCAGGAGCCAGAAATCTCATCCAGGTCTCCTGCATGGGTGGTAGGCACTCAAGTACTTGAGTCATCATCAGCGGCCTCCCACAGTGCACACTAGCAGTTAGCTATACTGGACATGGAGGTGAGACTCAAACGTAGGTACTACAGTATAGGATGTGAGCATCCGAAGGGGTGGCTCAACCATAACACCTGCCCCTAAAGCAGTTTTTGATCAGAGCCTAACCAGTGTTGGTGGCTGAGACAGCTGTTAATTTGCTTGTTTGTTGAATTCATTCATAATCGGCAAATATTTATCTGAATGGTATTTATGCCAGGCGCAGTAGGCATCAAGGGTCCTAAGGTGATCAAGACAGGCAGGAGTATGCTTACACTCATGCTAGAGTGTAGAGGAGGAAGGTAGCCACTGCAGCAACCGAGAAACAAGGCAATGTCAGAGTAGCTGTGGTCTGAAAGAATGACCTGAAAAAATATGTCACTTTCCTCGAGCTGCTGCCTTCCTTGTTAGAAACAAACAACTTCAAGGAGATGAGAATATGTTTTTTTTTTTTCCCTATGGCACATTTTTGTTAGAAAATGTTTCTAAAGTACATAGGGCACCTTGGAAAAGAAGTGCTATATAAATATATGTGAGTCATTAAATCTGTAGTTACCAACAACGGGGATTTCCTGTGTGAAAGGAAAGGCAAAATACATACTTTGAAAATTCAAGGAGTACAGTTAACAAGAGCAGTGTAGTTTCATGGATATTTATTCATTACAACTCTAATTTCTTTCTAACTAGTCGTTTCCAACATTTTGGAGGGCCAGGATGGCAAGGCAATTGGTGTGACTACCTCCAATAGCACGTCTTACTGTTCAACTGCTAATGACACACTGTGTTGAGTAAGTTATCTCCTCACGCTTTGTTGTATCCAGGTTATGAATGCGGATGTGGGATTCTTCATTTTTCTTTTTTTCATTCCCATGATTTTATCAGCCTAAAATTAAATGCTAATTTATAGGATTACGGGAGAAAAATAATGCAAAATATAGCTTGAGCTGTCTTTGCTGAAATATTAAATAGAACATGATATACCAATAGGATCAATATATAGAGAGTTGATTTATACTCATCATGCTCTTATTTTATTGTGTAGGAAGAAAGCTTTATTTGGTGCCTTCAAAGTATCAGGCACTTTGCTACGTTGGGGATGCAAAGATGTTATCAAGTTTCCTACTTTTTATGAACTCACAGGCAGTTGGGGGATTACTTATCAAAAGGGCATTAAAAAAAGGATTATCTTTGTTAAAAGGGTACCACAGATTGGGCACCAGGAAAATGTAGTGTTATATTGAGAATAAGTTGCTTTTAATTTAAAAAAAAGAAAACATTTCTTTGTGCTGCCCCCTACCTCCCTTGGTAAATTGAATCCAGCAACCAGGAAATATGTTTTTGGAGTAAGTTGAAAATAGGCTTACTTTCTGGCTTCATGATGTATTAACTTGGTGGCATCAGAAAGGTTATGTAACTTTTCTGAAGCATGGTTTTCATGTGTGAAGAATGTGGACAACAGCATTTATCTATTTTCAAACTTTCATGAATGTCAGAGATAACTCTAAGTTTGAGTACCTGCCATATAATAGATTCTCAAATGCTAGCTATTATTAGCATTTACATCATTCTATTACATTAAACATATTATTTAATCCTTAGTTTGTTAGCAAAACATCTATCCTTTTCATCAATTCCAAAATCCACAATATTAGAAAATGTTTGCTGTGAAGAAGCATATATCAGGAATTTTAATCATGCTAATAACACACATGCCATATTGATGGCATTTTTAACTCACATAAAGACTCAGTTCCTAACATTTAGTGAACAGTAACCAACAGGCAAAGAGAAAAACCTTCCTTCACTAGAAAATTGGTTCACAAAAAAGAGTTCATGGTCTGTTTCTGCTTCCCTCAACTTAAACCTCTTTTGCCTTACATCTTGGTAGGTTATATCTCCACTCCAGAGCCAGAAGAAAACTACTGGACATTGAACAGGAGAATTCCCAAACCTGACTGTGCACTCAACTCACATGAGACATCTTTCTTGTAAGATACATTTTCATAGCTTCAACTCAATCATTTTACATTGGAGTTTCTGGGTGAGTTCTAAGATCTTTAATTTTTGAAAACTCCACCATTTGACTCTTGCAGCAGGTTCTAAGACGATTTTCAATTATACTTCCCTCCTTCTCCTCATTCCTGTGTAACCCTCATTTCTGTGATGTGGGTGGGTATTGTCACTCGCTTCTAACCAACAGAATATACCAAATGTGACGGGATGTGACCTTCATGGCTATGATACATTAGGATTATAACTTTGGCCACACTGCTAAGCTCTCTTCCCCTTGCTGCTCTGAAGAAGCAAGCTGCCACATGTGGGATGGCCTGTGGAGAGGTCCATAGGCCTTTGCTCAATGGCTAGTGATAAACTGAGGCTTCAGACTGACAATCCATAAGCAACCAAATCCTGCCAACAATCATATGAATCTGAAAGCAACCTGTCCCCAGTTGAAGCTCCAGGTAAGAACCCATCTATGAGTTGATTGCACCTTTGCAGTGGATTCAGCCAAGCTGTGCCCAGATTTCTGACCCACCCAAATTTTAAGATATAAAATTGTATTGCTTTAAGTAGCTACTTTTGGCAGTAATATTGTTAGCAGTAGACTGGCAATGCAATTTTGATATGCAGTCAAGCTTGGGAACCAGTGGTATAGAGGATGGGAACAGAAGCAAACTTGGTTTTCTCGCTAAGATTTTAATAAGTACTCATTAATTTTGATGATAACGATGACAGTTTGGGATGATGATGATGATGGAGTTCTAAAGATATTCTATGGGATTTTCTTGGGGATTGGCAGTCATAGTTCTGACAGATTTAATTTTGGGACTCAGTAATCAAATCTACATGAAAAAGTCACAAGTACATTAGGGAAGAAAAATTTCAGTAGATTATATCAACCCTCTCCAATGTTCTTTTGCAATTCTGAACCTCCTAAAACTTACTGATTATATGAAATTACATTTCTTCTTTTTGTCCAGGAATCTAGAAGCCCTATGAACTTGATAAGTAATGAGATTAATCATTGGCTAGCCAGGAGTCACAAATTTTTTCTATATTTGTTTTTTATTCCTATAAAAATAATCTTATTATAATCAAAGTAAAATCAATCACGTAGAAAGCAAAAACCATATTTGATTATTAATTTTAGTATTATGGTATTGCAGAAAAGATTAATATTGTTCTGATTTCATTTGTCATCATAATTAAAGTTAATAATAATTATCACTTGGCTAATTCAGTTTTTAAAGTCTTCATATTTTCATTATATTCCCATTTTAGGAATTCTGTTAGACTCACAAATAGCTCAGAAACAGGGTAAGAAGGCAGACTCCTGGAATCTTATCTGTTGTTCTTTCCCACATACATGGACTCTGCTTTTAATTATTTCAGTGTAGAACTAGGCCAGCTCCTTGTTCCTTGGTATGTAATAAATGATAAAAGATCATCCACAATAAATGTATGTGGTGTAATTTGCTTTAAAATAAGTTGCTGGACTATGTCTACCTTGGTTATGAAACAAAGCCAAAATCTTGCTATTATAACACATTGTATAATGTAAAAACCAGAAACCATATAAATGTATATAAACATGCCAACATTATTGCTGTGACTCCTATGTCTAGCATGGATTATTGATGCCAATGCATTTTCTTAGGCAGATGGGAAGGTACAAGATTCACCCTCAGTATTGTTTGAGTTCCCTGACCCAGTGTAGCTAGAAAATGAGGTCTAAGAAAGTTTTTAAAGCTCTGAACAATGTTAGAGTCTGGTCCTTTATGATCAAGTGATCATTTCAGCTTTAATGGGAAAATAAATCATTGTTAAAAAGATAATCTTGTCACATGAAAGCTAAAATAGGTGCAATATCAATGATTCAACTTAAACCCCCCCCCCCAAAAAAAGCCCTGCAGAATAAAATAAAACAAATAACATTGTTTTGTTGTCCTCATAGTTGGCAAGGAGAGTGCAGCAGGCTTAATTAAGGAGATACTAATTTTAAAAATAATAAGAGAGAAATATATACTCAGTTAATAGAAAAATAAATGAACTTGATAAAAGGACTATTTTATAAGAACAGAACTAGAAGTTTTAAAGTCCTTTTCCAGATCTTTTTGTTTCATCCAATCATTTATTTCATGATGAAACTGCCTATTGTTCACATTCTTTCTCACTTTCTTTTATTCAATTTTGATACTGTAAGTAACACAAAAAACACAGGGATAGCTATTAAAGCTAATGCTTTGCTTTAAGGGGCACATCTATATAAAAGTAGTCTAGGTATTGTTGGTTCCACAAAATTGTTTTTTTCATAGTTTGTTTTTAATAAAGATTGAACTTAGTATGTTCAAAATAAGCAAATCAATCTCTTTGAGTTGATTTCTAATTTACATTGCACTAATAAAATCTCAGTGCTAAAGATATGCAAAGTATGACAATATATTAATTCTTAAAAAGCTCAGATAAAACAGCAAAGACACAAACCTGTGTGTGCACACATGAATGCACTCATACAAATATTCTTGGCAATGCAAATTTATGATATTTATAAATTTCCTCCCCTGGTATGAAAATGTTAAGAAGGGTGTTGTTAAGAGTCTTTCTTTAAATTTGATTTCTATATATGGAAAACAAGTCTCAAATCTGGTGAGAAGTAATTTCTTCTAGCTTAGGCAAACAGAGGAAATATTTGTTACTATTCACTAAAAAATACCATATTCTCATTCAGTTCCTCCCATAGTGCTTTACAGCTTTACTCCAGTTTCATGGTTTGGTAAGCTTTGGACTGGTTATTTTCCAAAAAGGCTGTCAATCTCTTTTGTCCTTTTTTAAAAAAAAAATGTAAAAGAAGATGTCTGATAATACCAACAAGTTTAAACTGAGCTGGAAGTTTGGGCAACCAGTCCTACATCAGCAGCTCAAGCTCAAGTGTGGATCGGGGGAGAAGGGAAAATAGAACCTGGTGGGATTTCTAAGATCCACTCTCAAGTGTTCTTAAGACATGTAAGTAGCATCCTTCATGCTGATGTCTATCTTGTGCAAAATACCCCCATATAGGAAAAGCATCAGGAGGTCACAGAGCATTCTGAAGAATCAACACAATGTCACAGGCTGATGACAGGTTGACATCCAAGGTCATGGACCAGTTTTCTTTGGGGGCTGCCTTCATAGAGCAGTAGTGTCACATCAGCAAAATGTCACTGAAAGCTGTCACCAAATTCAACAAGCAGGGCAGGGTACTACTCACTAGTGCATCGACAGCCCAACAAATCGAAAATCATTAATACCTTTTCTCAAGACATACTCAACATAATATTGTGTTAAAATAGCTTCTCAGTACCAACCTACATAATAAAGCCCCTACAGAGAATGGTAGTTCCAGGCTTTCCCATGAATGTGGTGTTTGGCCTTTTCCCAAGCATCTCTTCAACAATTTTAGTCAAACCTCAATGGTAGTAGTTACCCCTTTCCAATACTGAGAAGAAAAATGTAAACAGAAAGTCACCAAAGTGTGAATAGGATGAAAAGTCTAATCTTTGCTTTCATAAGGATGCAATCAACAGTAATGAATAGAAAATGCAGAATAATGATGGTGGTTTGTATCACAGACTGAATCAGAGAGGTCTGGGATCTAGTCCTCACTCCTTTGTTTTTATATTGTATCTTGGAACATGATTTGACACCTAAGCATCAGTTTCCTCATCTATAAAATGGGAATAATAGAACCTACACTATGGGATAAAAGAAAATATTATATAGATATTATATATTATATTATATAGATAAAGCACTTTGTATAGTATCTGGAAAACAATCAATCATGAAAATACTACCTATTGTTATATTAAAACTATTACCATTATTACTAGTTATAGCTAGAAAATGCTCCTTAAAAGTGATCACTTTGAGTATAACTTGTAATGTCATCTGATGTGGAAGTATAATAAGGATATCTAATTCTTACTGATTTAGTGAGTCAAACAGAAAACCAAAACAAATTGAATCATTCAACTGGTGTATTTAGAATTGCTGATGATTATAGCATTCAAGAAAGTTAGTGAAACACACAAATTGCAACTCAACTGTTCCTGAAAATCTCCAAAATCAATTTTCATTTGTCTAGTTCAAGAATAGACAGAGCTTATTCACTTAAAAGTATATATTTAGGGTCTTCTAAAAAAAGAAACATCATGCAAGGTCAATGTGGAGGGAGGACATAAGGTGTTGATAGAAAGTTGTACCAAAATCATTTGTTTCATCTTCAATTACAAAAAAGTATAGATTATGTTTACACAGCACTTTATGGTTTTCACGGAACTGCCATTTTATTTCAACACACAAAACTCACACATACTCATGAGACAACAACATGTACATATATAGCTTCTGTACTCAGCACAGATTCCATTCTAAGTCAGCTTTCCTAGTAGAGCCCTGGTGCATAGACAGAGGGGGAAGGTAAGACATCAGCTACAGAGGTTGTAAGACCAGTCCAGAAAATTCATAAAAAGGATAATCTGATTTGCAAATTTTGAAAAGGGCTGGTATATGCATTTCATTTATCATCTAATTCAAAAAACTGCACAACACAACTTGGACAAAGTCACCAGTATCAAAGGTCCTAATGTGGCATAATTTGTGTGCAGTATGCTGCATTCTGACAGTGCTATAAACCAGGGAGACAGTTTACTGACAATTCTGTGCTACCAGATACCAACTCAGGCCTCTGTCCAGCCTTACACTGTCAGTTCTCATGGAAACATGAGCAGTTACACAGCCTCTGAGGACAAGAAGTTTGGATTACAAACGTTGAGATGGACAGATTTCATATTTTCATTGCAGATTTTTTTGTCGTTTCAAACTGCTGAGTCTATATTTTTTAAAGGCAGGAAATGCAACTAGTGTTTGTTTCTAGCATGGCTTCTGTTTTGAGATTTCTTCTTTGTAGAAGAAATGTGTTGCCCAGCTGTCTTGAATCCCAATCAGGATATGGTTTCAGCATGAAATATATTATAAGAATGATTTTAGCTGGTTATAAACAAGAATGAAAATGAGGCTGGGGCTCTGTTATCCAATTTTTTCCCCACAGAGGGGACACTCTGGTTCAGTCCAATGAGATCGATAGGAATAAATGAGGTAAAGTTTAGTTCTATTCTGCCCAAGAGGGAGAGTAACTGTGAAAGACAAAAGGTCATATTAGTGAGCAGACAGAACCATGGAGATTCTCCCTTATGGAGATTCTCAGCAACAAGAATCCTGTGGCAACTGGCCAAGTACGGCAGTCAATAAGTCTAAGAGTGCTTCAGCCTGAGCTGGCTTGCTGGAGAATTTAACACTTACCTGTATTAATACTTCTAGATCCAATGTGCACACACACACATATACACACACTCAGCGAGAGGGAGAGGGAAAGGGAGAGGGAGAGGGACAGAGAGAGAGAGAGAGAGAGAAAGAGAGAGAGAGAGAGAGAGAGAGAGAGAGAGAGAGAGATTTCAACAAAATGTAATTAAGAATTCCCTGTCTGGAGGCTTCACGGTTAGTAGTACTGGTGAATAGGAAAGGATAAAAAAAGGTTATTTAATTTCTTCTTCTTTAGGGACTTGTGTAAGAAACATACATCACCCAGTATGCTATTTTTTATCCTAAGATTTTTGAGTGCTAATGCTTGTGAAATGTAGTCACTAAGTACATTTGCTTATATTCTCCAATGAAGACATTTAATCATGTGGGTTTTATAATAGATGGAATTTGAGATGCTAATGATATGCACGTCTCACTGTAGATTCAACTACCCAGTGTGATGAGCACACAGAGGGAGAAATCTGACTGGAGACTTCCTGAAGGAAAACATTTATGAGTATTTTATCTATTCATACAAATGTTTCCAAGGCATCTCCCATCCTCCACTACTTTGATTGATAAGGAACAGAGGCAAACTGACAGAAAATAAGATGTCAAGGACACAACGGGACTTGGGTTTTACCCCATCTGATTCTAAAATCTATAAGGTATCACCCCATCTTAAGATGTTTTAGGATTTTTTTTGTTAATATATTTTTAAAGGTAAGTTTTAAGTCTATAGAAAGACTGAGTGGAAAGTGCAGGCACCATAAATCCCCTCACCCTTTCATCTTAGCCAGAATTTGGTGTTGTTAGTGAGAGAGAGAGAGAGAGAGAGAGAGAGAGAAAGTGCACTTCCATCTGCTGGTTCACTCCCCAAATGACTGCCAAGGGCCAGAGCTGATCTGATCCAAAGCCAGGAGCCAGGAGCTTCTTTCAGGTCTCCACATGGGGGCAGGGGCACAAGGACTTGGGCCATCTTCTACTGCTTTCCCAGGCTCATTAGCAGGGAGCTGGATTGGAAGTGATGCAGCCGGGACTTGAACCAGTATCCAAATGGGATGCCAGCACTGCAGGTGGGAGTTTTACCCACAGCATCAGCCTCAGATTTTAGCTGTTCTAGCACATGTGTAGTGGTGGCTTGTTGTTTTAATTTAATGACATATACATTTCCTAATTTTCAGCTTATTTCCTTACCTACTATATTGTTTTTCTAACATACGTGATTTTGACTTATATTTTCTGAAATTCATTTATTATTTAATACATGAATGTATTATTTAATGCCCATTATAAGCAGTAACTCTTTTTGAGGTTGGCCTGTTTTTCTTTCAATTACAATTTCGTTATTTTCTCTTTCCTCTTTAGTTTGACATGTTTCATTTATTATTTCTTATAAACAAACTATTAGTTTGTACCTCCTTCTATTTCATTCATCACTAGTTAGGCTGGTTATCTTTAATTCCTCTGGTGATAAATTTAAATTTTCTTAAAAATTTTTCCCTCATTATCTATTTATGTACAAATAGCAGAAATTTGGAAATACTGTTAGAGATGAAACTAAAGAAAAGATATCTGATAAAGAAATCCTTTACCTTGGTTGACAATAAATCTCAACTTCTGTATTGTTGCCAGATTGCCACTAACCCGATAAATTCCATCAACATCTAGACCTGAAAACAAAAAGGCATATTTTGTATTAGCACACATAAGAATTAAAATATTAAAAGAAAAAAAAAAAGGAAATCTGGGAAGGAAGAGGGTAGGAAATCAAATCAAGTATCTCATCACAAAGAAAATAAATTTCTGTGTCCTAAACAATCTTCAAAATTTTAATTCCAACAAATGAATCATGAAGTTCACTGACAATTAAACACTGATAAACTGAACTCAAGAATCAAGTTGAGGCACAAAACAGTGGTAGATAATATGAGATTAAGTACTGCAGTTAGGATGTATTCCCAAGGGCTGGGAATCAAACTGTGGAAAAAAAGAACCTCCAGGTATATGTGTATTGGGGCCCTTTTTTGAAAAGATATGATATTTGCTTCTCCCTGCCTTTCACCTTTCCTCTTTCCCTCTCCCCTCTTTTGTCTCTATTTCTCCCTCCCCCTCTCCTTCCATTCCATTCTATTTCATTTTTTTCCATTATTTCTCCCCTGTGATTGCTCTCACATGGTATATATTGGTTTAGTTATTTGAAATTACACAGTGACAATTATATTCTAAATATATAACTAATTTAATAACTTCTAGTGTATTATAGGCAATGAAGTGCTCAATTATAGAGGGAAATAAAAAAATCTTGGAGAAAAGGTGAAATTAGTTTCAGATTATTTTAGGATTGGTCATCTATAATTCAAAACAACTTACCCTGGAAGTGAATTTGGATAATTGACTACTTGTTTTCAACCCATCTACTTACAGCGTCTAGTTATTTTCATGTCCAAATTATCAGGAAAATGAAGAAACAGGAGAGGGAAAAGAAAAACACTTATATAAACACTATCATTGTCACAAGGAAGTGCTGATAATACATTTTTAATGGCGGTAATGTAGGTTCTTTGATGTCTCAGGCCCTCAGACAGGCCTGGGTGAGATTACCAGCCAATGTAGAGGTCATTATCTCAGTGTTTTCCCTAGGGAGGGGATATAGCCCGATAGCTAATCATTGTAATTCACAATGGTGAGCATTAAATAAATTGGTAGAAATTACTGTCATAGCATAACAGAATAAAGGCTTTACAAAGCTATTTACTGACATGAAATGGATTCCTTTATTGCTTAATCATCTCTATATTTTTACATACTTTATATTAGAAACATTTCTGTCATTATATGAAATATTTCATCAGTATGTCAAGGTAGAATAAAGTAACTTATAACACACATTAATGGCATAATTTAGAACAGTCATTTACTATGGTTTACTCTCCCATGTAATAAACTATAGAATAACTTGGGATAATGACAATAAAATGGAATAGCTATTAGCAAATGTATTAATTTATGTGTTTTGCAGTTCTTGAATAATCAAGAGAAAATTACCTAGATTCTATCCATTCCTAAGAACTATGAATTGTGAAGAACTGGATGAGGATGGACACCTGTAAGCAAGTTGTAAAGGTTTCCAAGACATATGCATTTATAAATTTTTTTTTCCTGATGCACAAAATAGCTCCAGTAATCTAAAAGTACTCCAGTTTGTTTGTTTGTTTTAGAGTGCAATGTATGCTTGATGGCTTAACAGTAATGATCACCATATTCAATTTTTAGAACATATTTGATTCTTCAGTTTAGTATTGGTACATGTTGATCTCAAATTTACGCAGAGAACCAGAATGTTTCGAGATTAAATTATGAGTAATTCCTTAACCATTTCTTTCCCACTTTGTCATTAGTATTTGTTATTAACTGTAGCTTATGAAATTTTTATTAAAATGTAACAGATGTTAAAGAAGTGAAATTAGTACATTTAAGTAAGTGTGTTCCTTGCAAGATCTTCTTATTTTTTCTAAACATGTAGCCATTAAGGAAGATATGTTCGAATTCTCTAATATCACCTTCAGTACTGTCCATAAAAATTGTACATAATGCCAAGTTTGGGGACTTTGGGGAGAGTAGTTAAATGTCATTCAGAACAATGAGGAGTGGTAAATAATTTCACCTTTCTTGCCACCACAAACAAACAAACAGGCAAAGAGACAGTTTGAACAAAGAAAAATTGTCTTCTGCTTTCCCATTGTTTTGAAGGAAGTTAGAGACAGACCACTTTAGAAAGTGGAACATCAGTGGGATATGTGTTTCTGTGTTTTCCAAATAAGAATCCAACATAGCTTTTTATAAAATATCCAAATTAGTCCAACTTTTTTAATCTAGAGAAGGATTAAAGTTGAAACTTGAATTAATATCTATTATAGTAAAGATGAGAAAAGTGACTTGATATTTATGTTTTAGCTAATTTTCATTGTGCTAATTATCCTGACACTTATTAGAGGTCAATAATGAAGATATTTTAAGTCCAAAAATTTTACTGCAAGTAAGATTTTACTTAAATTTCACTTTAACATATGTGTGCCTTATATACAAATTTTAAAATCAAATGTATTTGTATCTGGAAGCTAGGACTCCCCTTTTTTCAAATATTATTTTGTTTATTTTTGTCACAAATATGGTTTGTTAAAACTTCATTTTATACCTTTTTGAAACCAACAGTTAAGAATGTTATACTTCTACAGTTTTAATGATCCATTATTGCTTTAAAATTTACTGTATGTAGATGAAATGGTCATTTTTCCATTCAATTACTGTTTATAGTCGTTGTCTATATTCCCACTAAACTAGGGTCTTTTTGCTTTTTACTTGCAAAACTTCTTATGCAGTAAAGTAAAAAAGCCTTCTTACTGGAATATAAATTTAAAATATATTCTCTCAAAAACTAACAAAAAAAGGAGAAGGAAGGAAGGTGGGGGAGGAGCAGAGAGGCAGGAAATGAAAAATTAAAATTAAAAAAATTTAAAAACCAAATATTATTGTAAATGCTTTCAAAATGTTTATGTTATCCAGTCATAAGCTGAATTCTAACTACTGAAATCTCCCAATATCCAAAACTTCTCTTTCTCTTGGAGAAATGTGAAGTTACATATAAGAAAGAACAGGGGGACTTTCAGACATTTTAGTAATCTGTTTTTGAAGTTCAGTAATCAAAAACACTTGAAAGACCAGTATGGGTTTAGGATATTATATATGAACAATTGGAAAGCACTATACTCTTTAAAGATTGCAGCCTCATCTCAAATTAATAACCCAACTTGGTTTTGGAATGAAGGGAGAAGTGCTGGTGATGGAGATAAGGAGAATGATTCTGTGGGCCACCGCTGTGGCTGTAGAACTGAGCCACAGCACAGCAACTCCATTGTGGATGAAAAGAGAGACCAGAGTGAGAGGGAGTAAAGTTAAACATATTAGATGCATATGAATCTAAGGGGACACACTTCCAAGCCCTTTAGGTTCAGAGATTTCAACACCATCTGTCTTGCGAATGATAACAATCTCTGACATTAGTGGCTCCTGCTTTGAATGGCTCGTACTCCCCTGGAATCATACTTTTTAAATTACATAAATAGGGTGAAAATGACAAAGTAGATATTAAAGAGGAGGGTATTGCATTTTGCAAAATAATCTGGAACTTATCAGTGAATTTTAGCAATTATAAATTATAGAGGTATAGTCTTGAAGTTGATTAGCTTTCTCCTGAGTGACTCACAGAATGGCAAACCCCATGTCCTAGAAATATTACCCAAATTACTATTATTCACGTGCTGTCCTGTTTTTACTCCAAGAACTTTGAAAGCTATGCCAAACCAAACCAATGTAAATTGGTGGATTTGGACATCCTTTTCATGACCACATTATCCATGCTGGATTGGAAACTACTTATTTTGGAAATATAATTAAACTTTGTATGATTTTTAAATGAGCAATGTCTTCAAGGTACCCACATTGCACTTTGGCAAAGTTTGGAGAAAAATTGCTTTGAGAGGTACCTTTCTCAAGAAAATAACACGACTGTCAATGCTGACAGGAATTTTGCCTGTTATGCTAAAAATACTCAGGGAACATGATGAAACTAAGCAAATTTACCTATTTTTTTCTTATGAAACTGCAATAACAGTAGCAACTAAAAATTCTTGGAAGAAATCTACATTCACTGAAATAGATTTATTGATTCGCCATCAGCTGACCTTCTTAGGTTTCAAAATAGTGTTTACCATTGGCAGAAATGACCAGGTATTATTACTACGGCGGATTTTTAAAAGTCTTCACCTTCTTTTTCTCCTGAAGAAGCTTAGACAAGGATAGACACACAATTAGGAGCTATTAGACCAAATGGTGGTTTAAGCCCAGTGGAAAGAATGCAGCTGTCATAACTAATTCCCACCATAAATCTTAGAAACTTTCCAAAAAGAAATCAAAGCGACCAGTACTGTGTCCAGAGTTGACTGGCTTATCTTCCAAAATATGACCAGTTATTGACCATGTGGATGAGACTGTTAAAAATAGCTGCAAAGTACGGATTAGGTGGCATTTTTTGGTAGCCTGAATGATGGATAAGCCACAGAGATGTGGAGTTTGAGCCTGGTTCAGAAGTGTGCCCAAGAAGGCTGCTTGCTTTTCTGACCCATAACTAAATGCATTTGAACCTGTGCAGCCTGCAGATGCGGGCTGGGAATTTTGCACAGGCAGTCCCTCGCCTGCGATTTATGGAACTTCCTAATTCCTAGGAGGGCAGAGCTACCACACAAAGAGTCGTTTTCACAATACTTGGGACTTCTGGCTTCCACCTCTGGCAAGAACTGTTGAGCACAGGAACACCCAGACTGCAGTCTGTTGCAAATTTCTTTCTTGGTCCTTCCAAATTCCTGCTTGAGTTCACAGCGGAATATGGGGGGAGGGATGTTTTTGTGCTTTTCAGACCTATTACTCCTCTAAATTGATGTGTCTCCAACTTTTATTGCTAAGTTATTTGTTCACACAACTTAAATTCAGTGTATTGAAAGACAGGATCTAATTTAAAACTAAATTCAATCTGTATTCTTTTGCAATGACTGGTATTTATGCTGTATCTATGCACTGGCTTTATTTAATTATTGTTAATTTCTTGTGAGAGGCTCATCCTCAAAGGCTATGCCATTTCCTAAGAATGATCACCTTAGTAAGTAATCAACACAATTCTGATTGCCATGTTATGAATGATTTTGCTCCATAGGTTTACTATATGACATTATTGTATACATTCTAAATAGATGGTTTTTACTAAGGGCAATATATTTCCATAGTAAAAGCCAAAATTAAACCACACAGAACATATAGTACAATGAGAACTAAGTACATATTCCAACTACTAAAGATAGTCACCGTTAACAGCTCTGTTTTAGTTCTTTTTTTCTTACTCATTTTACATTAATGTGTTGTATTTCTGTTAATAACCTATTCACAATGAATGGTATTTTTTGGCTTATCAGAAAAGATAAAAGAGCTTAATAAACTCATAGTTCTTACCACTTATCTGTATATTCTCCTTCTGTTATTTCTCATCACAATAGTCTGTTTCTTTCTTTAATATATCAAGTTTCTCTGTGCTTTACAAATAAACAAATTTGGGCAGGCATTTGGCAAAATGACTAAGTTATCACCTGGGATGCCTGCATCCCATATAGGAGTGCCTAGGTTTGAGTCCTGACTCCCAATTCCAGTTTTCTGCTAATGCACACTTGGGATGTAGCAAGTAATTGGGTCTCTACCACCAGGTGGGAGACCTGGATTGAGTTCCTGGTACCTGACTTCACCTTGGCCCAGCCTTGGCTATGACAGGGATTTGAGAGTGAACTAGCAAATGGACAATCTCTCTGTTTTCCTCTCTCTCTCTCTATCCACCTTTCAAATAAAATGAAAGTAAATCTTTTTTTTTTTAAATAAGGAAATCAGTATATTTGTTCCTCCTTGTTCATCTCTCTTTTACCACTTCCCAGTTTACTTTTTATGTTGTTACTATTTCTCAAAGTTTAGGATAATTTATTTTGTTCTTTATCAATATTTATGATATACCTACAAGTTACTAATTTTTTTAAAAAAGGAACTGTGATTGGGCTCAACATTAAAATTTTGTTTCACAAAGGAAAGCTCCCTAAAGTTAAGACTGACTGTACCCTCTCTGCATTTCAAGGTTTCCTCATTCCCTGCAATTAGGAACTATGCAGCATAACTCCCTGCAATGATGGAAATACTGCATCTCTACTGTTCACCCCAGTTGTCACTGACCACAGATGATGCTGCTGGACACTTGAAATGTTGCCCATGTAACTGAATGACTACATTTTATGCTACTCAGTTGTGAGTAACTTCACCACATATTTCTAGTGACTACCACAGCCAACAGTATAGATCCAGGTTAGCACCAACTACTACTCTTATAATCCACTGCTATGCTTTCATGGATTCATTTTTAAGGAGTTTTTTGTTTCATAAAATAATGTGGTCAGTAATTTTTCATATTTCTGTCTTTTTAATGACTGTTTTAATTTGCTTCATAATTGATTGTTGATTTGAATACTTATCTTAGTTACATAATCTTTTGCTTTTCTAATTTTAAAAAATAAAGTTTCCAGTATCTTCTAGCACCCCTGCTGTTAAATCTGGTGTCTAATTGATTCTCCATGCTTTGCAGGTAATTTGCATCTTCTCTTAGGGATTTTTAAAGAAGATTTTCTCTTTAACTTTTAGCAGTAAAATTTCACTCCTGGGGCCTGCACTGTGGTGCAGCGGGTAAAGCTGCTGCCTGCAGTGCTGACATCCCATATAGGTGTCAGTTCAGTTCCCAGCTGCTCCACTTCCAATCCAGCTCTCTGCTATGGCCTGGGAAAGCAGTGGAGGATGGCCCAGGTGCTTGGGCCCCTGTACCCACATGGGAGACCTGGAGGAAGCTTCTGGCTCCTGGCTTTGGCTGCAGCCATTGAGGCCATCTGGGGAGTGAACCAGCAGATGGAGGATCCCCCCTCCCCCCCCCCCCCCCCGCCTCTCCTTCTGTCTCTGTGTGTAATTCTTTCAAATAAATAAATAAATATTTTAAAAAATTTTTTCACTCCTATGTGTTCTACATCTGGCTCTTTCAATCTGAAAACGTATTCTTACACTATTTGCTCAATATAAACTTTCCTCTATTGTCTCTATTCTTTCTGATGGATGTCATTGAAACACCAGAGTATATTTAATGACTGAAAGATCAAATTGGAACAGTGGCCATGGGTACTATTGTGCAGGCTAAGCATCCCTAATCCAAGAACCTCAAATCTCAAATCCTCCAAGACACAAAATTTGTGTAATGATTTCCTAAGTGGAAAATCATAGATGGTACACTTTTTTAGCCTATGTGTATAAAGTATAGATGAACTATAACCATGAAATGGATTTGATATTTAGACTTGAGTCCCATCCCCAAGATGTCTCATGTATTTGCATATATTCCAAAATTTGAAAAAAATATGAAATCTGACACTTCTGATCACAAGCATTTCAGATAAGGTGTACTCAACTTGTATTTGTACAGGTGGTTTTTTGAACTGGCTTCATTCTTAAATAAGAAGACTGGGTGAAGGTTTTCTGTAGAATGAATGGCTGGCAGGTAGGCAATAGGGTAGAGGTTCTCCCAGTTACAAAGTAAGGAGGGCTTTATTTTGGGTATACAGAACTTGAATGATTTTACTCCTGGGCAAAACCTCTCTGGCTCTGTTTTCGAGGACAGGAGAGAACTCATTCTGCACTACCTTCCTTTCAGATGCCAGTGACGTCTTCCCTGTCCTCAGAGAACTTGCTCTCAGGGTCAAGTAGCTACAGCAGGAGCTTCCTTTGTGCAGGATCAAAGGAGAGGGGTTCAAGCTCTCCCAGTCTTCAGATCCTATTAGGAATGAAATGCTTTATTTACTATCCTCCTGCCAATTTCTGCTCCTTTTATTTATTAACTCCAACATTCAGTATCCTCTAGGACAGCCCTGGAAAGAATTGTACCTAATTATGGTGTCTGGGAATGGTGCTTCTTCTGCTTTAATTTCTCTCTCTCTCTCTCTCTCTCTTTTTTTTTTTTATTCCATCTGCTTTCTGTCTTCCTGGAATTTCTATTTCTGGTCTATTGATTGCACCTTTTCTGTTTTCAGCACCCAACATGATTTTTTTTTCTTCTTTTTAAACATATCTTTTCTATTATTTCATTGAGTTTTTTTTTTTTTGAGGAAAAAGAATCAAATATATTTTCTGCCTACTAACTTGAATGGCAGGCATGCATTATTTTTCATAATGAATTTTTAATGCTGAAAACAAGTTTCATGAGATGGCAAAGATATTGCTGTGCAATAATTTTCTGTATTGGTACATGAGATCTGAATGATGAAGAACTAAACGATGAAGATTTATAATATCTGCTATGTGATTCTAAGCTAATATTTGCAGAATCTGTTACTATGGGTCCAGGTTGAGTACCTCTCATATCTTTTTATTTTTCTCACCCTGTCCTTTTCTGTGTTTATAAAACTAGTGTCACATATGCCTTTCTTAGTGATTCATTTTTAAACTGCTTTATTTTTTCTTTCATTTCTTTCACAAGCTCTTTCTTTTCAATTTTTATCTCATGTAAGCATTTCATCCTACTTTGCTTGTATCTCTGCTATTAATTCTTATTTCATAGAGATCACTATTGTAAATTATTTTCATTTTTTCCTTAATATCCTAACAAAATATTTATCTTCAATTTTTTATCCACTACTTTTCTTTGATTGTTTTTGGTTATAGTCATAAAATATATCTCACTGGTTTAGTTTTGAATGTTGATTTCTGAATAAATGGTCTTTAACTACCAGACATCTGTAGGTGAATTGTATGAAAAGAAAAAAAATTTGTCCTGTTAAGATATGGAAAAGATAAATACTTGTTGTTAAATTTTTTTAAAAAAAATTTCATTTATTTGAGAGGCAGAGAGAGACACAGACACACAAATGGAGAGAGAGGTCTCATCTACTGGGTCACTCCCCAAATGCCAATAATAGGCAGGACTGGGCCAGACTATGGCCAGATGCCAGTAACTCAGTCCAGGTTTCCCACTTGGTTGGTAGAAACTCAACTACTTGAACCACCACCTTCTGTCTCCCAGTGTCCACACTGGTGGGAAACTGGAGTATGGAGTTGAAGTCAGGAATGGACCCAGGCATTCTGATGTGGGACATGGGCATGGCATCTGCTAGGCAAAATGCCCGCTCCTCAAATATTTTTATGTTGACTGCAAAGAGGTTACTAACAGAAGGGTGTTATTTTTACTTTTTAAAATTTTCTAGGGAATTGGCTGTGAATCCATTGCACTGGTAAATAAGTCATATTGTTCATATAGCCATTGCCCTAGGTAAGTATAAATTTCAGATTTAAATTAAATACCTTAAAATTGAAAGAGCATACATAAAGGAAACAACGTATGGAACTAATGTAATTGAATACACAGACTTCTGAATCAGAAAAAAAATGTTTCTGTTCAGTAATTTTTCATTAAATACTTAGGTAGTTAGGATCATTGCCAGTGCTCTACCTCTGCCCCCCACCATCAGTTAAATTTACTAATAGAACATAAAATTTTTGTGTCTGACTCAGAAATATTTATTAATTTATTACTATTGGTCATATTTTCTGTTCAGCCCAGACCTGAGCTCTTAATTAGCACTGTCCTCTTTCAGCAGCTAGGAAGAAAGTTCTGATTTACTCCAAACTTAAAATTGGGAGAGGAAAAGGATAACACATCCTAAGCTTAAGTGTGCTGATGTTTTTATTTTCTTAAAGATTCTGCATTGTACCACTTTAGCTTTGAAAATTTATGTAACACCTTTATTTGGAGGTTGTCAGGGGCAGGGGGCAGGGAAGAAGAGGGAAGGAAAGAAGGTTAGATGATTTGCTTTTTATATTAAATGTATTTTTGGACACAGATACAGGGTTGGGAAAAATCTTAACAAAAATGTTGTTGCATTACTTTCCTAGTTTCTCATCTCTCTAGTTCTTTGTAAGTACGACAGTGAACATTTAATAAGAAAATTTCTTGAATTTACTAAATGCTACTAGGAATACAAAAGCCATTTCCCCTCAACATGCATGCATAGAGAAATCCACTGTCAATGTTTACAACTAGATTTTTCCCTTATTATTTATCCTGGTTCTTGCCAGAATATCTCATGAATTTCTAATAACTGGAAGCACTTACCCATACTGTTGTATCAGGAAGTGTAGACAGCAGTATAGAAAAAGTCCTGTTCCTGGTTTCCATTCACTATGATTCTTTCTATGGATCAAGTTTGTTTATTCAAGCTTGTTGTTTAATTCAACTCATATTCTACTTGGATTCACTACCAGGCCAACTGCCTTTAAAGGCATCTCTTTTAATCTATGGAACACTAAATGGTAGGTGAATCAGGGAAAAGAACCGAGAAAAAAGTTCCATCATGGCTAATGTGATACAGATTAAAGCAATTTGTATGCTTTGTTTAATACCTAGATAAAATGAGATGGTAGTCAAAGGACGGTATCCCATACGCGGTGCCTCATCTTTTACACGTGGATTCTTATATGTTTGTCTAAACTCAGCTAAGAATTTGAGATCTAACACTATGGAGCCTGTGGGACAATATACACAAATATGATTGATAGAATTACACCAGTCTCAGGATCATTCTGAAATGCTCTCAAGTTAAGAAAAACCACAGAGGGAACCTGTGTGTGACTCAGAAATCTTACTGAAAAGAACCTATCATTTGTGTTCTGATAATACCAACAGCCACCAACAAAAAAGAGTCTGGAGAACAGGAAACAAGATGTCTATAAATGGTCTTTGACACAATTTCTTATGTCTTGGGACTGGTGCTGTAGTGTGGCAAGTAAAGCCATTACCTGCAGCGCTGGCATCCCATACAGGTGGCTGTTCAAGTCCCAGCTGTTCTACTTCTGATCTAGCTCCTTGCTAATGTACCTGAGAAAGCAGAAAAAGATGGCCCAAGTGCTTGGGTCCCTGCATCCACATGGAAGATCTGGAAGAAGTTCCTATCTAAAGGCTTCAGATCGCCCAGCTCTGGCCACTGCAGTCATTTGGGGAGTGACCTAGCGGAAGGAAGAACACTCTTTCTCTGCTTCTACCTCTCTGTAACTCTGTCTTTCAAATAAATAAATGGATCTTTAAAATTTTTTTTATGTCTCTTTATTTTCTTTCTTAAAGAGCTTAGTCCTGTACACAAATTTTGGCCAATGACTCTGGTTATCATTATGTGACAGCTGTTGTCTTGAAGGAAAACATCATGTATCTGGAAGATATTGAAGTTGGAGGTTGTACTTGGTTCGTCTCGTATCATTCCCTGAGCTTCTTTTATGTGTGACTTCCAGTTTTATGTTATGCTATGATCATGCTGATGTAAATAAATCATTCTGTTGGTATCGTGACTTGCTTAGTGTGTTTCGGGAGGAGAATAAATAGGAGAACAAGAGCAAAGAGTCTAATTTGGTCTTCCATTATCGTCTGGTTGTTTGCAAGCAAATATGCCAGCAGAACCTGAGGTCCAGACAGCAGTGAAACAGCCTCGGCAGGTCCAAGGAAAGAAACCAGCTTCCCAGAGCTGCCAATCCTAAGGAAACTCTGGCGTCTAGGAGAGAGTACTACGTACTCGGTGCCCAAGTACAGTGCTTTTTTTAAAAAAAAAAAAATTTAGTAACAGACTATTTCATAAGTTAAAGACATGCAATAAAAGGCTTACCAACACAAACAAGAAGAAAATACTGAAAAAATGGCTCCTTTTATGATGAAGTAATAGTAGTTATATAAAGCCTACCCTTTGATCTCATTATACTTGAAATAGATATTGATTAAAAATTCATATATTTTCTGTCATACTTTTCAATCCCTCCACCCTTATTTTTTTTCTAACATCTAAACAAAGTGACCTCATTGTTTTCCATGGGACTTTTTTTAAACCATTGGCTGGGATGATTGAGATTCAGGAATGTGGGGAAATGGATTCCCACACCACGTCGCTCCCCTTTCATTCTGAACTGTAATTTTTGGCTTGGCTTGAATCACAGTCATCACATTTCAGCCTGAATCTCTCTGTAAAGTGATCTTTCTTAAACATTTCTCTCACTCATCAAGGGATCAGAAACAAAGCCATTCTAGCCTTTCAGCAAAACACTTACAAGCAGCTTTTACGGAGAAGTTGCAAGAGCTAAATTTCCTCTAAAATTGTTTGAAAAGTGAGCATTTTCAGTGCCTTGTTGTCCTTTTTGTGAGTCTTGTCATCTGTATGCCATGAGCTCCAGCAGCTATTTTAATCTGTTTTTGTTTGCAATCCATTTGGTGTCCACCCAAGGAAATGCAGGTGATTCTAATTAACTCACTGCTGAAGATGTTGGAAAAAATATCTCAATTGTGTTGTAGAGAATTATACACTTAAAACCTTTCTTCCATTATTTATAACATATTATTAATGAAAATGACTATATGAATATATTTACCACCTAATTCATTGCCGTTCACTTTTTTTAAAAAAAGCAGTAAGGGTTACGGCAAAAGAAAAAGCCACACACATATACAAACACACAGACACAATACAGACCCCCAAGAATGCTTGCCAACTTTTATTTAACAAGAGTAGCAACTTAAAAATAACATTATTTTTACTTTGTGCAACATACTTTAATATCTGAAATAACCCTGTTCCAATAAAAACCTATTGAAATACTCTCAGGCCTAACTCTGCCCTGAAGGTAAAAGTGATTAATTGAAAGATTTTGGCAGATCTCCACTCACCACCAGGGCAGTTTAATTTAGAACACATTCAACCATTTCTCAGTGTCTCTATGTTGGTGGAGCATAACTTTTGATCTTCTTTGGGGAGGTGCCTCTAATGCAGACCCTTTGGCTAGCCACTTCATGGAGGGTTGTGATGGCTTCCTGTGCTAAGTGTTCAGGTGAGACACAGCTTGTCTATGGCTGCTGCCTCTAACACGGTTTGTAAGCCAAACCCTTGCACCAAGTCATGATATTCTATAAACCTGTTTGAGCAGATCCATTGTTCATAAGGTCCTACTTAGATCACAAACAAGATGTTCATTTTTCAACTTTTCCATGTTCTCTCAAAACTCTGAGAAATTCTAGTGTTTCCAGCCTCTTTCCCGGTCAAGGAAGAAATGAAAAAAATTCCCAAGAAGCACAAGTAGGATGAATGTCTTCTTATTGAATACACAGCAGAGACTACCTTCTGGGTACAAATAGGTGTGCTAAACATGAAGACTGGACCAGGACACATTACTGCCTGTTTGGCAGTTGGGCCTGTGTTGAACAGTGGATAAATGGAAGGCTAGATCAATATTTATTTATTTATTTTTAAATATTTAATTATTTGACAGATGAAAGACAGGTAGAGACAGAGAGAGAGAGAGAGAGAGAGAGAGAGAGAGAGAGATCTTCCATCTGTTAGTTCACACTCCCAATGGCCAAAATGGCTAGGACTGAGCCAGGCCAAAGCCAGGAGTGAGGAGCTTCATCCGGGTCTCCCACATGGGTGGCTGGGGTCCAAACATTTGGGCCATCTTCTGCTGCTTTTCTCAGGCCATTAGCAGGGAGCTGGATCAGAAGTGGAGCACCAGGACTTGAACTGGTCCCCATATGGGATGCTAAAAGTTGCAGCTGGCAGCTTTACCTGTTATACCACAATGATAGATAGAGAGAAAGGGAAAGAGAGAACTTCCAACCACTGGTTCATTCCCCATATGGCTGCAATGGCCAGCACTGGGCCATACCAAAGCCAGGAGCCAGGAGCCAGGAGCTTCAGCTAAGTCTCCCATGACGGTGACAGGGGTCCAAACAGCTGGCCCATCTTCTACTTCTTTTCCCAGGCCATTAGCAGGGAGCTGAATGAGTAACGGAACAGCCAGGATATGCACTAGCACTCACAATGGGAAGGATAGATAAATTCTATTATATTCTGGATGGAAAACCCTTAAGTTGGTGAACTCCAATTCTGCATGAATCTGACAAATAATGATTAAATACTCACTATGTATCCAAAAGTTTGCTAGGCATTGGAGGTACAGTAATGAACCAAGTTCAGATGTTTGTGTGTGTGCATGTGTGTGTGTGTATAAAGTGATTATTTCTGTGCTATGGGATTATAAAAATGATTCTTCTTATGAAGAATGGGATGAGAGGGGGAGTGGGGGTGGGAGGGTGGGTATGTGGGGAAGAACCACTATATTCCTAAAGTTGTAACTATGAAATTTGCATTCATTAAATAAGTTTTTTTTCTGACAGGCAGAGTTAGACAGTGAGAGAGACAGAGAGAAAGGTCTTCCTTCCATTTGTTCACCCCCCAAATGGCCGCTACAGCCAGCACTGCGCAGATCCGAAGCCAGGAGCCAGGTGCTTCTTCCTGGTCTCCCATGCGGGTACGGGGCCCAAGCACTTGGGCCATCCTCCACTGCCTTCCTGGGCCACAGCAGAGAGCTGGACTGGAAGAGGAGCAACTGGGACAGAATCCGGCGCCCCAACTGGGACAGGTGGAGCATTATCCTAGTGAGCCGTGGTGCCAGCCTAAATAAAAGCTTTAAAAATTGATTCTTTTCTATTTTGTGCATTTCTCAATTATTTCATAATATTTGTATATATGTTTCTATATAAGTATATATGCAAGTATACACACATATACACATACATTAATTTTGTGAACAATATTGATGATAATTATTTCATTATCAAAATATTGTGCATAGATTATATTTGTTTTTATGTCATATATTTTAAGGTTTTTGTTCTCATAGATCAATTTGAAAAATATTTGGGTGCATGATAAATGTATTCACTGGCCTTAAATGTTCTATATGGTATCTCAAATTTAGTGGAATGATGCTTTAAGATCCATGAGCTCAAACTCAAAATCTTTATGGGACACCCAGTAGAATTAAATATTTTATTGACTATTCCATTATTGCTAAATTACACTCAAGTTTGGAGGTACAAATGTAAGATCTCTAGAATACAGCTGAAAACACATTTTCATTTTTCCTACTTGGAAACCCTCATTCTCTTAAACAACTTATACCTTAGACATTCATGATTCTAGGATTTGCATGAAAATAGTATATACTAAGTTGATCTTCTGTATATGAAGGTAATTGAAAATGAAACTCGATGAAGGGTGGGATGGGAGAGAGAGTGGGAGAGGGGAGGGCCGCTGGAGGGAGGGAGGTTGTGGGGGGGGAAGCCACAACAATACAAAAGTTGCACTTCGTAAATTCACACTTATTAAATAATAAAAAAAAAAACTAAAAAAAAGAAAATAAATGTACAGATGCAAGTCTTGAAGGAAAACCGAGGAGGCTTTCTTAATTTCTATTATCACACTATATGTAGAAAGGTTGGGCAACTCTTCCTCTTATTGGTCTAAAAGAGAGCTATCTTCTCAGCTCCCTTCTGAACTGCACAAGAGCTGTTAAGCACCTCACAAAGAACAGGACACCCTCTGGTTATGCAAAATACTACTTGCTGACTTAAAAAAAAGGCATTCCAGTACCAATTGTTCCCTTATTAAAACTCATCTAGCATTAGTGTAATGCAAAGCAGATTTCCTGCTACTGGGTGACACTGCCACTAGGTCTACAATGGAAGTCTTATTAAAATATATATGTATATGCCAGTATAATACATATATGTATATATGTATACATATGCATATTTGGCATTTATCATTTCTTGCTTATCTGTTTTCATGGAAATAAGGTATATTAAACTAATATGTTTACATATGTTGATGCTCATTAATATAGTATCTATTGAGTGTCTATATATATGATTTTCCTAGGTGGTGAGAAACTAAGTTACACATGCATTTTGTGTATTTCTTTGTATGAATCCCAAATAAAAAATATCTTAATTTTCCCATTCCCCTAAGAGTCAATAGGGTTTATATTTTGGGAATAATGTTAGAAAAATCTATAATCAGTTATAATACTGATAAAGAAGTGCTGTGAAAGATAGAAATGAAAGACTTCATTTGAGAACCTGGATTTCATGACGTAAGTTCCCAAGATAAGTCTTAACATTAATTATAGAGGCTATCTTCATAATATGTTTTTAGAGGTTTGGGGAAGATATATATCTTAAAACATTTCTTTTACCAAGGCTTGCTTATGTCTAACATTCTGCAGTTAGAATATTGTACCCTTGTTTTAAAATCCTATGTAGGAATTTCACATCAGGCTTCACTAATCACATATACTTCAGTGAGGATTAATCCATTAGAAATCTGTCTTCTGAGAGCTGAAGACAAATTCAATAAGGGCTCACATGTGAAGAACCTAGACTGGGAAAAGATGAGATAAGGAATCAATCAAATACATATGGGAAAGTAACAGAAACACACAGTGGGTACACGATGTTGCTTTTAAACCAATCCAGAAGAGTAGCTGTCTCACCCAAATGCTCATCCTACTTGGATTACTTACTATTTTCAGAAACACCAAGATACAGGAAAAAAGTATTTTTACTGAACTTAAAAATTTGGAGGAAGAAAGGCATATTTTTCTGGTTGAGTAAAGGCAATTTATTTTAAAATGTGATTTATTCTTATCATATTAATTTTCCATAATATGGAAATTATGAAAAATAATAGTTCTTCAGTGACAACTTGGGATTTTTCTATCAGGTAAGTATAGAGCTCTAAGCTGAGGTTCCTAGATCTATACCAGTCTTAGTTCTACAGACTAACATGTTGCAAAGACATCATCTTCCTATTGAATCATGAGATCTCTGAAAAGCAGGCCTGTCTCCTGGATAGTGACCGCAGAAAACGCAGTCTTGGCAACTGCCTCCACCGTCTCACTCTCTTCTTCTTTCACTATATTTCAAGCTGTGTATAGATCTCTAGCACCATCTAAACATTTCATATTTCAAGTGGGCATACATCTTCCGTAGTAACCTAGCCTGAGCTCGGTGGCCTCAGCTGCAGCCCCATGACCGTCACCCACAGCAGACAGATGTGGTCTTGGATTTCCAGCCTGCATTCATGTTTTAAAACAAATCTTAATAAAGGTTGGTACACCTAGAAACGTGTATTTCTGTTAACTCAATGACTCAAATATAAAAGGACTATAATTGCCATAATTCACCTAAGTTAAGAGCAATGTATGCTACCAAAAAAACCCCTCATGAGGAGGGTAATAATCTTGAGAACATAGCGTGCTTCTAGAGGAGTCAATATGACTTTCTTTTCCCATTCTTTCCCTTGTCAAACAAAAGAAAACCTTCTATCTTCGGTGTTTGAAAAGAACAACAACAACAAAAAAAACCCACTGCTAAATGACTGATAATTGTCAAAACAGTTGGGCTCAAGGTGATACTCAACAGAGTTATAAGGGTGTCTGAACTTCAAACTCAAGTTCTAAAATCTGTTCCTAAGACAGGTTTACTGGGAGGTTGTTGAAGGTCAGACAGGGTTTCCAGGGGACATTGTGGAGTAATGTAACTCTCTAGCAAAGCAGAGTAGGGGAGGAGGCAAATGCACTGTCATTATTCTGATCCTATTTTACCCCTGAGGAAAAAAATCACTAATGTATTTACAATTGTCTTCTCATGGTTTATGGGTGCCAGACTCCTTCCAACTTTAACTCTGTCATGACCAACGTTACTCTTAAAATCTTGTTATAAAAATGGAACTAACAATTCACTGTTTGACAACGTTGAGCAAGTGAAATTCCTTTTTCCTGCCCATGATGCCATTAAATAAGAAAATGACAGTAAATGATTTAGTTTTTTGAGCACAAAGGTCTACTTTAATTCTGACATGTCATGTGCATTGGAAATTCTAGATAAAAAGAGACATCAAATATCTTTCAAAGTAAGGTGGTTGTCCATAAAAGAATGTTTCCATACAATCTCCAACTTTATTTAAACAGGAGCAATATGACCTACTTTGGGGGTTTCTTTGGTATTGAGATTTGCCTCAGTTCATTGAAAAATTTGGAATCTAAAGAAAAAAAAGAATTCTATTAACTTTCTCCTTGACACAAAATATTGCCCAGATTATTTATTCATGGTGTTTAACTGCATTATTTTTTAAATGTTAACAATCACTATTTTGAGGAGCTCATGCTGTGGCATTGCAGGTAAAATTTCTGCCTAAGGCACCAGCATCCCATATCGGCGCCAGTTGAAGAACTGGCTGCTCCACTTCTGATCCATCTCCCCACTAATGTGCCTCAGATAGCAGTGGAAGATGGCCCAAGTGCTTGGGCCCCTAGCCCACGTGGGAGTCCTGGAAGAAACTCCTGTGCCCCTGGCTTTGGATCATTCCAGCTCTGTGGCCATTTGGGGAGTGAACCAGTGGGTGGAGGATCTCTATCTCTCTGTCTCTCTCCCCACTCCCTCTCTATTTAACTCTGCCTTTCAAATAAATACAATCTTAAAACATGGTTACCATATTTTAGTCTGTAAAGATACAGGAAATAAGGTCAAGCTATATTATTTTGATACGTGATCTTATTTCAGAGCCCCTGGCTATTGCTTTTTGCAAATGGTACTTTGATTTTTTTTTTTTTCCTGTTGGATCCTGAAGAATCTACAGTTATCTATAGAACTACTTTCCATAAACAGTTGATTTTTAGCATTGAGTTTCCATCCTTACAACTTTTCCACTGATGGATCATCTCCACTAGTTTGCCCAGTAGGGAAAACTGTTTAACTGCTCCCACCCATGAAAAGTTTGTGAAATGAAGTCTTTCTGGTGGGAAAGAATTTGAATGGGAAACATGGACATACATATATCAGACCAAGGATTAAAAGATGAACATTATATGTGAGGAAACATAACAAGAAGGTTTCACTATGTTAGTTTTTCCAAGTCAGTGTTCCAAGTGAATCTTGGATTACGTGTGAAAAGTAAGAACTCTATACAGTAACAGGTGCTGGCAGGAAACTCCCATTAAAGCTTATGCAAGTTATGCCTGTGAAGTCTTGGCAGCTGAGAAAATTCTCTCATAAGAATGCATTATGCATCAGATTTTTCTCACTAGAAAAACAATGTAAGACCGAGACTCCTTAACAATATTCCCAGTCACTATTTTGTTAACGCTATTTCTGGGTGATGACATCTTTGGTGACCTTGTGTTATATGTGAAGAATATATCAGCCTTCATTTTAACAATATGAGCATGCATTGTCTTCTGTAAAGAGACAAAGATATTGGTCTACTCTCTGCCTGTCCCATTCAAAGCATAAACTTGACACTTTTTTCCAGTGGGGTCAATGGATTTATACTAATCCATGCACATTCTGAAATTTGACTCTTCATATGAAACACATATTTATTAGGTTTTGCTGAAGTCTATCAAGTACTGGGTTGTTAATTAATACAGGCTTTATATCAGTAGTAATGATACATGTTTCAAAACACTAGCTTGATGTCTGGTATGATGGATTGGATGCTTCACAAATGTCATCCTTGTTTTCCTTACGTAAGTTGCCCCGTATCTATGTGACCTCATCTTAAAAGATTGATGGTGTAATTCTTTGTCATAAATTTGCCTTCCTTAAAGTTAACAGGTAGGGTCTCTGTCTCTGTTCAAGCTTAATTTTCCAGCTTATTAATTCTAGAGGTTAAAATATTTTTAACTGAAGTTTGCCTTCAAACTACAGCTACAAACTAAAGCTGAAAGAAATTCTCTTACTTTTAAAAAAAGATTTATTTATTTATTTCAAAGAGTTACACAGAGAGAGGAGAGGCAGAGACACAGAGAGAGGTCTTCCATCTGCTGGTTCACTCCCCAGTTGGCCGCAAAAGCCCGAGCTGCGCTGATCCGAAGCCAGGAGCCAGGAGCTTCTTCCGGGTCTCCCACGTGGGTGCAGGGGCCCAAGGACTTGGGCCATCTTCTACTGCTATCTCAGGCCACAGCATAGAGCTGGATTGGAAGTGGAGCAGCCAGGACTAAACTGGCGCCCATATGGGATGCTGGCACTTCAGGCCAGGGCGTTAACCCGCTGCACCACAGCGCCAGCCCTGAAATTCTCCTACATTATCCTATAAAATCTACCTGGGGCTGGCCCTGTGATGTAGCAGGTAAAGCCACCACCTGCAGTACCGGCATCTCATATGGGTGCCGGTTCGAATCCCAGATGCTCCACTTCCAATCCAGCTCTCTGCTATGGCCTGGGAAAGCAGAAGAAATGGCTCAAGTCCTTGGGCCTCTCCACCTGCGCTGGAGACCCAAAAGAAGCTCCTGGCTCCTCCTTTTGGACCAGCACAGTCTGGTTATTGCAACCAATTGGGGAATGAACCAACAGATGGAAGACCTCTCTCTCTCTCTGTCTCTCCTTCTCTCTCTGTGTAACTCTGACTTTCAAATAAATTAATTTGTTTTTAAAAAAATAAAATCTACTACCTGTGAGGAATTTTACTTACATCTAAGAGTTAATTTTGACATAAAATGTTTATCAAGGAATGAGATGAAAATATGGAAGCTAGTGAGTATTAAAAAAGTACTGAAAATGAGGGTCTTTAAATACCCAGATGTGTGTATCTATACCTAGGTATGTAAGTGCACTGTAGAGTAACTACCACTCATTTATATTTTGTTGTATAACTATTATAATTTTAAATTTGCCTTTCATATATCATTAAATATATCTTTAGCAAAAAATCCTCAGGGTAGCTTCCTCTAGAAGCTATCTTCTAGAACAGAGAGCACACACACACACACATACACACAGTTGCATGGACATACATATCAGCACCAAGCCAGACAAAATGCCACAATGTGGTCTCCATGAGGATGGTTTTGCTTTAGTGCCATGGCAAACTAGCTCACAGCCCTGCTGCCCTGTCTACCCATTACCACATGGTTCTTTGCTGTATCCCAACTTCCCCTTCTACAGTGAAGTAACATTTCTTAGGACTTTTTTTTTTTATTGCCAATGCATTTTTTACTTTGTATGATGAAATGAAACAAGGGACTGGTTTCATTAGAGGGGGAGGTAAACAGAGCATTAATTAAATTTGCCGATGATACTAAATTGGGAGGAACTGTGGACATCTGTGAGGACAAAAGAATAATACAAATGGACTTAAGGAGTTTAGAAATATGAGCAGGAAATAATAAAATGAGATTCAGCCTTAAATAATGCAAGCTAGTACATCTGGGAAAAGATAATCAGAAACATGGCTATGTAGTGCATGGTAGATGCCTGGAAAGTGGTGATGGTGAAAGAGACCTAGGGGGTGATAATGGGGAAAATTATACACAAACTTACAGGAAAGCAGGCTCAGTGCCTGGTGGTTTACATATAAAGGAGTATCATTTTTTGAACCAGAAAGATGATAGTGCTATTCTTATGACACTGGTAAGACTCAAAAGCATCAAATTTGGCGTACATTAGGTTATGGAGCAATTTGACACTATTTTCTTAGAGACCGGTTTTTCAGATTCTTCTCAAAAACCTGTATTAGACACCAGAATCATTGCCTATTTCTATCCTGTTTTATTATAGACTATTGCTAATATGGTATGCTATATTGATATAGATAGATTTACATGTGTTCTCATAGATCATGAATATATCTTTAGTAAAAAAAATTCTCAGAGTAATAAGGTTACTTTCAAGAACTGAAACACACTGGGGAAAAAAAAAACATGAAAAATTCTTGTTATCACTTTTAAGGTAGTTTTCCTACCCTCTGGATAATGCGATTTCACATTGCATTGAAAGAGACATTTAATCACTGCCTTTTCTAGAAGGTCAATGAATCACCAGTCCATAGGATTTGATTCTGCAAGGTTGGATGCATGGATAGATGGATGAATTGAATTCTTGCATAATATCCATTTCTTCATCCATCTAACAATCCATTATGAATTGAGCCCCTACCATATGTCAGGTATGGTGTGCTAAGCATGATGGAGACAGAGATGAATCAAACCCAGTACCTAGACTCAAGCACCCACGAGCTAGATGAAGAAATAGATAATGAAACTAGCCATTAGGAAGCCATAGGGAAAGCAAAGCTGTGATTGGGAAATTGTAGAGGGAGGGCCTAAAAATATTCAGGAGACCATGGAGGGGGTGATTGTAGATACTTCTCGGAGAAGGTGAGTGCTGTGCTATTCATAGGAGGATAACTGTGAAATCAAAAGGTAGGGAATTTGAGAAAGAATTTCTAGAGAAAAGGAAGAGCATGGAAGGAGGATAGGTCTTGGGAAACTTCATGTGATTGGAATTTCTGGAGCATAAGAAGCAGCTTGTGGGGCCGGCGCGGTGGCGCAGTAGGTTAATCCTCCGCCTGGGCGCCAGCATCCCATATGGGTGCCAGTTCTAGTCCCAGCTGCCCCTCTTCCAGTCTAGCTGTCTGCTATGGCCTGGGAAAGCAGTAGAAGATGCCTAAGTCCTTGAGCCCCTGCACTCGCGAGGGAGACAAGGAAGAGGCACCTGGCTCCTGGCTTTGGATCGGCGTAGCTCCGGCCATTGTGGCCATTTGGGGAGTGAACCAACGGAAGGAAGACCTTTCTCTCTGTCTCTCCCTCTCACTGTCTATAACTCTCTCTCTCAAATAAATAAATATAATCTTAAAAACAAAAAGCAACAGCTTGTAAGGATATGACACTGGAAAGTCACAGAGAGCACATGCTTTTCCTTTTTATGGGGATAATTAGTATGGAATTTTGTTTATCCCTGGTGAGAACGAGGAACTATTGGAGGATTCTAAGAAGGGATAACAAAATCCTATTTGTATTTAAAAGGAATCACATTGGCAACATCGAGGAGAATAGCCTGGGAAGAAATGAGAATAAATGCAATGTCTTCATGTATGGGTTTGTTTCAAAAGGAATTTTGGGGGCCCAGTCAAGGACATAGAAAGTGAAAGGAAGAAACAAATTCACAAGGTAATATGAAAGAGACCGTGAGAGTTGGTGAGTGTTGGTGTATGTAATGGAAAAAAAGAATCTAAGATATACAACACACTTCTCAGGACAATGAGGAAAAAGGTTGTGATGTCATTGCATGAGTTAAGAAAGAAAAAATAAAAGAAATGAAGGAGGAGGATCCTGTTTGTTGGGGACAATGTTAACTTCAGTTTAAAAATCTTGAATCTAAGTGCCAGGGGGAAAGTCAAGAAGGGATGCCCCTAGACCACAAGTCTGAGGGGGAAAGACAGCTTCAGGAGTTATTCACATACTGGAGCTCTGCAGCCTCTCAGTGACTAAAAAAAACCATGGAAGCTTCAAGTTTGAGTGTGAACACATGGAGAAAATGAGTAGATGAAATGTCCAAATAAGGAACTAACTGCAGGAGCAAGCATTTGGACTGGTAGTGAAAGCTCAGGTTGGGATGCCCTTATCCTATATCAATGTGACCGGGTTCCTGTCCAGGTTCTGCTCTGATTCCAGCTTCCTGTGAGTGAGCACCCTGGGATCATGGTAGGTGTATTCTCAAATTTGGGTTCCTGCTACTCACATATAAAACCTAGACTGAGTTCCTGGCTGCCAGCTTCCAGTGTCAGCAACGGTGCCTGATGTGTGCATTTGGGGAATCGATTGGAGTGTTCTCTTTATCTGTCTTTCAAATGAATAGGTAAACAAAAACGAAAGAAATAAAGAATTAAAACCTGAGGGAAAGTGTTTTCTATCCTGCTAAACTTGGACCAAACATGGATGCAAATACTAGACTACACTATTTCAAATCCATGCCAAATGCCTACCTTCCAGACAAAAGGAAAAGAAAGCTTACTGCAGTGATTACAATACCATCTGTTATGTGTTCCACCGCTCCGTGGGGAAATTAAAGAGTTAAGTTAGCCCAAACTGTTACAAATGCAAAATATCACCATAAGAGAATTATTTATAAAACAAGAAAGATAATAGTCTGATGTTAATGACACTGAATATCCCAAGACTTTAAAAGGGTTTTTGATAGCATCAGCAGAGTTTAACCGTCTTCATTCTATGAAGGAAGTTTGGAGAGAAAGAAATCAATCTCCAGTAGCAAAATCTTGTCAGAATTTAGGACATTGTTATCCTGTCTTCATTACATTGATAGGTCTGTGTATTGACCATAGACTTCTTAATT
Organism: Lepus europaeus; assembly: GCF_033115175.1. Taxonomy (NCBI): domain Eukaryota; kingdom Metazoa; phylum Chordata; class Mammalia; order Lagomorpha; family Leporidae; genus Lepus; species Lepus europaeus. The sequence continues at coordinate 84,871,684 of NC_084827.1, read as the reverse complement.
AAAATTCTTTGACAAATGCTTTCAATTCAAAAAATTATGTTCAAAATAAAAAATTTCCTGAGAAGTACACAGAAAACAAACACTGAATAAAGGTGAGAGAGTCACAGAGAAGTAAACTAAACCAGTGTAGCCCTAACATGGTATTCCAACTCTGAATTAAAGGAAAAGATGTGGGGCTCAACTTTCTGTGTGGTTATGGGAACTGAGCCTATGCCTGACCATTCTCAGGCATGTCAATTATAAGTCATAGTTACCATTCAATTACTTGATTAAAAACAGCAGGCTATTGGTGTTGAAACAATGCCTAATGGGATATGACTTCCTCTTATGAAAATAAGCAAAGAATGGATATTTTAGGAGCTGTTGGATGGCTAACTTAAGTAGAGTGTCCGAAAATCAATGAAAAATAAAATCTTTAAGGAAACTTAACATCAATTGTTTACTATAACTGGGTATTGATGGACAGATCAGTACCCAATTGAACAACATAACACACTCTAGTCAGAAATGAACTTAAGTGTTTGCAAACCATGTTATTCTCTATTCATCAAGCAGCTGTTTTTAACCAAAGATGGTTGATCATTGATCTTTTTTTAGAATCACAACAGACATATGCAGGTGTAATATTGGTATGCAGCTTTCCAGTGAAGACTGAAGCAATACTAGATATAATCTATCCAAATATTCACCATTTCTTGAGACTCCATCATGTGTAAGGCACTGTAAAATGATCATACAGTGTAATGAAAATAATATTTTAAATTTCCTTCTATAAACTGATTTTACCTGGAAATCTTGGGCACTCCTATGAGAGTATTTCAAAATGCTTGGGAAAATAATGGAATTAAAATAACAGCTTATTTGGCATAATTTTAAAAAATCCATGCATAGTTTTTCCTAATGTGTATTTTCTATAATTTCAAAATTTTATTTATTTTATTTGAAAGAATGACAGAGAAGGAGAGACAGAGAGAAAGATCTCCCATCCACAGGTTAATTCCACTATGACCTAAATGCCTGCAGCAGCCAAAGCTAGGTGAGTTAAAGCCAGGATCTAGGAACTCCATTCAGGTCTCCCACGTGGACAGTGGGGGCCAAAGCACTAGGTTGACCTCTGCCGCACTACATGTGCAATCAGCAGAAAGCTAGATCAGAAATACAGAGTACCCAGGGCTTGGACCAGCACTCCAAAATGAGAGACAGCATTCCAAGCAACACCCAACCCATCCATAAACATTTTGAAGACCCCTTGTATGCATGGATTTCAAATTGTTTAAAAAGAGATTTATTTATTTATTTATTTGAAAGGCAGAGTTACACTGAGAGAAGGAGAGACAGAGATCTTCCATCTGCTGGATAACTCCTCAAATGGCCGCAATGGCTGGGGTTGTGCCAGCCCAAGCCAGGAGTCTGGAACTACATCTGGGTCTCCAAGGTGGGTGGCAGGTACCATCTTCCACTGCTTTCTCAGGCACATTAGTGGTGATCTGGATTGGATGTGGAGCGGCTGGGACTCAAACCTATGCCTACGTGGGCTGCTGTTGTTGCTGGCGGGGGGCTTAATCCGCTACACCTCAACCCTGGCCTCAATTTCAAAATTTCTTTGCAACAAAATAAACAATTTTTGACGTGCCCTCATATTTCCTTAAAAATGAATGCGTTCTTACATACTGGGTGCATGGTCTGCGATAACCTCAAGCTCTCTTCCAGCATTATCATTTCAGAACTATTTTGGTTTGCAAAGTTAGTTTTTATTCTTAAATTGTTCTGCCCTTGATTTTTTTTTTTGTTTGATTTTTTTTTTCTGAACTGAAAATAGGAAGTGGCTTGAAAAGTATAAAATTAGACAAAACTAGAAAAGATTATTTTGAAACCAAGAATAACATTTCCAGCACCATAGCCTGTTAGATTATAAGATAACCTCTGAATTTAGAAAAATCTCCAATATATAAGTCTTTTAAGTTTAAACAAGTTGATTGAAGTATCTTATATGAAAAAGTAAGTCATGCTCAATTACATAGACCATTGTACCTAGAATTCGTATTTCAGAATAGTTTTTATTTTAGAATAGTTTAAAAATTACAAAATAAAATTTGTGAGGTAGTAATATAAAGAGTTTCCATATTGCTCACATCCCATTTTCACTATTAATATCTCACATAAGCATATTCGTCACAATTATTTGTCTTTATATATATGTAGATTGAGGATTAATGGTCAATTTGACATATTTATTTGAAAATTTGTGAAAATTTCTTGCAAAAGGCCATTGTTTTTAAAAACCTTAAAAGGAAATTATTCATGAGAGAACCCACAGAGGAATGTAATATTTTGCTATCATTTATAGGTTCCTGAGTTAATTAAATACTTCTTCTTCTTCTTTTTTTTTTTTTTTTTTTGACAGGCAGAGTGGACAGTGAGAGAGAGAGACAGAGAGAAAGGTCTTCCTTTGCCGTTGGTTCACCCTCCAATGGCCGCAGTGGCCAGCGCGCTGTGGCCGGCGCATCACGCTGATCCGAAGGCAGGAGCCAGGTGCTTCTCCTGGTCTCCCATGCAGGTGCAGGGCCCAAGGACTTGGGCCATCCTCCACTGCCTTCCTGGGCCATAGCAGAGAGCTGGCCTGGAAGAGGGGCAACTGGGACAGAATCCGGCGCCCCAACCAGGACTAGAACCCGGTGTGTCAGCGCTGCAAGGCGGAGGATTAGCCTATTGAGCTGCGGCGCTGGCTAAATACTTCTTAATTGTAAATTTTTGAGCTCTAGGGAAATGCTTATACAAATATAATGTTAGGTTGTTGTTTCACTGACAACAGATTATTTCATAAAACAGAATAACACTATTGTGATGGTTTGATAATTTGTCAATTTTTAATCAATTGGTTCCCATTATGTTACAAGAATGAAAACATTTCTATTGAGAACCTACAAATCCATTGTTGAATCCTAGGGCAACAGATATCTGGAAATCCTGGATCCTCTTACTGCTATTACGTTTCCTATGCCTGCCTTTTGAAACCCTGAAAGCTTTCCAAGTGAATGCAGTTTCTTCTTCTTTTTTATTTTTTCAGATTTTGAAAACATTTGTTTCCAGGTTGAAACATGCTGCCAACTTCCAGCCCAGATTATTTTTATGGTTGAACTATTAGCTTTGGCAGATAGGCCCTCATAATGGAAGAACTCTTGGACTCAGAACTCCCATCGTGTGAGTGACACCACGACAGGATATTCTAGAGTATTGCTTCCTGATATGTTGAGGTGTTGCATTATTTAAATCCTTCACCCACAAGCAGAAGCTAATTTCTAGGTTGTTAATTTCGGCTCTGTTTCCTTCCAACTGACAACGGAGGGAAAAGTATGTTAAGAACTTAAACTTCAGAATGGGGTGGGAGTGGAGGTGGGAACTTAGACACTGGTTTATCTGGGAAGATACATTGTTTATTGTTATGCATTCTGGATTCTAAAGTGTGAGGATATCTGTCTACTGGTTTGACCAGAGCTGAACTGCTGTATTTCTTAGATAGCCTTTCTGGTTATTGAACTGCATATTTATTCCTACACTAACTTCTGTTATGTTTAAGGTCTCTTTCACTGTCATGTATTTCTAGATGTAGATAAACTTCATTAAATGTCACTAATAAGTTCAGTGAATTAATTAATAACCAGATCTGTTCTCAGAGTTTGTGAACATTGAAAGCATACTGTTCATTGCAAGAATTAACTTTCAAGCATTTTTTTTGAGCCACAGCAAATTTCTCTGGAACAGAGAAGCAGGTATCAGGTAACTGGCAGAGATGGCAAATGGTTCAATAGTCTGTCTTCTTCATAACAGACCTCACAAGTATGCCCTTTTATCCTCATTTGTTTTCTTAATTGCAAAACTCAGCTTTTTCCCCTTCTCTCCACTTTGTCATCTCTGATTTCTTTTGGTTGTCTTTTCCCAGTTTCTCTTTTATACTCTTTCTGGCTGTTTCCTGTTTACTCTTTTTTGATTTTTGTCTTCCCCTCTAGCCCTCAATGTGGCTTTCTTACAGACACAGAGGCCCCAGCATGACTACCCCAAAGAGCCAGTTCCAACTTGGAACTAGCACAACTCTGCTGCTGTCAGGAGGGTGGCTGTCTTTGTGGCTGCATTAAAACAGAACAAAACAAAGCAAAACACAAAACACCAAAGCATCAAACTGGTCTTAATTTTAGCTCAGAAAGAAAAAGTAAGGAGATTTGCTGCAAACTTTCATGGAGTTTCTTTGAGAATCATTCCACTGTAAATGCACGCAGATGCCTAATGTTAGGCATGAAAAGTGCGCGCGTGCACACACATACACACACAACCTAGGTCAGTGCCCTCAGAAACATTTTTGCTCAGTCCACAAAAATTCTCTGGGGAAAAATAAAAAATGTGCTTATCTTGTACTCTTGATTTTTTTTCGAGCATTTAATTTTTATCAGTTTGTTTTGTTTTTGTTACTTTTTTTTTTACTCACTGCTTATAAAACTAGCAAGCAGAAGTCTCTCTGGAACAAGATAGAATCATAAAAGTTTTCAAGAATCTCATCACAAACTAAACAGTACAAATTGCACATTCTTCATGGAAGTATCAGCCTTTAGTGCGTGCCTGGATCCAACTATAATAGATTATCCTAAAGTGGGAAAGAATGAACAGTATAAAATTAGCAGAACTAGGAGCAGAGCTTGTCTAGTGAAGGCAATATGATCTGCACTTTAGGGGCCTGGATGCTAAGGCACTGGGAAACAACTATGTAAAATCTTAGTTTTGTAAGAAAATACTCGGTAGGAGCATAAAAGGCAGACTAGTGAGTCGAGTATCAGAAAAAATACCTTAACAACTACTATACTTACTAAGTCTTAGCAAAATATATGTACTCTAATCATGCCTATTATTTACATAATAAATACATATATGGGCAGACTTCATCTAGTAAATGCAACGTGTATAGCAAATATTCATATATTTATATACACATACATTCTATGATCTGAATTTTTGAGTCAGATAAGCATATTCCTGAATAGTAGACTAACTGTGCTCTCTTATATTAACAAGCATGGCCAAATAAATATTCACAAAATCAAATAGATTTTGCTTAAAATGTCTTGGGCTTATTAATGTGATATTCTCTCAAACTTTGTGTAATAGCAGAGAAATTACCAAAAAAGAAACAGTTAAGGTATAATAATAATTTTAGCCATTCTTTTTCCAAGTTGCTATAATCTACCCAAAGATAACTAATTGTTCAAAGTAAACATTCCACTCAGACCACAAAAGGAATCCATTACACAAACATATAATTCACAGTCATTTTTAGTGGGTTGTAAACAGTTTGGAATGAGCATAAAATGGGACAAAAATCAAAGTGAGCATTTTGAAATGAAAAAGTGTTTGCTACAAAAGGTCAGTCCCTTTGCTTGGCAAACTATGTCGAAAAGCCTGGGAAAATGCTGATCACACAAGCAATGAGGGAATTTTAAAGCCAACAGCCTCCCTGTTTCTTTAAACAGACATCGGAACCTATAACTGGATCCTGTCAAACAAACGACAGCAAAAAAATATAACAGCTGCTAAGAAGTCAAGTTGAGAGATAAAGTTTTCGAGGCTAAGGACCTTCTCAGAATTAGACTAAAGGTCTTTCTTAAATCTTTAAGCAAGGTTATGGATCCCAGGGTGGCTTTTAGGCACCAAGTCAAATATGTAACTTTGTGTATTGTTCCTGTCATAGACTTGTGTGTTCCCGAAAAAAGACAGAAAGGACAAACTTCTTGTTCACTCGCATCTGCTGAGGCATCCTGCAAAGTCGCTTATACCTGGGACCATCAAATTTGGAAGACACAGTATCATTTTTTAAAAAAATTCTGATACAAAGCAAATAACATAGAATTTGTCATGCTAACCATCTTTCAGCGCATAGTTCAGTAGCATTAAGTATAATCACATTGCTCTACACAGCCTATATTGTTTCAATGTTGTTAAACAGGTTTGAAAGCACATTAATGAGAATGAGTAATCATGAAGGAAGGATGACTTGTTAGATCACATTCCAAATTATGAATGTCAATTGAGTCATACTAATTTTTTTTTTTTTGGACAGGCAGAGTTAGTGAGAGAGAGAGAGAGGCAGAGAGAAAGGTCTTCCTTCTGTTGGTTCACCCCCTAAATGGCCCCTACAGCCGGCACGCTGCGCCAATCTGAAGCCAGGAGCCAGGTGCTTCTCCTGGTCTCCCATGGGGTGCAGGGCCCAAGCACTTGGGCCATCCTCCACTGCCTTCCCAGGCCACAGCAGAGAGCTGGACTGAAAGAGGAGCAACCGGGACAGAACTGGTGCCCCAACCGGGACTAGAACCCGGAGTACCAGCGCTGCAGGTGGAAGATTAGCCTAGTGAGCCGTGGCGCTGGCCCATATTAAATTCTTAAAAAATTCATCCTATACTCTTAAAAATAAAAATATATTGGAAGTGTGAAAATATATTGGGGGCAACGTTATGGCACAATGGGTAAAGCTGCCACCTTTAATGCTGGCATCCCTTACAGGCACCGGTGTGTGTCCCAGCTGCCCTGCTTCCAATCCAGCTTCCTACTAATGCACCTGGGAAAGTAGCAGAAGATGACCCAACTGTATCTGTTCCTGCACCCATGTGGGTGACCTGAATGAAGCTTCTGGCTCCTGGCTTCGGCCTGGCTCAGCCCTGTCCACTCTGGCCATTTGGGAAGTGAACTAGCAGAGAGATAGATTCTCTCTCTCTGTCTCTAGTTCTTTCAACTAAATAAATAAACTTTTTAATATATGTTTAGGATAGAGCAAATATTTAATGTATGGGTTGAGATGTCTGTGTCTGGGACTGGTGTGGTGATGCGAAGAGCTAAGTTGCCACCTGTGATGCTGGCATTTTATATTGGGGAGCTTGTTTGAGCCCTGGCTTCTCCTCTTCCAACACAGCTCCCTGTTGATGTACCTGGGAAAGTACCAGAAGAACCAGGACAGAGTTCCTGGCTCCTGCTTTTGGCCTGGCCCAGCCCCAACCATAGTGGATTGAAACAAAGGATGGAAGATTGCTCTCTCTCTCTCTCTCTCTCTCTCTTTCTCTCTCCCTCCCTCCCTCCCTGTCACGCTGCCTTTCAAATAAAATGATATGAAACATATAAAATTTTTTGGAAGGAAGACCTTTCTCTCTGTCTCTCTCTCTCTCACTAACTCTGCCTGTCAAAAAAAAAAAAAAAAAAAAAAAAGAAAGTTTAAAAGATGTCTTTACCCACATCAGAGTGCCAGATACCTTGCTCTGGCTCCAGACTCTAGCTCCCTGACAATGAAGACTCTGAGAGGCAGTAGTGATCCTGGAAGTAACTGGGTTTCTGCCACTCACATGGGAGACCTGGACTGGGTTTCTGGCTGCTCGCCCCTTTCCTGGTCTACCCCCAAAATTCAGGGTATTTCAGGAGGAGTGAATGAGGAGATGAGAATTCTCTTTCTCTCTCTCTCTCATTTTAATCTCAGTCTCTCTCTCTCTTTACTTCAAAAAAACTTGTGACCAGAAGAAATATGCTCTATCAGTTAACTCCATTATTATGTTAAAGAAGTCTTCAGCAAGGTGCCATGTTTGGTAATAGTGGGTGGAAAAAGGATTGGTTTACAATTTAAGATATATCTTCTTTAGTTATCTCACACCAAGTGACTTTATATTACATTGTCACAATGTGTCAAGAAAATAACCTAGGAAAGAGAAAATGAAACTTCTGTTGGTCTTAAAAGGAAGCCAAAGAAAACAAACAGATATTGATTATTCACGATTTATTATTTCATATTATCCTGCTTTTTTATTATTGTAGTGCTTATTTTATCTTGCAATGTGTTTTTGTATATTATGACATTTATCAGTTTTTGCTACTGTACTCACATAATCATATGTGTATCTATTTGTTTAATGTCTACATCTTCTATGTTTTCAGCTGATAGAATAGAGAATGATACACACTACTTACCCAGTAGCTACTTGTTGCCTAAATGCAACATACTTCAGTGTCTGTGACTTCATTAAACTAATATTTTTTGAGAGCTTAGAATGCGTCCTATACTTTGCAGGCCATCTTTCCAAATAATGGTCCTTCATGAAGGGCCAGCAGTCCAGTAAATACATTGCATAAAAGAACTAAGAATTAAGGTATTTACTACTTATTAACACCAGTTCAGACTATAAATTTGTTTAGGTCAAGTTTCCTAAGTCCTTGTCTAAAAGACACAGTGACTCTATTATTAAGTAAGCAATTTCTATTCATATTTGATGTCATTCTGAACTACAAATACTCTACAAAAGCAGTAAAAAAGAAAAAACCAGACTCCTCACTGTTCATATCTGTATACTACTAGTGTGTCACAATACCTCCTCCTCCATGCCCATTTTCTCAAACATAAAACAAAAAAAATGTATTAGATGATCTCATGATCTCATGCTTTTGGTCACTTTACCAAGGATATGTATTGAGCATTAGCTGAACAATGATTCAATATTTCCATAGAAAGTGCTTTGGAAGAAGAAATGTAAGTGAAGTTTTTTGTTGGCTAATTATGGTGTCTCATATACATGGTCTGCAACTGAAAGGCAAAGAAAAAAAAAATCCACTTGAAAGAATGTCAAATATTAACATTCTTCTTTATAGTTTGCCCTCCAAATTGTGTGAGTATTTTCAAGGCTGAGTACAGAATCTCAGAGACCACAGAAAAGGCTAAAATATAGCTCTACCTTTCGGTGAGAAGACTGCTCTAACGGCTTAGCAGAAGAAAGGGAAGCAAATAAAGACAAGGAAACATACTAAATCAGTTATTCACCAAATTGCTTTCCATTTGATTTACTAACAGATTTTCTTCTAAGCATGTCCAAGAGATGCAAAGTTTAAAATTGAACGAATACAACATGAACAAGAATGAATAAAGAATGTACCTTGTGCCAACTATTGGGTAGAATCTGTCTGGAGAGAATACAGAAGCACTAGCAATTTTGGCTTATCAAAATGCAAGCAATAAGCGAAATAACAACGGAACAAATGAATTAAAGGTGAGATCTGCCATTCAAATAATGTTTAATTTTAAATGAAACACATAAGAAGCATTAAAATAACACAGCTATAGCTTATAGATTTTTTAAAAGGAGGAAAAAGTGATTTCAGGAAAAAAAATGAGGAAGGAAATAAAATCTTTTTTGTAACAGCCAATGTGATGCTGTAGTGAGCAGTGAGGCCTTTTTCTAAGAGTGTGATGGTAATCACAGAGTTTTCATTAAATATGGCTTTCCCATAACTTGTCCATAAGCATTTCCCATGACTCTGTAGCTGAGTATCTTGGCTGGAAAAGGATCTGGCCATTAGGAGGAGAGCTCTAGATAGGCTGAGTCCCTGTCGTGCTGAGAGACTTGGCACCTTTATATGCTACTTCCTAATACCAACCCCAACATAAAATGTCATCAGAAGCTTGCATAAATATTGGACTTAGATTCACATAAATTATTTCTGTCCTGAGGTGCTGAATGCCAGATTTTAGCAAAAACAAAACACTTTGAGTAAATAGAATTGGCGTATAAATGTAGGAATATTAATCCAACAAAATGATCATAGCAAAATAGAATCAAAAGTACACACTTGTAAATCTTGCAATGATGTGAGAGGTTTATCTTGTGCTCCTGTGTTTTTATTGAACTTTTCCATAGGGTTCTTTTAAGCTGACACAGCCAAAGTGCTTTGAATTACCAGTTGCTTTCCAGAATTGCAAAGTCTTTAATTTTCATTAAAACGTTAGTAAATTTTAATAATCATATGTGTGACTAGTGCCTGTGTAGTGTTAGATCTGCAAGTTCATTTTAAGAGTAAACATTGGGACAATGAAGTACAATGCTAGATATGACTGTTCCTATCAGCAAAAACACTGCTTTGTTTTATTACAAGTTACTAACAAAATGCCATGAACAAAAGATAAAGTTTCTATTTATAGACATTTTCTATTCTATAATATTATAGTTTTTGCACACTGCAAGGCTGTACCTAGTAGAGTTTTTCATATTGTCTAGGGTAGATATATAAATTGAGAAGTACAGAGCTCTTCTTTACACGTTCACACATCTTATTATGTGCAGCTTCCCCAATGTCCCATTTGGATTTTTGGTCTAATAAAACAGCGCTCACACCATCAGTTCTGAGTATTTATAAGTGAATGAAGATTTCCTGGAAATGATCATAATTTAGCTATTGGAGATAATAACATTATAATATTCTCAGTTATTCATTTTGGCTTTAAGTACTTATTAAATAATATTTATTCTTAAAATATGTACTTATAAAATTAAATGAAATTGCAACATGCAATAAAAACACATTTCTCTCTAAATTCCAATTGACTTCCTTCTTCACCAACACCTCTCATGTTCAATCTGTTTTTCTTGTTTTTATTCCCTCTCTGCACACCCAGCTTTCCAATCTGATTTGCTGATATGCTATCCCCAAAGTCACTCTCTAATCCACATCCCCTACCCCCTCTTCCCCTTCTAGTTATTCTCTCATTCCCCACTGAACTGGGAATAATAGGCTCCCAAGGCTATCCTTACACTATAATTAAAGTATGAATTTCCAGGAGTAAGAAATTGCAGGTCATTTTTATTATGCTTCTATAATAAAGCCAGGTAACACTGAGAGAATTAAAATGGCTTTTTTTCCCTAGAAGACGACTTGGTAAAGGTTTTTCCCCCTTGGTTCTATTGTTTTAAGAGACGAGGAGTTGGAAATGGCACCAGGTCCACCAATTCTTCTTTTGAAAACACCTCTATCTTTTATATGATATATATCCCCCTAGATTCTGAGAATATGTTGTAAACTTGTAACAGATGGTGATGAAGCTTCACATTTTTATACAATACATTTTTTAAGATTCTGCATCTACTATATGTGTCTTCCAGGAAACATGACCTTGAATGAATGAAGTCATAGTTTGAAGGAGAAACACTCCACAGATTGACTAGTGCAGAGATGATGAGTCAGTTGGGTTCTGTTTTGTTATGGTTAATAAGATGAAATAATTTCAGATGAAAAACAGAATGTTGAAATAGAGGAATCAAAGGTCATCCTAACACTGGAGGTGCATCTGTTAATTGTTCCAGGAAAACCAGTGAGCCGTATTTTGTCCTGAACAGAAACACGTGGAAGATGGAATATCACTGTCTGTAAGCAGGAGCACTGTTTGCTTCTCTTGGATAATGTTGGGGGTGTACCAAAAATTGTTCTGGCACAATACCTACCAGCATGAATGTTAGGAGGCTTCTAACACTGTGAGTGCTGATATTTTATGAATGTTTTATCACTGGCTTGAAAACAAGAAGTTTGCAATTGAATCAACAGTGTGTCAGACAGACAAAATATTAAAAAAAAAAAAGTCAGTGAGAATTACTAATGTCCCTATTGTAAATACAAACTGAAGTTAATAAGAAACATGATCCTCTTAACCGATTAACGAAAGTCAAGTTTTAATTGCATGGCTTCCCAGACAAACCAAGTGGCACTGTTAACTTGAGCACTGGTTGTTTAGAGGGCGCAGCATTGGGGGAAATTGCTGCATATTCAGTTACTCACCTCTTTTTTCGACAGCTTCAATGCATTGCTTTACAAACCACGGAACTGTGGAATTTTCACGTTCACACACTGTGTGCAGATGAGAGCCAAAAATTTGATCTGCAAAAGAAACAAAGATGAGCTTCATTAAAATCCAAGCTTGCGTTGTTCTTTAATTTGATGTTGTTTTCATATCCACTGCATGTTGAAATCTTCATCTTGCATAGGAATTGATTTTTTTGCTTTAATCCCAAAGCATCTATGGCAGACATACAAAGACCATAACTCTCTCTGTTATGGAACAGGACCCTGGCCCTAGAGTAAAGAAACTAACATGCTGTCATTGATTAGGCAGGCATGACTGAGTCAGTTATAGTCTCTCTTGGCCTTCACTTGGTTATCTATAAAATAATGACAAAAGATTAAAGGAATGTCCACAAAATAATTAATCTTAGCATTCTTGGTATCCTGGGTGTTTTACAAGAAGCTTATCAGTGGACATCAAAACTATGATTTTATCTGGAAATTCAGGACATTCGTTCTGTGGCTCAATGATACTTGAGGTGGCGATTTTCTGAAGCTGTAGTTTGAAGTGAAGTAGTGTCTCCTCTGTCTTGAAGGACCTCCTGCTTTGTAACTCAAGCAACACCTTGCCTTGAGAGCCCAGCTCAGACCATACTTTCTCTACAAACACTGTCCTTTCTGTCTCAGTTTTGTTCTAGGATCTTTGGGACATCCGTTCCTTAGGATGCTCACAGATTACTGAGGAGAAAGAGCCTGTGACCAAAACGGATTAGCAACACTAAGCAAAGTTAAGCAGATTTCTTTAATGAGTATTTATCTGAAGAGCTTGTTCTATGCCAGTGTGTACTCTGAGTCTCCATGAGAGGGTAGGGGCTGCAGTATTTCCCAAACTTATTTGAGCAAGGTCCTTTAGTTTTAGAGATCTTATCTCCAGACCAATGTTTCTGAGAACACACTTTAAAATCCTAGTCTAACCTTCTCATTTAGAACATGAGTTATACTACCTGCATTGTGTATTTATATTTATAATACATGGAATATACTTTCTGAAAACCAGTTCTGAATGCCTGAATTATCTATGTCTTCTTATGTTTGTAATGGTGCTTAGCATTCAAACCAGCCTACATTATTCACGCATTGACGCTTGCTTTTTTTTAAAAAAAATGTGGTAAAATACACATACACATCCTCCGCCTGTGGTTCTAGTCCCAGTTGGGGTGCCAGTTCTGTCCCAGTTGCTCCTCTTCCAGTCCAGCTCTCTGCTGTGGCCCGGGAGGGCAGAGGAGGATGGCCCAAGTGCTTGGGCCCTGCACCCGCATGGGAGACCAGGAGGAAGCACCTGGCTCCTGGCTTCGGGTCGGCACAGTGCACCAGCCGCAGCGCGCCAGCTGTAGTGGCCATTTGGGGGGTGAACCAATGGAAAAGGAAGACCTTTCTCTCTCTCTCTCTCTCTCTCTCTCTCTCTCTAACTCTGCCTGTCCAAAAAAAAAAAATACACATACACATGTAACCATTTTTAAGGTAAAGTTCAGTAGCATTAGGTACATTCCCAACGTGTGTGACCATTACTGCCAGTCATTTCCACAACTTATTTCAATAGTATTGGCATTCGTGAAAGAAGAATGTTGTTAGTCTGTCCAACGGCCACCCATTTCGCTCAAATGTCCCTCTTGTGATTTACATCTGACTTCTGCTAATTAGTTGATTTCATTTCCCTCCTTTCTGCCCCTCACTAAATTGCTGGGATCCCTACTCTCCACATTATTGTTTCTCATCACTGCCAGGCACTCTTCTGCAAGACACTGTCTTACTCAGCAGTGGAGAAACTCAATGAACTTCAAAAAATATGTATAGAATTCGGGAGAAAAATATATAATGCAGCATAGCAGAAAGCTCCACGATACAGTATCATAAAAGGGAGGGTAAATAAAAAGGAACAAAAATCCTTTGTTTAATGTTGCTAATCCATTTTGATCGCAGACTATTTTTTCCCCAATCTTCTGTGAACATTCTGAGGAATTGATATCTCAAAGAATCGTTGTCACAAAATATGGAAAGCTGAAATAGGAAAGAAACACTTTCAGAGAGATCGCAAGGAAGTTATGATATTCTTTTCTTAGGAAAAGTAACAGTTTAATTGCTGACAACCCAGCATGAAGGAAATCAATTAAGGCTAAAGCACTACCAATAACATAGTCCACTATGAAACTGCATTTTTATCCTAGAGACCAAAATAAGAGAAGAACAAAATACACAGAACATGCAGAAGTGAAGAAAAATCGTGGATATTTGTTTTGAATACTTGGTCAAATAATGAAGACTTGTTGAAAACAGTGAGTGGCTGTGTATGGAAGTGTAATGTAGAGTATTATCTAAGAAAAAGCAACCCAAAACTTAGGAACAAATGATGTACATTGCCTAGGGTGCACGAATCGGCCCCTGGGGATGAATCCCACATTGAAGCACTTGGATGTAAGTCCTGGCTCCACTTTGAATTCCAGCTTCTGCTAATGCATAGCCCATGAGGCAGTACGTGATGGCTCAAGTCGCTGGGTCTCTGCCACCCACACAGGAGACCTGGACTGCGGTCCCAGCTCCTGACTTCATCTTGGCCCAGCTATGGCTACTGAAGATACCTGTAGAGTGAATCAGTGGACAGGGGGCTTTTTGTCAGTCCCACCCCCTTTTAAATAAATAAATAGGCTAGAAATTATAGTTAGAACAAATTGCTATAAAGTACAAAATCCCTCAATAGACTTCGTAACTCAAGCTAATTTTTAAAAACATATTTATATCTATCTTCACAGAAAATATGGTAGGCAAGTTGTAAAAAGATATGGAGAAGCATCTGACATTGTAGGAGTTAATCAAAGTATTAAAAGAATATACAAAAAAATACAGCAGGTATCATAAAAGACACTGACAACTAAGAAAGATGTCCTTTAGTGTAAGGTCATTTGATGCAGATGGAGGTGTACATATGTGTATGTGTGTGAGAGAAAGAGAGACAGATAAATTACATAATGAAAGTCCTTCAAGAAAATCTGGTTCCTGAATAGAGTGGACATTAAATTTTGGAGGGAGTTTTTATTTTTCATTCTTAACTGATACATAAAATTGTATGTGTTTATGAGGTATTGTGTGATGTTTTGATACACATACACTGTGTGATGAAGTTAAACATATTTATCACCTCAAACATCTGTCATTCCTTTGTAGTGAAAACTTCTTACCCTCCTCTTTCCCCAGTCATTGGGAATCACCATTGTACTCTAAACTTTCATGAGATCAACTTTTCAAGATTCCACTTATGGGTGAAATCATATGATACCTGTCTTTCTGGGCTTGGCTTATTTCAATTAACATAATGTTCCCTAGTTCCATTCATGTTGCTGCAACTGGCAAGACTTCACCCTTTTATGGCTACTAGTATTCCATTGATTATGGGTATTATATTCTCTTAATCCACTTATCAGTGGTTGGACACTTAGGTTGTTTAAATTTCTTGGCAATTGTGAATGGAGCTGCAATAAACATGGGGGTGCAGATGTCTCTCCAACAGACTAGTTTCATTTCCCTTAGATATATACCCAGTAGTAGGACTGCTGGTTCTTTTTTAAATTATTTTTTAAAGATTTTATTTATTTATTTGAAAGGTAGAGTTACAGACAGTGAGAGGGAGAGACAGAGAGAAAGGTCTTCCTTCCGTTGGTTCACTCCCCAGATGGCCACAACAGCCGGAGCTTCGCGGATCTGAAGCCAGGAGCCAGGAGCTTCTTCTGTGTCTCCCATGCGGGTTCAGGGGCCCAAACATTTGAGCCATCTTCTTCTGCTTTACCAGGCCATAGCAGAGAGTTGGACCGGAAGTGGAGCAACCAGCCACAGGCAAACGATTAACTTAGCGCACCACAGTGGCAACCCCTGCTGGTTCTTATGGTTGTTCTATTTTTAGTTCTTTTTTTTCTTTGCGGAACACCTATAATGTTTCCACAATGGCTGTGCTAATTTATATTCCCACCAAGAGTGTGCTAGGGATCCCTTTTTTTCCCATATTTCCATATCTGTGTCATTACTTGTTATCTTTGTCTTTTTTTGTAATAGACAATCAAATTGGCATGAAGTTTTTGTTGTTGATAGATGGTCATCAGGAGATAGAGATAAGGCGTTCTAGGAGATTTACTCTTTCATTGATTCACATATTTATAACACAAAATGCTGTGTGCCTGTGTCAGGAACGAGAAAACTCACTGCTAAAAAGAATGATCAGGGCTCATTTCCCGTCCTCTTTTAGCAGTTTCCTTTTGAGTGACAGGAACATATAAGTAAATGTATGAGAATGTTTAATCCAGATAAATGATCTAACTGGGAAGCACAGGGGCAAGGCTGAAGTATGTGGTGGGGCATCAGACCAGACTTCAACAGATAGGGAAGAATTCCCAGAGACAAAAACTGGATCCTGGGAAGACAGACACATGTTGGGCAAGAAAAAGAGGAACAAAGGGCACTTAGGGAATAGAGAGGAGGGTAAACAAATGTAACAATGATAGGAAGAATAATTAGAAGATCAGGGAAGGCTGAAGAAAACTCTCTTATTGAGAGAAATTTTGATAATTAAACTCTTAGAGGAGATAAGATTCTAATTATGAGGTATCTTAAATTGTGTGAAATAGGTTAAATTACTGGAGAATAGGCAGATACCATGATTTCCTAACTCCTTTCTTATTTTTAGAAACCATTTGTAAGGCAGAATCTGAAAATGATCTTTGCTGGGGCTGACGCTGTGACACAGTAGGCTAAGCCTCCACCTACAAGGCCGGCATCCCATATGGTGCTGGTTCATGGCCCGGATGCTTCTTTTCCAATCCAGCTCTCTGCTATCGACTGGGAAAGGAGTGGAAGATGGTCCAAGTCCTTGGGCCCTTGTGCCCACGTGGGAGACCAGGAAGACACCCCTGACTCCTGGCTTAGGATTGGCCCAGTTCTGGTCATTGCAGCCATTTGGGGAGTGAACCAGCAGATGGAAGACCTTTCTCTCTATCTCTCCCTCTCTCTGTCTGTAATTTGACCTCTCAAAAAAATGAAAAAAAAAAAAAAAAGAAGAAAATGATCTCTATTGATTTGTTCATCCATTGTAGGTTTGGTGCAAAATTAGATATTTCTTATTAATGAAATTTAAGGAGAGGTAACCTTGGAAGGTACAGGAGATTTTTTTCTCTGAAAAAAGGTAGGGACATAAAGGAGATCCTTCCTCCCTTCCTTCCTTCCTTCCTCCTCCCTCCCTCCCTCCCTCCCTCCTTCCCTCCCTCCCTCCCTCCCTCCCTCCCTCCCTCCCTCTTTCTTTCTTTCTTTCTTTCTTTCTTTCTTTCTTTCTTTCTTTCTTTCTTTCTTTCTTTCTTTCTTTCTTTCTTTCTTTCTTTCTTTCTTTCTTTCTTTCTTTCTTTCTTTCCTGCATTTTGGGAGGGAGGTGGGACAGAACAACTCACATATTGTTATAACAGAGTATGATTAGTACAGTTTCATGGGTGTGTAATCGCCAGGTGAAGACTGAACGTACGCTTACACTAAGCCAAGCATAGTTCAAAGTACACAGCTGTTCCTTGACTTGCAATGTGGTTACAACTCAACAAACTCCTAGGTAAAATAAATTTAATACACATAGCCTAAAAAGCAACACAGTATGCTGCTGGTTCTTTCTTCCTATGTCAGATTGGGAGCTGTGGCTCACTGTTGCTGCCCCACATAGTGAATGTTCAACACACTGCTAATCCTGGAAATCAGGGAAATTCAAAATTCTAAAAATAGTTTCTCCAGGACATGTACCACTTTCACATCAATGCCAACTTAAAAAATCATTAAGTTGGGGCCAGCGCTGTGACGTAGCGGGTAAAGCCGCCGCCTGCAGTGCTGGCATCCCATATGGGTGCTGGTTCTGGTCCTGGCTACCCCTCTTCCAATCCAGCTCTCTGCTATGGCCTGGGAAAGCAGTAGAGGATGGCCCAAGACCTTGGGCCCCTGCACCCGCATGGGAGACCTGGAAGAAGCTCCTGGCTCCTGGCTTTGGGTTGGCGCAGCTCTGGCTGTTGTGGCTAATTGGGTAATGAACCAACGGATGGAAGACCTCTCTCTCTGCTTCTCCTTCTCTCTCTGTGTAACTCTGACGTTAAGTAAAAATAAATAAATCTTTAAAAAAGAAACAATCGTTAAATTGAACTTTCCTTTGATCTTGGAAAAAGTAGGGACCATCTATCTACTCCAACATACTTAATCCTTATATTCTTTTTTTTTATGATTTATTTATTTATTTTAAAGTCAGAGTTACACAAAGAGGAGAGACAACGAGAGAGAGAGAGAGAGAGAGAGAGAGAGAGATCTTCCATCTGCTGGCTCACTCCCCAACTGGCTGCAACGGCCGGAGCTCGGTCAATCCAAAACCAGAAGCTTCTTCTGGGTCTCCCACGTGGGTGCAGGGACCCAAGGACCTGAGCCATCTTCTACTGCTTTCCCAGGCCACAGCAGAGAGCTGGATTGGAAGTGGAGCAGCCAGGTCTTGAACTGGTGCCCATATGGGATGCTGGCACTTCAGGCCAGGGCGTTAACCTGCTGCACCACAGCACCGGCCCAATCCTCATATTCAATCCTCAATGTTTGGTGGCAGATGCTATTATCAATTCCATTTTACAGAAAAGAAAATTGGGTCACAAGGATCTTGCCTTGTTTGTGTATGGTCACAGACCACTGGGGCCTCGGGGGAAGAGATGGGAATTCAAGCTAGGACAAGGGCCCTGACCTGGAGGAAGGGTGATTCAGTAGGGCTTCGTAACTGAGTGTCAGAGACAAAATAGCAAATCAGAGAAAGATGACCTCCAAGTTTCTTGTGTGCTTGAAGAAGACTGAGATACAGTTGCCAAGGGACTAGAAAATAGACATGGGAATCTAGAAGTTCAGATAACCATTGCAGAAGCATCAAAATGCTGATGGGAGATACGGTGAAAAATATGTATTCCTTTGATCTTGGCAATTGTGTGCATGTGGGTTATGGCAGGAAAATGGTCTTAGTAGAAGAACAAAACTAAAAAGCAGAAGGTGTGGCCATGTTTTGAAGAAGAAGTAGGCAGCAATAGAGTCCTCTCTTAAGAACGCTAGTGGTGGAAAGGATACAGTGTGGGGACTAATTATAAGGGAAGAAAGGAGTTGGGTAAGGATTTTGAGTTGGGGGTGGGGAGGAGAGAGAATTTTGAATGCAGGGTATTTTTGCCAGGTAGGCTTGGGGTTGGGCAGGGCAGGTGCATTACTGGCTACTTTGGTAGGGGAGGTGCATTACCGTCACTTACTGGGTGGTCCACAAGTCAGGCAAAAGCAACCTATCACCCCCAGTTGCCAATAGTACGCTGCTGAGAAAAGAGCTTAGACATTTTGAATTTCCCTAGAGGGGAGATGTTTTTTGTCACTACTTACCAGCAAAGCAAGAACATTTCTTCTCACTTACAGCTTTTCTTGAAACTTGCTGTAATAGCCCAGGATTGTGTGACTACGAAATTGCAAGAACTTAGCCTCCAAGGTAAAGCTGATTAAATCAAAGGTTGTCATGTGGCCTACACTGGATGGATGCAATCTTCTCAGGCAAAAATTTAGAATTCATACACCAAGAGACTCAGATTTTATCTCTAGAGGTCTGAACTCTAAGGCTGCCTAGACTTATTTATTAGGGGCCAGGAGAGTCATCTGGGGAGGTGGTCCTGTGTGATGCAAGGGTAGACACAGAACCAATTCAGAGAGAGAGAGAGACAAATGGAGCAGGCAGTCTTCAGCCTCTGAATTCCCAATGCCTAACTCCAGGCACTGTATACCCTTGACCTGGCATTTGGCATATCCATGTCATTGTGTACCATGGAATCCCCTCCCACTTATTTCAACTGAACTCTTTTGAATTAAATTCTGTTGCAAAAAATAAAAATTTCCAAGAAAATGGACATAGCAGTTACAATTACAAAAGAAACAGCAAGATGGCAAAGCAAGCTCGGTGGGATCCACTGTTAAGAATAAGTGCAGTCAGGAGTATGATAGACAGCAATTGGTTTTGCAGGCGATGTGTGTTCTCCAGTGTTCTCCGGAGAACAAGGTGACTTTCCTTTAGGGGATATGACCTTTATCATTTTGCTGCCATACATTTTGGGTCGTGAGGACCCCACCACCTCCAGGTTCATCCATAGGGATGAACATGTATTTCATTGTCCTGGTCAAAGTAACTTGTGTAGGCACAAACACATGGTCCAAATGGATCTGGTATGTCAGGTGGTTCCTGAGGCTTTTTCTGAGGCTACTAAAAAAGAGGACTACTCTTTCTACAGGAAATGTTAAACTATTAAGAAATGACTGTGAACTTCTAGAAGCTGTATTGCCAGCCTTGACGGATATACTGGAGAACTAAGCCAATGAGTGATAGGAGAGATCAAAATGTGGCAGCATTCTGTGCTTCTAGATCCAGTCATGCCTGAAGCTTCCTTTATTCCTTCGACTTTTAAATTAAGTAATCCAGTAAATCCCAACCTCACTTTTGCAGTTTGGACAAGTGCCCATGAATTTCAGTGGAAAGAATCTTGACATTAGCCTTTAATCTAAAATGCTGCATTACAAAACTTAGTGCAGATGAGGATGCACTAAATTTTGTGCACATGAAATGGCTTTGCAAAGTAAAAAGTGCTAGCCAGTGAGAGTCAATCATGGCGACGTAGCTCAAATGTCATAGTTGAACTTACGTGCTATTGTAAGATGGTTACCCATCTGTAAATATGACACAGAGCAGTGTTTGATAGACCAAGGAGGGCCACAAAATTATAGGGATATCATTGAACCCCAAATCCTCTAGCTTAAAATAGTGTAGAAAAGAGAAAGGGAGAAGGAAGATATTTTGTTTTCTTGGCAAACATTAATGAACGGGCATGCCTGTCGTGCTGGCACAACATTAAGGATTATTTCTACTCTCCTCTTCCTTATGCTATTCCAAAGGAAGGGAACAATCCCAGTATTTAGAGCTCCCAACTCCCCACCTACATCTCCATCTGTGAGCTCACTGAATCCTTTCTTCTGTTAACAATTTTTTTTCTTTTTTTTTACTTTAGAAAACACCTCTTGCTAGGGGTGCCAATACGTTTGGAATCCTCAGCCAACGCCCATGGCCTTAGCTAGTATGATCATTATATCTTCGTCTTACCGTTTCAGCACTTTTACTAGGGGTGGCAGGCAACACATTGGTTGGAGAAAATCCATTTTCTGCAATTTTTCTTTGAAAGCATCTTTTGGTGAGAAAAATAAATAGTCCTTCCACATGGCTGCACTTATAAATCATGTTATTTACATAATGAATTAGAGTTTAACTAGAAAATTGTGGTTTTTAATCTTTAAGCTCTCAAACTTTTGACCGATTTAGTTAGTTCATCAGCATAACCAGGTTAAGTCTCCCAGATTACAAATTAGCTTCATTCTCTCTCATCGAAGCTATATATTTTTTGACAAATTATGGAAAGAACACCCAGTAATGGGATCTTTGTCAGTTAGATTCCAAATGAATCAAAACTACGAGGAGAACTACTCAATAGAGGCAGTTAAATGTTCAAATAATGTGACGGTGTTACCATCAGTTACCCAGGAGACAGTTTCCACATGCTTTTCACAATGATGTTATTCTGCTGCCAGAAGAGATGGCTGTCCCAGCTCCTCTAGTAAATGTTAAAAAGGAAGAACAAAGCACCTAGCACTTCACATACATGAGAACTATGGAGAGAAGCAATAACAATAACAGCAAGTCAGCCTGCTCAGCCACAAAAAAACAAAGCAATTATTTTTATAATGAGGTATATGGATTAAGGGTTCGGGCTGCAAGTTATAGAAAAACATAACAACATTGTGATTATATTAAGTAGAACAGAATTTATTTGAATGATACTGATGGTAGAGGTGGGAAGAAGCTCAATGAATTTATTAGAGGCTGGAGGACAAGTTTGGAGATGTTTTCAAATCAAGATGGTGAGAAGATTCATGACATGGGGAGCAGGACAAACAGCGACTGTCTTGGAGCTCTGCTCAGTGGGTCAGAGGACTAATTCCATTATCATCACCAGCAAGCATTGGCATAGAGACTTGTAATCATCCATTTCTCAAGATTTAAAGTTCTAGTGGGGCCTATGCTGTGGCAGAGAGGGCAAGGCTGCCGCCTACAGTTCTGGCATCCCAAATGGCTGCCGATTCGTGCCCTGGCTACTCCACATCCAATCAAGCTCTCTGCTATGGCCTGGGAAAGCAGCAGAAGATGGCCCCATGTCCTTGGGACCCTGCACCATGTAGGAGACTTGGAAGAAGCTCTTGGCTTCGGTTTCAGATCGGTGCAGCTCCAGACCTTGCAGCCAGTTGGGGAGTGAACCAGCGGATGGAAGACCCCCCCCCCCCCCCGCCTCTCCTTCTCTCTCTGTGTAATTATCACTTTCAAAATAAATCAATAAATCTTAAAAAAAATAAAGTTCTAGTAAGGAAGCCCTGTTAACTGAGATTATGTTATTATACAAGTGGGCAAGCAAAAGAAAAACATAGTTTCATAGTAGGTGGCATTCACTTGGAATTTTTCCCTACCAACATGCTACACACATGAACAAATCATTCCAAATCATTTGCTGTAAGGGAGAGGCAGTAGACACAGGAAGGCAAAGACAGTATTCTCTACATGGGTTATTTCAGCAGTTTAATTGCATTCATCTCTTGTTGAATCTACAAATGCTCTCTGCCTTTCCTTTTATCAGTAGATTTCCAGACCCTACCGTTCAGATTACCTGTCCATAAATACTGTTTATTTTCTCATCTTTAATATTTTTCCAGTTCCATTCTCGCCATCTCTTCTTTTTCTCCTTTAAAATGCTCACAATGCGAACCTCTATTTTTTAAGTTTCATAAAACTTTACTGAGAATGTTTAGAGAAATATGTAACTGAGGTATTATAGTTTACTGGATGGCTTATATATTGGAATTAAGATCCATAAAAATATACCTAAAGCTAAAATATTACTGAATTTCAAGTACTTCAGAAGGTACTGCATTATCTTATGATGCTTTGGAGATTTGAATACAACTATAAGCTACTAATTTTGGATACATATACATTTAAAAGTTGGGCTTGTTTTTCTGCTGAATCTCTAACATATACCAACCTCTAACATACACTAACCTCTTTGCTTGCTTTTGTTTACTTGTGACCTTTTTTCTCAAAAGAGATGAAAAGACTTAAAACTTTTAAGTAGTTTAGAGTCCAAATAAATAGTTCACAAAATATATGCACATTGACCGCAGCTCAATAGGCTAATCCGCCTTTGGCGCCAGTACTCCGGGTTCTAGTCCTGGTTGGGGCGCCGGTTCTGTCCCGGTTGCTCCTCTTCCAGTCCAGCTCTCTGTTGTGGCCTGGGAAGGCAGTGGAGGATGGCCCAAGTGCTTGGGCCCTGCACCCGCATGGGAGACCAGGAGGAAACACCTGGCTCCTGGCTTCGGATCAGCACAGCGCACTGGCCATAGCGGCCATTTGAGGGGTGAACCAAAGGAAGGAAGACCTTTCTCTCTCTGTCTCTATCTCTCTCATTGTCTAACTCTGCCTGTCAAATATATATATATGCACATCTGTGTATGTGTGTTTTCTCCATATGTTTATTCATATTTTGCATCATATCAAACCTAACAGTTCTAAAATCCTTGTTGGATGATGACAAGATCTACTTGGTGAGAACTGATGTGGCCAAATTTGGAAAGCATCAATCCACAGACAAAATTCGAAGCCAACTGGAAGATTTCAGCCCTGGAATACTTGATAGTGTCTAGTAGTCTGAGAAAGAGAATGAAAAGAGAAAAGGAGACAAACACTTAAGCCAGGAGCACCCCAACACTGTGAGGCTGGGGAGAAGAGCAGATCCCCCAAAGTAGTTCCCACTCATGTAAGAGATTCAACATGAAGGAACAATAATTGTATAAAAGTAATCATTCTGAAACTATTAAATATTTCATTTCCTTTTTTAATCTCTTGTAGGTAATTTAGGACAAAGTGAATCGAGTAGTCTCTGCTCTACCAGCTACAGCTCACAGTGCAATTGGAAGATCCTAAAATAGTGAAATTACAGGTTTGGGATAAAGAGAAGGGAAGACTAACTGAGAATGAAGAAGGGAGGGATAGCTTGATGGCACTGGTCACTTTGAGCTGGAATAGTAAAAATGAATAGAAGTTTCCTAAGTAACACTGGTAGAAAAGAATATTCCAGATGAAACAAAGTTTACCTAACAGGATAACATAAATGAAGTTTCTCCTACTTATATTTATTGTATTACAAGTCCTCTGAATACATAAACAAATAGATAAAAATACAAGAAAACACCTTACAAAAGAAAGTGATTTCTATCTAAAGATTGTAAAATTATATTTGATTGTGAAGAAAATATGTTTCTTTTTGCTTTAATGCATTTTGTATGATAGCATAGATGAATGTTGTTTAGCAAAGACTGGTTATTTACATTTTATATTGATGATATGTACTGCTCTTTGTTTGCCTATCTTCACCTCTTTACAATTACAGAGGAGACCAGCAAAGAAAGAGGCAATAAAATTCAAAGATGTCAAATTTTCTGCCTTCTCCCATTTTCATGTATTGTCTATATCCTTTAAATAGAAAATTACCCATGTAATTCACTTGCTCAATCATATAACTTATAATTTACTCAGAAGTTAAAAAAAACTTTTATCAATTACCTAGTCACTTATATGACTAAGTTGGGACTTTTGGGGGCAGGGGTTAAAACTACCATGAAATCAGCAATTTTACTTCTGTTTGAGTAAGAAAACTAAAGAGAAAACTTCAATATATAAAATTTATTCAGGTAATTGAACTAATTCTAAACAATTTAATTTCTTTTTTAAGCTAAACTACAAAGGATGAAGCTGAAAAAGGTCATTCAGCAGCTGTAGAGTTAAAAGATTAGTTTTGGGTGTGGAAAGTGTGGAAATTTTGACTCACTCCAGATTTAAGTAAAATCTAGGAGTAAACGCTGTATTTTTCCTAATGTCAGCATAGATTTGTTACAATCCCAGGTGGTAAGACTTCAATTTATTTGCATGAATGCATAGTTCAATAAGAAAAGACTCAAATTCAGTTGGAGTAAAACTGCTTAATGATTTCAAATATTACTTGTAATGTATTAATATCACAGGTTTGAATATCTATAATGGAGTCTCTTTCATTTGGGTCTTAAGGGTGTTCTCAAAGCCACTAACGCGGAGTGCTAGGTACACACTGAAGTACCGAAGAGGAAAGCACTTTGGGTTGAAAGCACTTTTCTCTCTCAGCCTCGGGTTAAAAGCTATTTCAGGATCCTGTTAAAGGCATTCTTTAGTCCTCAGCTTCAGTTCAAAAATGGCTTTGATGAAAAGTGCTTTGAGGCAGGTAAAGGATTTTATAATATACCGTATTAAGAACTGGGGAATCATGTGGTTCTGTGGAAGCATCGCCTAGGCCACGGAGGTGTGATGTAAGCTCCACTCAGGAATGCTTGCTCCCCCTGAGTTGTTCTGAGCAATGTTCTGAGCAATGCTAGTTTTTCTATGCAAAGAAACTGAAAAACGTTTCCAGGAATGTAACTGGGGAGAAAGGGTTATAATCCAAATTAGTAGGTGATGATGCCCACATTTCTGAAAACATTTTCTCTCTTTGGGACTTCCAGACAAATGCAGTGTGTTTCTCATTTTTCAGCTACTACTGCAGGAAATCATGATGCAAGAAATACTTCAAAACACTTTACTCAGAAGCCAGCCTTGTGGTATAGCAGGTAAAGCTGCCACTTGCAATGCAGACATCCCACATGAGTGCTGGTTCATGTCCTGGCTGCTCTACTTCTGATAAACTCCCAACCAACCACCTGGGAAAAGCATTGAAAGATGGCTCAAGTGTTTGGACCCCTGCCACCCATGTGGGAGAGCAAGATGAAGCTCCTGACTCTCAGTCAGGCCATTGAGGCCATCTGAAGAGTGAACCACTGAATGGAAGAGCTCTCTAATTCTGACTTTCAAAATAAATAAATAAATCTTTAAAAAAAAAACACCACCTTATCCTGTTGTGAAGTTGTCCACAAGATTTAATGAATAAGTGTCACATCATGAGATGCATAGTTGCATGTTGCACATTTTCTGGGGTCATTTGCAAATTCCTCAGGTGTATTGCTTTTGCCAGTTAACAGGACCTACTATTGGGGAGGAGGGAAGATAGAAAGAAGGAATGGAGTATCAATTGGATTTGTCAACCGAATTTGCAGAATGATGTCCACTCCCCCAGATGTCTACTTGTGAGATATTAGTATTGATATTGGAGAAAGACAGTTAGTTATGACTGATTTTGAACTTGTGTATGCTGATGAGAATTCTGAGACAACAAATGCTACACGTGCCCTCCTCTAAGTCCCAAGAAGTAGTTCTGTATTCTCTTAAGGAAAGAGCCTCAGAACTAATAGTTACAACCATTTTCTCGCAGTGTAAGGTTCAAAGCCTATGTATTGCTGCATCAGCCCTTAAGAAGCAGGTGGGTGGGAAGAGCAGTTTTTCTGTTTCCGTTAGAGACAGAGTAGATCTGGAAGTTCAGTGGGAACTAGAGAGATTGGAGCATTTTTCAGCAAATGAAAGGTTTTGCAGGCTTAGAAGCTCTGGAGTACCAAGGCAGGAAGCAGATACCATTGAGAGGATCTTGGATGCACAGCTGTGGTGAGGTGCTGTCCTTGGCTGTTTGTAGGTAGTGGGGATATAAAAGACAAAAATTGAAGGAAAATTTGAGAAGGCAGAAGACAGTCCTCATCATGTGCAGTAAACTCCAGAGTACCTCATAAATAGCTGGGGAGACCTTGGAACAGATGACTTGTGACATCTGCGCCTTAAGGTCACTTTTACTTCACTCTTAACCACTGATGCTGAAGTCTTGACCATAGAATTTTATAAGAATCAAGGAAAATTAGATGATAAACACCAATTCCATAGTACAGCTGCCTAATACATCTTTATATTTGTCATCTGGTGGAGCCAATTTTGCAGTGTATGGAAGTGATTTTCTTGATGTAGAATATTTACTGTCAAGCAGTGTAGGAGAATCTGATTTTAAAGGAAGGAATAACAATTTATACATCTTGGTAGGCTCTGTACCAAGCCTACTGCTTGTCACATGGTATATTGCCCTTAATTATTTGCTAAATAAATTAAAAATAATAATTATTAAAAGGAAAAATAATAATTATTAAAAGGAAAATGATCTATATAACAGTGTACAAACTCCTTAGCTTGGGATTGTGGAAAACACCTGCCACAGACAGTCCCTCTCATCAAACCCTCTACGTTTCATCCAAGCCATTGTTCCCGAGGCTTTCCTACAATTATGTACCTTGAATGTCTTACCCATTTCTCCACACATCCAAATGCTTTAACACATAACATAGCTCAGTCTAAAGATCATAAAACACAGGAAACATTAAGATTTCCCACACTTTTCCACTTGTGATTTCACCAAATTTGTGAATTAAAGGGCCTTTAAAATATTCGACATTCCATGTATTATACCACCATTTATATACATATATATATACATATATATACACACATTTACTTCCCAAGAAGTAAGTAGGAATATATATATATATACATATATATATATTATTCCTATATATAGGAATAAATATCTCAGGAAACCTGCTTTATGTAATTTTTAGCATCTTATACAACAGTGATTTAAGGGATATGTGTGGGTAGACAACATAAATAATAATCAAAACTAAAGAATAGGTAAATGTGAGGATGGTTCTTTATTCTCATCATCAGATAATGCCTGAAAAAGTTGTCAGCACAGGGCCAGGCACATAGAATAATGCAGATATTCAAAACGTTGACTTCATTGGTTCCATCTCAACAAAACTCACACTATAATGTATCTGTTTTGCAATTTTCAGAAAAAGGAATGGTCAGTAAAAGCAAAATTAGAATTAAAATTAGGAATACAGTACAATAACTGATAGTTTAAATATTTGTTAAATTAATGTTTCTTTATATAATATCAACAGTCCTCAGAAGTGTTATCTGGAAAGCGTGAAGACAAAAACTTTATCATCTTGCCCAAGTTCACAAAGCAAGTAATTAGAGGAGCCAAGGATAGAATCCAAATCTACTTCAACAATTGGTGATTTTTTTATGACAAATGGAGTAGTCCTTGTGCTTTAGCATTGTTCTCCCAGGAATGAGCTGCACAATGTCTTAGAAGACGGTTGTTGAGTCTAGGATTCCAGGCTTGTCTTACTAGGGACAACAGGCTGGGATCCTTCCCTAGCAGCCACTGACTTTTTTAATCTTAGCCTTGAGAATAATTGGTTGCTGAGATTTCTTCTAGCAGATCTCTAATGAGTGTGAGTGGTCCAGGTCAGCAAACTAAATTAAAGTTCAGTGCACAAGGCCGTGGCAGTTTCTCAGAGATTAACATTTGGGAGGCCAGAAAGAATCCAGACAAAAGCTTTTCCTAGGCTTTTGGTTGTGTTCATACTCTAACTGATTATAGGTGCTGATCACTTTGAGGTATCACAAGGGACTGATTTCCACTAAGACTTTACTTTCAGGTCTTTATTGCCATGTCTGGAATTCTCAGATACCAAGTCTCCTGCTCCCAATGTCCTCCAATGGACATTTATTCTCTACCTTTTTGTCTTGGATCCAAAGGCTGCAGTGCCTGCTTTCCCCTTTATCTACATCTTGCCCCATTACTCTCTTCTGGTCTACTTGCCATCCTGTACTCCACACTATGGCTGGAAGCAGGTCCATGTACTCATTTGGTGCCCTGGTCTGTGGACAAATCACATTTGGAGACCCTCCATTCCTACACAACAAAGCCAACCTAGAAATAGTTCCTCCATATCACGTGGATCTTAAGTTGAACATATGCTCATATATATATATATATATATATATATATACACAGATCTGATTGTCTCTTCTTGTGTGTTTAACAGTGTATCTGTAAACTAATTTTTCTTCAAAATCCTGCACACATTCTACCAATAAATGATCGCCCTGAGTAAAGGAGTGTGTATTACAAGTGCCTGCATGAATGCAGGAAGCTTTTGTTAGAGAATTTGTGGTTTCTGACATCAATGGGAATTCTGCTTCTGATAAAGTGAGGGCTTAACCTTGCTTTTCTTTCTAAAATGTTTATGACTTCTTCAGTTGGTAATTATTTGAACAGATTTATGACCAAAATAGGCTCTCACTTCCTCTTTTGACATGTTAATTGTTTCTAAGAAACATTAAGTGAAGTCTTGTCAAATTCTTTACATAATATTGAATGTTCTCCCATGCTAACTGATTTTTTTAAGATAGAAAAATTGCAACACGTTCAAGGCCCAAGTGTATTTGAATTGTGGAGTCATAAGAGATGTAAACATAATATTTTACTGTTCAGAGAATGAACGCATAAGGTGGTACAAATGATGAGGGAGTGTAGAGGAATAGTGGCCTTTCTGAAATTTAGATTATTTGGAACCTCAAGATATTAAGATATTCTCGACACACTATTTTCAGGCTATCTAGTTTATTATTTCTTAGCCTCTACTTGTATGAGAGATTCCTTCATTGTGAGGTTAACTGAGGCCAGCTCTCTTCCAGCTCCATCTTTTCTTCCTATGAATTTGAGTTCCAAGTTCAAAGGGACATGTAGGAGTGATACATTCAAGTTAATGACCCTCATATGTGTTTATCTTGGATGATATCTCCTCTAAAATTTCCCTCCTGTCTAATATGAATAGATAAGAAAATCATTAAAAACTTGCAGCTCAACAACTGTTGAAAGAGAATGAATTTTTTTTCTTTTGCTCTTTATTTCTAAGGGAATTACATCTTACAAAAATGCTAAACCTCCTAGCAGGTTCATAGATGGCTATCTGCTATTTTTCACAAAAAATATGATTCAATGGCCATGTACATCTCAGGAAAGTAGCAAGGTAGGACACTTTAAGATTTGGTCCATGTATAAAAGTTATAATTTGGGGGTAAAATTTGATAATGAAAATATAACAAATTTTCTTATAAACATTGATTAGACTATTCATGGTTTATTTCCTTTAAAATCAGGGCATAATTAGAGTTCTATTTCCCTTCAAATCTGAACATAGTATCAGTATCTATTGATGTTATTCTCAGAGGTATTTAAATCGCTTATTTCACTAATTACAATCAACACTAGGTTGATATTAGCTATATCTGTGGAGAGATCCTAGCTAGACAAAAATTTTCTGTTTTAAAATGAATATGTGAAATGGATATAGAACATTTGGATTTATATTTCTCTGACAAATCCCAACTTATTTGTATTACTATAGATTGATGTTCTCTAGCTGGTAGCTATTCAAAGTGCTTCTGATAGTTTTTATGCAATATCAGAGGTAAGACACTAGAGGCATTTAACAACTAAATATTTAGGTCAAAGTATTGCATAGCAAGGACACTGAAGCTCTAGAAAAATATAAGATTAAACAGACATATATTACATACAGTTTTTTTTATAAATGTCTTTAAATGTTTCTAAATTTTCTTTTTACTGGCTTTTTATTCTTTCTCTAAGCTACTATTAAATTGTGAAAGTACCTTTTAATAGAACTTGTTTTATATGAGTATTGCTGATTTGAGGAGGAGGAAAAAGTTTTCTTATTTTTCTTTTGTGTTTTCTCTCCAGTGTAAGATGAAAACATTCAGAACATCTTTTTAAATAAGGAAAACAATAACTGTTCCTCAGAGAATAAGGAAGTGCGGACATGGCTTTGTTTGACTTATCTGTGATAAGGCACTTCAGAGCTTCGGGTTTTATGAGTTGAAGAAAGAGATGTACACAACCCTCCAACCCTTCTATTATGACAGTTTATGCTTCCTATACAGCTTATTTAACACAAATGCCTGGAAATAGACACAATTACCACCTTATGGAATGCTACTTAACTTTAAATGTTCCCCACAGAATAGAAACCCACTTCATCAAAATTAATCTCAGTGTCTTAGGAATTATTTTTTCTCTAGGTTCCTGAATATATCCATCCTATTTTAAAATTTAACCCAAGACTGTTTAGAAACAACTATAATAGAAAAAGAAGGAAAAAAAAAAATCCCACACTACTGGAGTCTTTTCACAAGCGTTCCTATGAAAGAGCTGTGTCCTATGCCCATGTATACTTTAATCATTCACTCTTTCAGCTGTTATCAATTTAAAACCAATGAAACTCCCACACTGAGTCCATTTGAGCAGTCAATTTTAATATCTTGAGGCATCTGTAGTTATTCTGAATTGGCTACAAAAGCAGAACTAACAAGTTAAGCTCTAACCATAAGTCGACATCAGGCTGGTAAACCATACATCAAACACAGACAGTTAGTCAATACTCCAGTATGAAAACCAACTAGCATTTTTAAGAAGAGCAATATATTCATAATATGTTTGGCAGTCTGGTTTGCATTTCTTTCTTGATGGCTATGCATTGAGCTTTCTAGTCAACAGGGTGGTTCTTCAGCTGCCAAAAAAGCATGTTTGATGGAAAACTGTTCAGTCTTCTGATTGGTGGGTGATATTTTTAATGAGAATGAAAGGTGGGGGGAGGTGCCTTCTGTGAATAACAATCCAGAAAGTGACTCAAATGGTCAGTTTATATAAGGGAACTCTTTCAACCATATGTTCTGGATCTTTGTGCACCGTCCCAACTTCAAATATTATGTCATTGTCAGGCCATGTGTCTCAATTTTGTGTTTGGAATATATGGTTGCTAGAAATACCTCTTTCCCTCCCAGGAGAGCCTGCAGCACAGGGCCGTTGCCTCCCGTGGAGAGAAGATGACAATGAAGAAGGAGGAGCATTCAAAAAGATCAAGACAGTCATCGCTTCAATCTAAGCACTTCCAAATTTCGGGGGCTGGAAGCCCTGGGTGAGCGGGAGTGAAGGGTGTTTATGACATATAGCTGCCTATTCCCAGAACTCTTTCATGTACTTTTATTTTATCTTCAAAAAGAAAGGGCATATTAAAGGGAAATATCTAAGGAGGAGCAATACTACATAAAGTTTATGTTTTCAGATCTGTTGCCCCAGAAAATGCTTTGATAAAACATACTTAGAGGAATATAGTCACTTTCAAAGAAAAGTTGGGAGATACACCTCTCCATATTGCAATTTGACGAACAATGACAGACAACCAATTACCACTATCCAAATTTCAATAAGATCTCTCGGCTCTCTTCCACAGGGTGGGAAAAACAGAAAAAAACTGTAGGAATAGCACCTTTGCAGCACGGGTGATTTTCCTGATGTCCAATTTTTCCAGGAGCTCACTAATTTTTAATAATACTAATCAGGTGAAGTACAAAATGAAGTTTTTTTTTATGTTGAAAAAAATGTGTTCCCCTTATAAAATGATATTTTTTTAATCTAGGAAACTCATGGAATTTTGTTGACTTAATATACACTTGAATTTTGGAAAAAGATTTGTAGGTCAAACTGTCAGTGATGCTTAAGGAAATAGAAAAAAAACACTCTCTTAATCTTAGGATATATCAAGAGGAGTTGTTGATATTTCCTTCACTTGTATCATTCTAACACATCTGCTACATGTGGTCCCTGATGAGGAGATACTGGTTGTGAGAACAGTGATACATACTATCTTTAGAGACCCACTCAACATACACATAATGTGGACTCTCAGATCACACTCACACCATGAGTGAGGGAGGATTGGGACTTCCTTTCTCTAGTACCATGGGAAATTCAACATGCCTCACTCTGCATATGAACTATTTTACATTTGTTCAAATTATCGATTTCCAGGTCAGTATTAAATTCTGCTGACTTCCCCCTCATTTATCTCACTACAAAATGAAATCACCAGCTAGCACTTTCAGAGAACAGTAGAGTTATAAAGATTACAAAGGAGAAAGCCAGTCTCCAGCACTGGCTTTGGATGCTGTGTGTAGGGTCTGCAGAGGCCTGGAAAAGCTAACAAGAACTAAGCGGAAGCATCTTCTGCTGCCTGTGAAGCTGGCTTTAAGAGTCATGAGGGAACTACACGGTTCGTGAACACCTGCTGGAGAGCAGCAGAGTATCAATAATGAATGCTAACCTTTAAAAGGGGGGATTCTTTTGAACACAGACAAGCATTCTTTTCTTCTCTTCAGGTGGTTTCATGGGGGATAGATCTAGGATGGGAGTAGAAGGTTGTAACTATCTTGGACCACCTCTCTAGGGTGCAGCAGCCTTCTGACAGCAGAAGGATAGTCACCTTAGCCTGATCTGTGGTCATCTGCAACTAGCGGAGGGTACGCTTTTGCAAGAGTATCAACTTTGGCTGAGGCACCATTGGGAGCAGATTTTGCACTTTTTCTGAAATCCACATTCACACACATAAGACTTGAGTTAGCGTACAGGGTATACTTAAAACATGGGACAGATTCCTAGGATGACACAAAGCCTGCCTTTACTTGTCACTGCTCCCTTGTTGGTGCTCATGCTCTATTTCTTCTTAGATGAAGACCTGTCAGTGCTCAAACTGGAAGGCTCAAATATAATATTTCAAGCTGGCAAAGGTTTTGACTAACCCTGTATATTATGCCAAAACACTGGGCAATCTTTTAAGGATACATAGTTCAAGGAATGAAAATAAAAGGCTAGCATCTACTGCCAGGGCAAGAAATAGAATGCAGTTTGGAGGCCATTGGCAGAAAAAAAAAAAAAAAGCCAGTATTCTGGTTTTGAATCAAATGGACCTTATTCACTTCACATTCTCAGCAGTTAGCATGGCTATTACTAGGCTTCTGGTTGGGTTTATGGCTAAAGCCTGATATTACCTGGCATTTTCCTTCACTTAGAAAAGGGAAAAGATATTGAGGACTTCATAAAATGTGAAATAAATGTAATTTAAAGAAGAAAAAGGAGAATTATTGTTACTATTTGCTAATACACACAATATAGTGGGTTACACTAGGAATTTACTGGTAAAGCCAGTTTACAGATGCAGATTTTCAACTATAATAATCCCTCAGTATCTGTAGGGGATTTACTCCAGGACCCTTGTGGCTACCAAAATCTGCAAATGCCCAAGTCCTTTCTGTAAAATGGCATAACATTTGTATATAACCTAAGCACATACTCTCATATACTATAAATCATCTCTAGATTATTTATAATACCTAATATAATGTAAATTCTATGTAAATGGTTGTTACCCTGTGTTGTCTAGGGAATAATGAAAACAAAGAGGAGGCCTTGATGTATTCACTAAAGATGCAATTTTTTTTCCTAGAATTTTTTGATTAATGGTTGATTGACTTCAAGAATGTCGGACCCAAGCATACGGAGAGCCGACTATCTCTGTGAGTCACCATCTCAAATGATATTGCATTCTAACAAATGTCTCTCTACAAAGGTCTCACTCAATAGAAAAGTAAATTTTTGAACCACAGGGAAACCAATTTGTGTATTATTCTGGCTAATTCTTTTTCACTTTACCTTATTTGCTTTCATTTCTGGATCTCATTTTCTCTTGTTGCTCCAAAGTTAATCTGCTTTTAATATCTCATAAGACCTGGATTGTTTCCTCCCTGCATAACAGGCTTTTAAAAGACATAGGTTTAACCTGCTACCCAGGTGCACATTTTTCCCAGCATTTCTCCATCTCTCATGGTGACCTGTATTTTATTATTGAACAAAAGCAAGCTCCATGGCACTCTATTACCAACACATTTGCTCCCAAGAGCCTTTAAATAACAGAAACTGCCTGGGAACTATAAATGCTGAGGAACCAGGAAGCTTGTAGGCCAAGATAAAGAAGCATGAGGTTGGCTATTAATTTTGGCTAATATTAAATCATGACATAGCTCACACGTAAGGATCACAGTTCAATTATGAACCATTAAGAAGTTTAAAGAAAAGAAGATTTACAAGATTTTTTAAGCACATAAGTGCCTATTGCGGAATATGGGAGAGTATTTCAGGCCCAAACATTGATAGACGAATGCCCTGGTGTATAAATTCAAATACAATTATTTTTACACTAACACTGATAAAGTGGCAAAGTTAGAACATGTCTCTACTCAAAGTTGCATTACTGGGTTGCTCACTTATATCATGCTTAAATGAACAGTGTGACAATAAGCTTATTTTGTCATATATCAGATCTAGCAAACTATTTAAAATATACTTTCCTCCTGACCCAATGATTTTGCTATTTGTAAACATGATTGTTACATAAAGTTTAGGGCTGACAACTTGCATATGCAATTTGAAAACCAAAGCCTTCTTTTTTTTTTTTTGTACTTTTTTTTTAACTTTTATTTAATGAATATAAATTTCCAGTGTACAGCTTATGGATTACAATGGCTTCCCCCTCCCATAACTTCCCTCCCACCCGCAACCCTCCCCTCTCCTGCTCCCTCTCCCCTTCCATTTGCATCAAGATTCATTTTCAATTCTCTTTATATACAGAAGATCAATTTAGTATAAAGATTTCAACAGTTTGCACCCACATAGAAACACAAAGTGAAACATACTGTTGGAGTACTAGTTATAGCATTAAATCACAATGTACAGCACATTAAGGACAGAGATCCCACATGAGGAGCAAGTGCACAGTGGCTCCTGTTGTTGACCCAACAAATTGACACTCTAGTTTATGGCGCCAGTAACCATCCTAGGCTGTCGTCATGAGTTGCCAAGGCTATGGAAGCCTTCCAAGTTTGCCGACTCTGATCA
The DNA here is from genome assembly GCF_033115175.1 of Lepus europaeus. Classification (NCBI taxonomy): domain Eukaryota; kingdom Metazoa; phylum Chordata; class Mammalia; order Lagomorpha; family Leporidae; genus Lepus; species Lepus europaeus. The sequence goes on along the minus strand of NC_084827.1, from coordinate 84,836,255 downwards.
TATTTAGACAAGGTCATAAAAGACAGAGTGAGGATAGTAACCAATGATCCTAAGAGTGGCATTTACCAGGTCTGAACAATTATACAGCATTAAGTGGGGAAGAGGACCATCAGTACACACAGGTTGGGAGCAGAGCCATTGGTGGTAGAGTAGAGGTTATGATTACAAAGGAATGAGGCCCAAGTGCACTAGACAGGGCGTAGAACAAAGGACAGAGTCATTATTAGAGGAGCTAAGAAAGGTGCTGTCTAAGCTACAAGTAATTTTTCTGATTGAGAGGCAAATAGAACCTGATAGAAGGGGCTTGATAATAATTTGGTGGGCTTTAGGCCTTGTAAATTCAGAGGCCCAGGCCTATCTATCTCTTCCCATGGGGTATATCCTAAGCGAGGTGTGAACCTCCTAGGGGAAGGCACTCTGTTGACTTTCATTACTTGGCTGGCCTGGGAGGAGAGCTGGCCAGGTAAAGGCAGGGGGCATCTCTAACAAGAAATTTACAGTTCTGCCTGCAATGGTGCTGACCCTACTTGACCATCCCCTCAGCTGCAGTGGTCACTTTGGAAGTTGGGCTGAGTGAAGGGCTTTTCAGCTTAGAGCCAATAAGATCTGTGGCTCTGACCTGGGCATCCTTCGACTCCAGGGCAGGTCCATTTCCAGTGATCCAACTCTTGGCAGAGCTGCCAGGGCTCTTCACAAGTTGACTTCTGCTGAAGCCCAGGCTAGTGGACTGGCCTGTTGGGTCTCCTTGAGGGCAGATCACTGTACAGATCAGCCATTAATAGGCCTGCCACCCATTGCTTCTGATGCCGAGCTTTCTTCTCCTCCTGGTTTGTGTTCAAGCAGACCAGAGGATGCAAGTCAAGGGAGTGCCCAAGTCCCATCTCTAATCTTCAGTGGCCTGAACTACAAGTCTCTAGTCACAGGCATGTTCTGTAGTAGTTTTTCTAAGGTAGACAATGCCCATGAGGAAAATTATATTCTCACTTAAAAACTTTCTTTCCCTTTGGTCTGAAAGGGAGGTTTTTTCTACTTACTGTATACTTTGCTGATGGCGAAGTGAATCTAGCTATGAGATAATTATTTAAGTTCTTATTTTGGCTATGCTATTACAGAAAAGTGTTAGCCATCTCTTTTATAAGGTCTAAAGATTAAATTGTGCGTCCTACAGATTCTTTTATAATAGAATTAGTTTCCTACCTTGAAGAGAATAGAGAAATGAAAGAACAAGTTGGGCTTAGAATAGAGAAATGAGGGAGCAAGTCCTAGATCGCTTGCTGACATTAGCAATATCACATGAATACTTAGCAAACCGTTTCAACCATTAGATAACAACTTAAGAAAACATTTACCAGAAGGTCCAATGCCTTCTATAAATTTTAAGAATCATGTATTTGAAAACACCTCTTAAATACCTAACATGGTGTAGTTTGTTTAGCCAGTAAACTTAAACACAACCATCTAAAATGTTTTTAGTTTCTTTCTACCAACAGGTTTAAAACATATGATGCAGAGATTCAGGTCCCACAAATTAAAATGTATCTTTGATTGATTTTAGCAGCTTAAATTTATGGACAATCTTATCTATAAGCCATTTAAAATAAAACTCTTAATAAAATTTCCCCATGTGGACATACAATATGTACACACATATAACATAGCATAATAGACCAATATAGCAATTTTAATAATAGCTCTTAAAATCTTTAACTCTTTTTGTAGATTGCCAATTGATTTGAATTGCCTTTTGTTTTTAGTAACCTCAGTTAACCATACTTTCTCTCAGTTGGTACTGTTAATACATTATTGGCTTCATCTGTTTACAGAGCCATCCCAAAGTACTGAATACAACAAAAGTGGCTGGAAAAAGTCCATAGGAACCTATAGGAGGACAGCTAAACACCGAACCAACAACGCTTTAGTTTTATGAGCAGCACATCATATATAACTATGGATGACAAAAGACTTTAAGTCGCCATGTTTAAAATTATAAACTCATCAACCAACAAGAGGCACTTGCTTACTTCACAGTATTTTTGAAAGCACCTGTAGGATTTTACAAGTATTTAACCCTTTAGGCCTCTGGGGCTTTCTCATTAAGATAACTATCATGTCTAGTAACACAAGATCATTAGACTTTTTAATTCTCAAACATTTGTATTAATAGCATTTTCCATTATAGAAACTTAAAGTCTGGTACCACATCACATCTTGACAGTCCCTCTAATATAATCCAAATAGACTGATTAGTTGGTGTCTCTATAAGATGAGAGACATAGGTCCTTCGATTTTTTCAGTTGGGCCCAAACTGGAAAAACCAAAGTCCAGGATTTACTGGAAATTTTAGAGACCAGATTGTTTGATTTTTTGAATGCCAAGAAGGCTCAAAATCCAAAATATCTGGTTGAAATAAGATTCCTTAAAATCATGACATAACATAGACCAGATTTGATCATTGTTACAAGGTGATTCTTCAAATCTTTGAAAATAAGCACATATTTAAATAACCCATAGCTCTTAATAAAAATTCAGCTGTTTTTGAACAATTAGAATTGAACAGACATCAAGAGAACATAATAGATTACTTTAACACATTGCTTTAACAGAGCATCAGAGTTTAATTCTATGTCAAAGAGAAATTGAGCTTCCTGTGATCTTTTGCTGTGAGGTTTCCTTCCTTTACCTTCTTTCATATTGGTGACCATGTTTCTGTGTTTCTGTGTGTAACACATCTTTAAGCATCTTTTGCAGGGCAGGATGAGTGGCAACAAATTCTTTCAGTTTCTGTTTGCTATGAAAAGTCTTAATTTCACCTTCATTCACAAATGAGAGCTTTGCAGGATATAGTATTCTGGGCTGGCAGTTTTTCTCTCTTAGTACCTGGGCTATGTCTCGCCATTCCCTTCTAGCTTGTAGGGTTTCTGATGAGAAGTCTGCTGTGAGTCTAATTGGAGATCCTCTAAGAGTAATCTGACGTTTCTCTCTTGCACATTTTAGGATCTTTTCTTTATGTTTCACTGTGGTGAGTTTGATTACAACATGTCATGGTGAGGATCTCTTTTGGTCATGTTTATTAGGGGTTCTATAAGCTTCCTGTACTAAGATGCCTTTGTCCTTCTCCAAACCTGGGAAATTTTCTGCTAGAATCTCACTGAAAATGCCTTCTAATCCTTTCTCCCTCTCCATGCCTTCAGGAACTCCTAGAACCCGAATGTTGGGTTTTTTAATAGTATCCTGTAGATTCCCGACAATATTTTTTAGATTTCTGATTTCTTCTTCTTTTCTTTGGTTTGCCTGTTTCCTTTCCTGTTCTCTGTCTTCTAAGTCTGATATTCTCTCTTCTGCTTTGCCCATTCTGTTTTTAAGGCTCTCTAATGTGTTTGTCATTTGATCTATTGAATTCTTCATTTCATTATGATTTCTTGTCACTATCACAGTTTCTTGTTCCACTAGTTGTTTCATTTCATTTTGATTCCTCCTTAATATTTCATTTTCACGAGAGAGATTTTCTATCTTGTCCATTAAGGATTTCTGTAGTTCAAGAATTTGTTTTTGAGAACTTCTTAATGTTCTTATCAATTTTTTGAGATCCGCTTCTTGCATTTCTTCGATCTCATCATCTTCATAATCTTGAATTGGGGTGTCTTTTTCATTTGGGGGCGTCATAGTGTCTTCCTTGTTCTTGTTAGCTTGGTTTTTGCATTTGTTGTTTGGCATGTTGGAGATATTTGGTTTCTTCACTGTGGTGTTTTTTCTTGTTACACTATGGCTCTATATTAAGTGGACTGTCTGCTTTTGGTGGAGCCTTAGAGGCTTGAGATGAGTGTGGACTGAGAGCTGTGTTTGGTTCCTCAGGGTTGAGGGTGTGTCAAAGATGACACCCACAGGTTAGGTGTGGTAAATCTCTCTTTCTTTTTTTTTGATTCAAAAGGGAAGTTATTCCGCACAGCGGAATGTAATTGGAGGTAGTTAGCAGGCAAATGATATATCCACAGGAGCCAGAGATCGGAAGCTCTTTCCCAAGGACCACACAGGGAATCTCTGCTGCCCTCAGTGTGGGCTCCAATTCTCCTGCAGTCTCCCACTGGGTTGCCAAGTTAGATGCTAATCTCCTGTTATTTCACCCCTCCCCCCCAGAGTCAGGTGTTTCTGGTAGGCTCAGGGCCGGTGCAGACCTGAGGTCGCCCTGCTTATGACGTATGTCAAAATGGCGCCTGCTCTTTGTCTTGCTCGCCTTTGAGAGGTGAGCGGAGAGAGAGAAACTTGTGTCCGTATCGGTCACTTTTTTTTTTCCTCTCTCTCTTCTAGTTAGCCTGGTGAACTTTTCTCCACGGAGTTTCAAGCCTCGTTCCCTCTAGTCTCCTCTTTCCACTTGCCTGCTGGTGTCTTGGGCTATGGAGGTTCGGCTCACCTCGCGTTCCAGCGCTGGTGCGTTGAGTCTGCCGCTGGTGTCCCGAACTTGGGCTCCCACGCTCTCCACGCAGGTCCACTGTGAATCACTAGTTCCGGAAGAGTTTCCTCTGCTGTTTCATCCCCTACTCTTCCTTGACCCTGCAGTATCTCCACTTATATTAAACTGTCTCTCCCCCGGACTAATAGTGTGCTCCCTGCCTATTCCGCCATCTTGCCGCTCTCCTCCAAAGCCTTCTTTATTTTCAGCATAATTGACATATTTTATCAAAGTACTCTAATTTTTCAAAGACATTACTTTCTTTTATGACAAGAAGCTTAAACAACAAGTTGGATCTGCATGGCTATTGCTTTAATGTTCTAGAAGTGACATGACACTGTATTACGTAGGTAGAGTTGGGAAAGAAAAATTACCAAAAAAACAAGTCTAAGCCAACTTCAAATTATCATTGCCCTTTTCAAGTGAAGAATCGACTGCCTTTCCTAGATACTTGCCTGGACTGATTTTTCAAACTTGAAATGAATACTTGGGAGAATGGTTTCCTAGAGCCATCATGGGCAAAATTTCCTTCATGAATCTAAGTGAAGAAAATGAGGAAAACAGAAGGGGTGGGAGACGGAAAGAGGAGAAAAAAGATGAAACAAAGGAAAAAGGAAAGTAAGAATCAAGAAATGAAGGAAGGGAGCAATCAGTTGTGGAAAGGCTAAGATAAGCTGGCACTATGCAAAGTACTCCTAATACGAGGGTGCGTCCAAAAATTCATGGAGGGGCCGGTGCTGTGATGCAGCAGGTTAAAGCCCTGGCCTGAAGCGCCAGCATCCCATATAGGTGCTGGTTCTATTTGTGACCATCTGGGGAGTGAACCAGCGGCTGGAAGACCTCTCTCTCTCTGTCTCTACCTCTCTCTGTAACTCTGTCTTTCAAATAAATACAATAGATCTTAAAAAAAGAATTTGACAGAAATGGACTTAAAGTATAAGTTTCTTTTTATGCAAAAAGTTTTGCAATGCATGCACATATTGCGTCATTTAAATTTTAAGCTATAAATTTCATAGAGGAGAAAGGCAATAACCAGATATTAGGTTAGTAGGTGATAAATGGCAGTCTACCTTTATTTCTGGTAATAATCAAATGTTAAAGCTGCTACAATTTCAAATAAGCTGAAATATTTTTCTCCTTAATTTTCTTAATTGCAAATGGAGTTTAAATTTTTCTAATACAGATTGATTCACTTTATTGAGAATAGACAAAGAAGTCTGTAACCTCAGGAAATATATGATATTTAGGGCCGGTGTGGTGCACTTGACAGATCACTCAAAAGCCAAATCATATCACTGAATAGCTCTGCGCATGTTTTTGTGGAGTCTCATTACTATTTTTTAAAATTTATTTACTTGAGAGGTAGAGTTATAGACAGAGTGAGGCAGAGACATAGAGAAAGGTTTTCCATCTGCTGAATCAGTCCCCAAATGGCCACAGTGATAGGAGCTGAGCAGACCCAAAGCCAGGAGCCAGAAGCCTCTTCTGAGTCTCCCACGTTGGGGCAGGAGCCCAAGGACTTGGGCCATCTTCCGCTGCTTTCCCAGGCCATAAGCAGAGAGCTGGAGCAGAAAAGGAGCAGCCAGGACATGAACCAGTGCTCATATGGAATGCTGGTGCCTCAGGCAGAGGCTTAGCCTACTACGCCACAGTGCTGGCCCCATGGAGTCTCACTATTAAAAAAGAATGGGGCCGGCGCCGTGGCTTAACAGGCTAATCCTCCACTTTGCGGCGCCGGCACACCGGGTTCTTGTCCCGGTTGGGGCGCCGGATTCTATCCCAGTTGCCCCTCTTCCAAGCCAGCTCTCTGCTATGGCCCGGGAAGGCAGTGGAGGATGGCCCAAGTGCTTGGGCTGGCCACCCCATGGGAGACCAGGAGGAAGCAGCTGGCTCTTGGCTTTGGATCAGCACAGCGCTGCCCGTAGCGGCCATTGGAGGGCGAACCAACGAAAAGGAAGACCTTTCTCTCTGTCTCTCTCTCTCACTGTCTAACTCTGCCTGTCAAAAAAATTTTAAAAATCAAAATAAAAAGATTTATTTCCTCCATCTACTTAACAATTACTGAATGCTTTATGTCATCCTCACTATTAGATACAGGAATACAATGGTCAACAAAGTTTCTGTCTGAATCAATTATTAAACAAGAGGATGTGTGAAAAAGTAAAAGTCTAGAAAACCAAAAATAGATAAAGAAATGTAAAGATTTAGCATAAAATTCAGAATTCTATCAAATTATGAGAAAAATAACATTGAATGAGATAATCCAGATGATTTAATAGGATCTAAATATAGGAAACAGAGTAAACAGGAGGGAGGAATAAGTCAGTTTAATAACAGAGGGAAAAAAATCCAGAGTTGAAGAGTTCTAGTTCTTGAAATTAAGTGCCATTGGCCGGCGCCGAGGCTCACTAGGCTAATCCTCCGCCTGCGGCGCCGGCAACACCGGGTTCTAGTCCAGGTTGGGGCACCAGATTCTGTCCCGGTTGCTCCTCTTCCATTCCAGCTCTCTGCTGTGGCCCAGGAGAACAGTGGAGGATGGCCCAAGTGCTTGGGCCCTGCACCCGCATGGGAGACCAGGAGAAACACCTGGCTCCTGCCTTTGGATCCGCACAGTGCGCCGGCCGCAACGTGCTGGCCGTAGCGGCCACTTGGGGGGGGGGGTGAACCAACAGAAAAAGGAAGACCTTTCTCTCTGTCTGTCTGTCTCTCTCTGTCTAACTCTACCTGTCAAAAAAAATAAAATAAAAAATAAATAAATTAAGTGCCAAGCAGAATGAATTTTTTTTGTTTTTGTTTTTGACAGGCAGAGTGGACAGTGAGAGAGAGAGAGACAGAGAGAAAGGTCTTCCTTTGCTGTTGGTTCACCCTCCAATGGCCGCCGTGGCTGGTGCGTGCGCTGATTCGAAGGCAGGAGCCAGGTGCTTATCCTGGTCTCCCATGCGGGTGCAGAGGCCAAGCACTTGGGCCATCCTCCTCTGCACTCCCGGGCCACAGCAGAGAGCTAGACTGGAAGAGGAGCAACTGGGACTAGAACCCAGTGTGCCGGCGCCGCAGGCGGAGGATTAGCCTATTGAGCCATGGTGCTGGCCAGAATGAATTTTAAAAATTGAGTTAACTAAGTACATTTTTATTATAGAATCTTAAAATTTGAGTTGTTGATTTCCAGCTTCATTCCATTGTGGTCAGAGAAGATGCATGGTATGATTTCAAATTTTTTGAATTTGCTGAGACTTGCTTTATCACCTAACATGTGATCTACCCTAGAGAAGATTCCATGCACTGTGAGAAGAATGTGTATGCTGCAACTTTGAGGTGAAACGTTCTGTAGGTATCTTTTAGGTCCATTTGGTCTATAGCGTTGATTAACTCTCTTGTTTCCTTGCTGATATTGTGTCTGGTTGGTCTGTCTACTGCTGAAAGTGCAATATTTAAGTCGCCCTTTACTATTGAATTGGAGTCTATATCTCACTTTAGATCTACTAACAATGCTTTTAAATAGCCAGGTACCCTATAATTATGTGCATATAGGTTTATTATAGTCACATCTTCTTTTGAATTGCTTCCTTAGTCATTACTTAGTGCCTTTCTTTGTCTCATTCAACAGTTTTTGTGTTAAAGTCTATTTTGTCTGATATTAGGATAGCCACACCATCTCTTCTTTGGTTTCTATTGGCATGGAATACCTTTTCTATCCTTTCACTTTCAGTCTGTGTGTATCTTTGTTGGTGAGATGTGTTTCTGTAGTCAGCAAATAGATGGATCTTGTTTTTTTTATTTTTTTATTTTTATTTTTATTTTTGACAGGCAGAGTGGATAGTGAGAGAGACAGAGAGAAAGGTCTTCCTTTTTGCCTTTGGTTCACCCTCCAATGGCCACTGTGGCCGGCGCACCACGCTGATCCGATGGCAGGAGCCAGGTGCTTCTCCTGGTCTCCCATGGGGTGCAGGGCCCAAGCACTTGGGCCATCCTCCACTGCACTCCCTGGCCACAGCAGAGAGCTGGCCTGGAAGAGGGGCAACCGGGACAGGATCGGTGCCCCGACCAGGACTAGAACCCAGTGTGCCGGCGCCGCAAGGCGGAGGATTAGCCTAGTGAGCCGCGGCGCCGGCCTGGATCTTGTTTTTTAATCCATTCAAGCCAGTCTATATCTTTTAACTGGAGAGCTGAGGCCATTTACATTCAAGATGACTACTGATAAGGAACAACATGGCCCTGCCATTTTTCCATAAATGTTCCTAAATCTGTATATATGAAATACATGCAACTTGTATAACCTAAATAAAATTAAAATATATATTTGATTATGTAACAGTGAAAAATAACCTTTGTGAAAAAATAATATTTTGAAATAAAATAGTCCAGGAGATTATATATAGGTAGGCATCATTTCTACCAAAATAGATTTACAGGTCACTAAATAAAAACTGTTCAGTCCTCAAAAAAAAAAAAAAAAAAGAAAAAAGAAAAAGAATAAAGGAAAGAAATGGACCCTAGAGACCATATAATTTTATACTCAACTGAACAATTAAAATGTGAGTATAAATAATATATTTTCATTTTCTATTTATTTTTTTAAATTTTACTTGAATTATACTAGTTTCATGTATTTCATATATACAGATTTAGGAACATAGTGATACTTTGCACCCTACCCTCCCTCCCACCCACGCTCCAACACTTCATCCTACCTCTCCCATTCCAACTCTTAATTATTACAAAGATCTATTTTCAATTTACTTAATGATAGTAAAGTTTACACTAAGGAAAAGAGTTCAACAAATGAGATGAAGAAAAAAACCACTGTTCCTCAATGGAAGAGACAAGGGCTATAAACAATCATCTAATCTCAAAATGTTTATTGTACTCCAATACATTACATTTCAGGTACTCTATTAGTTAAGGTTTAATGCTTCACCAAATAAGAAGTTTAACAAGTAAAAAGCAAAAGAACCTAGTTTAGAGGGAATATAGACAATGGAAATAAGTAATAATTGAATAGAAGACTGATCATTTTCCAATACAGTAATTTTAAAGTAATCACAGATCATTAAAACTATAGTAGTACAACATTCTTAACCATTGGTTTCACAAAGGTATAAAATAGGTTTTACAAAACTATATTTCCAGCAATATGGGTAGTTTTTCTAAGTTTTAGCTCCCACATGTAATGGAGAACATGTGGCATTTGTCTTTTGGGCTTTGGCTTATTTCACTCAACACGTTGTCCTCCAGTTTCATCCATTTTGCTGCAAGGGGTAGAACCTCATTCTTTTTTATAATTGAATAATATTCCATTGTGTATATATACCACATTTTCTTTATCCTTTCAAATGATGATGGAAACCATGCTTGATTCCAAATGTTGGCTATTGTGAAATGTGTTGCTATGAACATGGTGGAACAGGTATCTCTTTGATACACTGTGTTCAAATCTTTTAGATATATAAAAATTATGGGATTCCTGGATCACGTGGCAGGTATATTTCTATTTTTTTTTTAAATCTCCACACTTTTTCCACAGTGGCTGCAGTCATTTACATTCCCACCAAAAGTTTATAAGTGTTCCCCTTGGCCCACATTCTCCCAAGCATTTGGTAGTCTCTGTGTTTTGAATTTTAGCCATCCTGACAGGAGTGAGGTGATATCTCATGGTGGTTTTGATTTGCATTTTGTGATGGTTAGTGATGTTGATCATTTCTTCATATATTACTTGGCCATTTCTGCTTCTTCTTTTAAGAACTGTCTATTAAAGTTCTTTGCCCATTTCTCAACTGCAATTTTGTTGATGTTGTTGCTGAGTTTTTTTGTTTTTTTTGTGTGTGTGTGTGTTTTTTTTTTTTTTTTTGCCATTGGTTCACCCTCCAATGGCCGCCACGGCCGGCGTGCTGCGACCGGCGCACCGCGCTGATCTGAAGGCAGGAGCCAGGTGCTTCTCCTGGTCTCCCATGGGGTGCAGCGTCCAAGGACTTGGGCCATCCTCCACTGCACTCCCGGGCCACAGCAGAGAGCTGGTCTGAAAGAGGGGCAACCAGGACAGAATCCGGCGCCCCGACCGGGACTAGAACCCAGTGTGCCGGCGCCGCAAGGCGGAGGATTAGCCTAGTGAGCCACGGCGCCTGTGTTGTTGAGTTTTTTGTTATTGATATATTTAGGATATTAATCCTTTGTCAGATAGGTGGTTGGCAAATATTTTTTCCCATTCTGTTATATATCTCTGCACTCTATTGATCATTTCTTTTGCTATGCAAAAGCTTCTGAGTTTGATATCATACAATTTATTTAGTTTTCCTTTTGTTGCCTGTGCTTTGGGGTCTTGTCCAACAAGTTGTCCCCTACACCAAAGTCTTAGAGTGTTTCCTCTACAATTTTCTTCCAGCAACTTCATAGTCTCAGGTTTTAAATTTAGGTATTTAATCCATTTGGAGTTGATTTTTGTACGTGGTGAGAGGTATGGATCTAATTTCATTCTTCTACATATATAAATCCAGTTTTGCCAGCACCATTTGCTGAAGAGACTACCCTTACTCTGCTGTATGGTCTGAGCACTTCTGTTTAAAAATCAGTTGGCTGTTTTGGGAGGGGGAAGCCATTGTAACCCATAAGCTGTACTTTGGAAATTTATATTCATTAAATAAAAGTTTAATAAAAAAAATCAATTGGCTGTATGTATGTGGATAATTTCTCAGCTCTCTATTCTATTCCATTGATCTATGTATCAGTTTTTATGCCAGTACCATCCTGTTTTAATTATGATAGCTTTGTAGAATGCGCTGAAGTCAGTTATTGTGATGCTTCCAGCTTGATTTTTCTTGTTCAGGATAGCTTTGCCTATTCTGTGTCTTTTGTGATCCCATATGAATTTTAGGGTTGCTTTATCTAGTCCTGTAAAGAATGTCATTAGTATTTTGATAGGAATTGCACTGGTTATATAGATTGCTTTAGGTAGTAAAGACATTTTAATGAAAATGAGTCTTCTGATCCATGAGCAAGGAGTATCTTTCCATTTTTTGTGTCTTTGATGATTTCATTCATCAATGAATGTAAGAGGATAGCATTACCTTGGTATCAAAACCAAACAAAGACATAACACAAAAAGAAAACTATAGATCTATATCCTTAATGAACATAGATGCAAAGATTATCAATAAGATATTAGTAAATCAAATCCAAAATCACATAAAAAGATCATACATCACAATCAAGTGGGATTTATCCCAGAAATTCAAGGGTGGTTCAACATTCACAAATCAATAAACACCATAAATCACATCAACACAATGAAGATCAAAAACCATGTGGTCATCTCAATTGGTGCGGAGAAAGCATATGATAAGATATAACACCCCTTCATGATAAAAACTCTCCACTAATTAGGTGTAGAAGGAACATTCCTCAAAATTATAAAGGCTATGTATCACAGACCAACAGTCAGTATCTTACTGAATGGGGTAAAACTGAAAGCATTTCCACCTAGATCTGGAACAAGACAAGGATGTCCACTTTCGTCACTCTTACTCAATATAGTACTGAAAGCTTTAGTGAGAGCAATTAGGGAGGAGAAAGAAAGAAAGGGCACCAAAACTGGGAAAGAGGAAGTCAAATTATCTATGTTTGCAGATGATATGATGTTGTACATGGAAAAACCTAAACATTCAACCAAAAAGCTGTTAGAATTTATAAAGTAATTCAGTGAAGTTGCAGGTTATAAAATAAACTCATAAAAAATAGCTTTTTTGTATGCTAATGATGAACTCACAGAAAGAGAAATCAAGAAAAAAATTATATTCACAATAGCCACAAAAATCAAAATATTTAGGAATAAATTTAACCAAAGAATTAACTTATTTGTTCTTAGCTGATTAAAATTACTGATTTTACTGCTTTTGCTAAAAGTTTGCCTCAAGTATAATAAGAGATTGACTAAAATACTAAATGTCACTGAGTATTTTTTTTAAAAAACGGCTTAATGTCTTTTATTCGGTTGAAAAAAACCTCAGTGAAAGCTTTAAAAAAAAAGTTCACAGTTAAAATTGAAACAAGTCCAAGAAATGACTGCATTTGCATAACCTGATCTGTATTTGGAAAAAAATTCCACTGAAGACAACAATGGAAGCTTATCCAATCAGAATTTCACATAGATTTTCCATAGCCCTACTAATGAATACTGACTCATTGGTCAGCTATGGTGAAAATTTAACGGAGCTCTAAGATAGGAAATGCATGCATCAGAGTGTGTCCAGTGGTGCCATTGCATCAGTATGAAAACTGCATAGGCATCCAGTTTCTCTGATGCTTTCTGAAACCAATTCTAGAGCATGATCAAGAATTCTTAATTCTTTAGCTTTTTTTTTTTTTTTTTTTTTTTTTTTTTTTTTTTGACTGCTGCCAGACCCAGCCACTGAATTAAAACCACTTTGGTTTTGCCATAGTCACAAAAAATTTGGACTTCATACGAAATTGGGATTCTTTGGGTTGCTAATTGTGTTTGATATGTTTCGAAATGGCAGATAAGCTGTAATTGAATCCCTTCCAAGAACAGGATGATTCCAAGGTAGAATTGATGGTACTAGCATGTTATTCTATGAAGTTGAAAATGTAGGGGTTCAGTTTCTAAATAGTTCTAAATAGCACTTTAATTCAACTTCATAGAGTAAAAATCTGAATTTCATTGAAAACAGTCACTAAAGCTAATCCCACATTTTCTACTCAATTAGTGATACATATGTTCATACTTCATAAAATTTCACCTTCTACAATTGGTTCTGAATGCCTGTTCATTTTGGGGACATGTTCACCTATTTCAAAGTGGACTGAAACTGATAGGTCCAATAGTTATTGTGTAACATTTAAATAATCATCATTCTAAGAATTCCTGAAGAGTTCTGCAAAGGTCTGCCTTGCCCTCTTCCTGAGAAATGATTGTACATTTAATCACTTATTTCTTTTCAAAAAATTAGTCATTCAACTTTCTTCTCAGGGTTAGTAGTTTATTTTAGTACATTCTAAAATTTTTCTTATATTTAATTTTCAAAAGATGCACATTTGAGAAACAAGGAGAATAACGGGCTTATGCATATGTTATCCTGTCAGGAAAATAATATATTTTGCCTGTATGACCTTTAGGGTCATTTTCTGTTATAGAAATCTACTGTATCACTGGTTCCACCTATTCATCCATACATTGATCAATCTATCTGAAACACTAACAATAATGGATAATATTAATAGCAGAAGTCATTCATTACATACTTACTTATATTCCAAAAACTCTATTAAATGCTTGACATAGATTATCTCATTTATCTCTCTCATTGGGAAAGCTGAGGCTCACAACGATAGTACCAGTTCAGTGAAAATTCTATTGAGTGATAGAACTAAGATCTGAAGTCCAATTACCCTGATGTCAGAGACGATGTTTTTCTATTCTATTGGCTAAGAAGGTTTAGGTTATTTCATTCTCTCCTTTGGTGTATTTGCCTAACTACCCAGTTCAGCACCAATTGAGCTTTTAGCCATTCTAGGATAGCATATCCACAACTTCTCATGACACTAGTTTATCTCAGACTTTCTTCCTGGCACTGATTCATACTGTGAGTTGGGTGATCAGATAACTTATCCAAATCAGGATAATTTCTGAAAGTGAAAAGGGCTCCTGTTACTAAGTAGATTAAGACAACAGGTGTAAACTGCAACTGTACAGGCATTTGGTGACATGAGGTCATCCTAGCCATCTACTAGGATAACTCTTGTCCATTCCTGGGCACAGCCTTGATCATCTGAGGTTAAAGCTAGATATTCTTTCAGTGATACCTGATGTATTTTCTTAGGATTTATTTTCTGGACTACAATTTTTTCCTCTGTTATGGAGCAGAACATTTAATAAGCATTGTAAGCAAGATAAAACATCATAATATTCCTTTAGAATTGGTTATCCATGCACACAGTTACATTCTTTTGTTACAGTTACAGTACAAATATCAGATATTCTGTACCTTTAATAAGTCCTTTTTCTTGCAGAGTTTTCAGGGAAGGCCTTCGAGTAATAAACTTCTTTAATCTGCTTTTAACTCGGTTTTTGTCGCTTGTATCAGAAGCACTGTGATGCAGTCGGAACACTGCAGATTAAAAAAAAGTCAGAGGCTTTCAGTAAATTTCCTCTTTATTATTATTACTTTATGCAAATATTAATAGAAAACAGTAGTTATGGAACAACTACCTGAATTAATAGTTCAGGCCCTTCAGTCTAGACAGGGCATATGAGTAAAATTTGCCCCTATGGAATTATTAGTTCTGATGCAACATGAATGTGCAATGAGAATGGTGTTAGTTCCATGTATTAAGAATTTATTTTCACTTTTATTTCCTTATATTTAATACTGTAACATTTATCTAGATAATTCCACCTATCTGTATCTATACAAAAAAATGTGACTAAGATAAAAAAGATTCATCTAAATTAGGGAGGAACCTCTTTAGCATTGTTAATTTCAATTAAGCCTGATTATATATTATCACTATGTAATTGCAGGCATTTTCAAAGGCCTTGCTTGCTGGGGTAATTCAGTCAATCTTTAAAAATATATTTCTTTACTTGAGAGGGAGAGAGAGAGAGAGAGAGAGAGAGAGAGAGAGAGAGAGAGATCTCCCTCTGCTGGTTCACTTCCCAAATGCTCACAATACATAATAGCTAGGGCCGGGTGATGGCCAAGCCAGGAACCAGAAACTCAACAGGCCTCCCAAATAGGCGGTTGGTACCTAAGTACTGCAGCTATCTCTCCTGTCTCTCAGAGTTTGCATTAACAGGAAATCTGAATTTGAAGAGGAGATGGAACTGGAACCCAGGCACTCTGCCTCAATACCATTCACAGGCACACAAAGAAGCATCTTAACCACTATGCCAAAAACCCTGCCTCTCAATCTTTTTCATCTAAAGTGATCTGTATTCCTGTAGCAGATTTTTATTACTTTATTTACTGATGTATAATTACCACCTCTAGGTAAAATTTAGAAATACAAATTTGCCTCAACCATGTTTCACATCTTCATCAGTTGGCTAGCCTCAGCTTCTTGTTTTCAGCTTTATGTTCAAACTCTAGTGTGTGTCAAATTCATTCACTAACAAAGTTTGCTATCTACTAATCATCAGGATTCATGCTACAGACTGTGAATTTAATAATGAATTTAACACATGGGTTCTTGATTTCCCTTAAGTGTAGTCTAAATACATTCAAGTGTTTTATGAATTACTGATGGTAATCTGCTGTGTTCGAAGACAAATACAGATTATAACTGGGGCCTCCCTCCCACTATTTTAGCCAAAGTTTTGACATAATTTGTGGATTCGAGCCACTTTATTAGATAATATTCTTTTAAAAATTTGGTCTGGTTTTAAGACTAATAGAAGCCTTATTATAACTGCTGAAGTATGGGCATTGTTTCATCCTCCATCCCCTACCTTGCAACACAAAACAGTGATGAACTTGAGTTAGCAAGAAGGAGAGTTAAGGTGAAGTGCAAACCTGGGAAGGACAGGAGGAGAAAAACATTCTGCCTGCCTTCTAAATGTGAGTAGGGTAGAGTTTTATTTTTAAATTATGTCTAAAATTTTGGTTATCACATGGGACTAGGTGCTGTAAATTACTGAATTGAGACAATGCTTAAACTGGCCATAATAATACCTTATATGACCTAAAAGCAGGATTTCCTAACTTTTGGCATTTAAAAATTATTTATTTATTTATTTCTATCTTATTTGACAGACAGAGGGTCAGACAAGGAGAAATCTCCACTGGTTGGTTTATTCCTCAAATGCCCATAGCAGCTGGGGCTGGACCAGGTCAAAGTCAGGAGCCAGGAACTGAGTCCAGGTATCCCATTTGGGTGCCGGGGGCCCACATACTTGAGTCATCATCTGCTGTCTCCCAGGTTGCACATTAGCAGGAAGATGGTTTGAAAGCAGAGGAGAGATGACTTCAACCAGGCACTCTGATTTGGGATATGATCATCCCAAGTGGCATTTTAACCACTGCACCAACTGCCTATTCCTCAGCCATTGACATTTTGGAACAGAGAATTCTTTGCTGTTGGAGGCTTCTTTATGCAGGCTGTGTAGGATGTTTGGCAGCCTCCCTTGTATTTATACAATGATACACCAGCAACCCTCCCTCCTCAATGGTGGCATTCAAAAATGTCTCCAGACATTATCAGATGTCCCTACTGAGGATACAAACTTGCTACCTATTGAGAATTACTGCCATAAACAATTAGAAAATGTATAGGACCTTATGCTTAAGTGTTTTTATTGGTGTTCTATCTATATCCTGACAAAGTATAAAGGAATTGTGAAAACCAAGCAAACAAAAGAGGACACACACATACACATAACACAAGAGAACCTCCACAAGTTTGTGGAAGGGTAGACATTGTGGTACACATTTTAAGACACCACATGGGCTGCCCACAATTCAATATCAGAGTACTGGAACTGAGTACCACCTTTGATTCCAATTTGACTTCCTGCTCATGTGCACTCTGGGAGGCCACACGATACATACAGAGGCTCAAGTACTTGGATTCTTGGCACCTGTGTAGGAGACAGCTGGAGTTCCTGTCTCCTGGTTTAAGCTTAGCTGAATTCTGGATGTCGTAGGCATGTGGGGTGTGAACCAGTGGATGGAAGATCTCCCTGTCTCCATCTCTCCCTGTCTGCCATGACGCCTTTCAAATAAAAAGAAGCTTGTCAAGTGTGAAATTAAGAGATGAGCTTATTTTAGCACAAAACTTTTTTTTTTACAGACAGAGTTAGACAGTGAGAGAAAGAGAGACAGAGAGAAAGGTCTTCCTTTCGTTGGTTCACCCCCCAAATGGCTGCTACGGCCAGTGCGCTGCGCCAATCCGAAGCCTGGAGCCAGATGCTTCCTCCCGATCTCCCATGCAGGTGCAGGGCCCAAGCACCTGGGCCATCCTCCACTGCCTTCCCAGGCCACAGCAGAGAGCTGGACTGGAAGAGGAGCAACTGGGACAGAATCCGGCACCCCAACTGGGACTAGAACCCGGGGTACCGGCGGCACAGGCGGAGGATTAGCCAAGTGAGCTGCGGCGCTGGCCCTGTACAAAACTTTTGAAAACTATGCAAATAAGTGTTCCTCAAAAGGTTCAAGGAAAATTTACGTATGGATTTAAAGTTTTTTACACCAAAATAAACTTATCTATTAATTCCAATTTCCACAAATCTTTTGAAGTACCTTAGAGTATGCATATGTGTGATCATCCATCTATATCTATCAGCAGCCATCTATTAAATGAACAAATGAAAGTATAATAAATTAAATATGGAATAACAGACGTATAATTACTACTATGTGAGGAAAGTGAATGGGTCCATCACTTAAGAAGGTTGCACTGGGGCCAGTGAGGAGGCATAGTGAGTTAAGCTGCCACCTACAGTGCAGGCATCCTATATGGGCTCCGGTTCAAAACCCAGCTGTTCCATTTCTGCTCCAGCTCCCTGCCAATCTGCCTGAGAAAGTAGTGGAGGATGGCCTAAGTGCCTGGGCACCGGCCACCAATGTGGGAGACCTGGAAGAAGCTCCTGGCTCTTGGCTTCAGCCTGGCCCAGCCCTGGCCATGTAGCCATTGGGAAGTCAACCAGTGGATGGAAATCCTCCCTCTCTCTCTGTTTCCCCTCCTCTTTTTGTAACTCTCCCTTTCAAACAAGTAAAATAAAAATTAAAAAGGCTGGGACTCAATGCTATCAATCAGTGCATCCCAATTATTGTGCCTGGAAGTATAATTTCTTCGGGTTTGAGAATTACTCATGGTCATATAGTACAACCAGGAAAGCTTAACTTTCGCATAGCCTTTGGCTGAGAGCAATCTTATCTATTTCTTCTGTTTTCATTTTATATACAAGTGTTTTCATTTTCTACATGTATCTTAACTTAAATAGTTTAAGAAGCCCTTCTTGCTTTTACTGTGCTATTTGATTTAATTGCCACTTGTCACTTAGGACTCCTAAGCGCTGGAAATGCAGCTTGTGTCACATATTCAAATGCAAATGTAGGGGCTGGCATTGTGGCACAGTGGGTTAAGCTACTGCCTGCAGTGCCAACATCCCATAAGAGTGCGGTTCAAGTCCTGGCTGCTCTACATCTAATCCATCTCCTTGCTAACACACCTGGGAAAAGCAGTGGAAGATGGCCCAAGTCCTCGAACTCCTGTTGCCCCTATGGCAGACCTGGATGGAGTTCTAGGCTGCTGGCTTTGGCCAGAACCAGCCTTGGCCATTGCAGCTATTTGGGGAGTGAACCAGTAGATGGAATATCTGTCTCTCCGTCTCTGTAACTTTGCCTTAAAAATGAATTAAAACAGGGGCCAGGCGCTGGCGCTGTGGCGCAGTGGGTTAACGCCCTGGCTTGAAGCACTGGCATCCCATATGGGCGCTGGTTTGAGATCCGGCTGCTCCACTTCCAATCCAGCTCTTGGCTGTGGTCTGGGAAAGCAGTAGAAGATGGCCCAAGTCCTTGGCCCCTGCACCCACGTGGGAGACCTGGAAGAAGTTCCTGGCTCCTGGCTTCAGAGCGGCACAGCTCCAGTCACTGCGGCCATCTGTGGGGTGAACCAGCAGATGGAAGACTTCTCTCTCTGTCTCTACCTCTCTCTGTAACTCTGTCTTTCAAATAAATAAAATAAATATTAAAAAAATAAATTAAAACAACATTTTTTGAAAAACAATAGATACCAGTGTTGTTGCCTAAAGGCTAAAATCACTGCCTGTGACACTGGAATCCTATATGGATGCCAGTGTGTGTCCTGAATGCTCTACTTTCAATCCAGCTCCCTGGCGATGGTCTGGGAAAAGCAGTGGAAGATGGCTCAAGTGTTTGAGGCTCTCACACCCATGTGGGAGACCATGTTGAAGCTCTTGGCTCCTGGCTTCAGCCTGGCCCAGCCCTGGCCATTAATGCCATCTGGAGAATAAACCAGAGGATGGAAGATTTCTCTCTCTCTCCCTCTTTCTCTGTAACTCTGAATTTCAAATCAATAAATAAAGTTTTAAAAAATAATTTTAATATTCTCAATTAAATGAAATATATTATTAAAATTAATATATTGTCAGGACATATCTTTTTACTTTCTAAAATTGGCAAACAAGATTTTATATTACACATATGGCTCAAATTATATTTCTAGACAATGCTGTTAGATGATAAAAAAAGTAAACACAAATTGTCTATCACTATATACATGGTAGTGTTATATTTAACTGTTATGGATAAATGAATATGGGTAGCATAATTACAATACAGCATGGCAAGAAGCTCAATAGAAGTACAAGAGCCTAAAGAGTCTAGAGGAAGAATGGACCTCAGGTTATTTTGGAGAAATAGCAAGTGCTCTTAGAACCCAAGCAAGCAAAAATTTCTTCTGACAGAATGAGTATCAGGGATTAACTGATTCCAAGATTGTGTGACTAGAAGAGTTGGTCAGAACATTTTCATATACTGCCCTTATATGATATTCCACCCAATTTTCATTTAGGTCCAGCCACTGCAGTGACTATCAGGGTTGTATGATCCATTTTAACTGATAACTGCAGTCAACATTCCACAGGTCTAATTTCTAGTGTTGGATGCTGAAGGAACATAAACTATCCTTCTGAAAACTGTTTCATTGTGATGCAGTGGGTTATCCAGTCTGCAATGCCAGGATCACATATTGGAGGATGGGTTCAAGCCCCAGCTGCTGTACTTCTGATGCAGTGCTCTGTTAATGCACTGAGAAGGCAGTAGAGATGGCTTAGGTACTTGGGCCTCTGCCATCCACAGGGTAGACTTGAGAGGAGTTCTGGATTCCTGGCTTTGGCCTGGCCCAGTCCCTGCTGTTACACACATTTGAGTGAACCAGCATATGGAAGATCTCCTTCTCTCTCTTTCTCTCCATCAATCTCTCTCTCCGTCACTCTGCCATTCAAATAAAGAAATAAAATCTTAAAATAAAGAAAAGAAGAACTACCTTAGGGAAATTTTGTTCTCAAGTCCAACTTTGGAATGAAACGTAATAATCCATCTAAGTTTTCACAGGTTACCAAAGGTAACATTTCCTATTTCCAGTCTCACCTCAAGACTCTACCATTTCCCAGGAAAGAATGCTAAAATACCAAGAGCCAAGCAAGATATTTCTTTCTGCCACTTTGGAATTATTAAAATGATATGATTAGAAAGTACTTTGAGGCCGGCGCCGCAGCTCAATAGGCTAATCCTCCGCCTGCAGCGCTGGCACACCGGGTTCTAGTCCCGGTCGGGGCACCGGATTCTGTCCCGGTTGCCCCTTCTTCCAGGCCAGCTCTCTGCTGTGGCCCAGGAGTGCAGTGGAAGATGGCCCAGGTCCTTGTGCCCTGCACCCACATGGGAGACCAGGAGAAGCACCTGACTCCTGGCTTTGGATCAGTGCGGTAAGCCGGCCGCAGCGCACCGGCCGCGGCGGCCATTGGAGGGTGAACCAATGGCAAAGGAAGACCTTTCTCTCTGTCTCTCTCTCTCTCACTGTCCACTCTGCCTGTCAAAAAAATAATAATAAAGAAAGTACTTTGCACGTTAAAGCATGTATAAGCACACAGTATTGATGCCAGATTACGAAAATGAATGAATGTAATGAATAATTGTGTAGTGGGTTCTATCTTTTTGGAACCCGCTAGGTATTCTTGTGATAGGAGTCTTAATCTTATATATAATATGTAATTGCATACACACACATGCCATTTAGCTCTACATATGAGATATATATGTAAGGTATATTGGCTTTTCAAAGAAAATAGGAATACGTTTTTATATGCTTTATCTTGTTTCTGTTTCACTCATACTGAGGAACCAGTCTTGGATATGATTACACAGCTTTCAACATAGCCAAACTCTCCAAAGTTGCCTCTAATGATGACTTTCCTGGAGACAGAGTAGAGCATCAACTTCCATTTCCTGATGCCATAAATAATATTCCTCAGATGACAAGTCAAATTACAAGGTCTTTGCCATCATTCATTCCACTCATTTTGTTCTAAGAAGAGTTATGCAGAACTTAAAGTTAATGGATGACTGTAATATATGGCATACTTTTTATTAACCAAATAACTTGAAAGCACCATAAATACAGAATAAAACTGTAAGAAACGCATGGTTGTAAAGCAAGGTCCATCATTAGGTCCCTGAAAACAGCAGTAAAAGTCTGAATATTGTGGTTTACAAATCTGATTTTAACAGCCAAACTTATAAAACAGTTTATGCTTTTCTGTTGTCAAGGGAGAAAAATCTGCCAAATTGTTCATTTTAAGTAAATACAACATAACCAATTAAGGAAAGCAAAATTTAAACACATGCCTATGATAATCAGGACATAGTTTGCTTCTGATTTCACTACTGATTTTAACAGAACAGTATTCCTTCCATTTTCCCACAGCACCCAAGTGACCCCACACATACTTTTAGAAACTTGTAATCACACAGTGCAAATAAAAGGACACTTTACTGGAAAATACACAGTGTGGTACAATAATCCATCATTTATGAAAAATAGAATTCAGTCTTTTCTTTTTCCTCAGAGATTCAACTACTTTTTGAGGATGAAGCTTCCTGCAGTTTAAAGATTTATGTTAAGCCAATGAGCAGTTTTTTTCCATTCCCATTTAAACTTTTTATTCAAAAATGAGAACAAACAAAAGAGATATGAGTTTAAATTCCAAAGCATTTAATCTGATTCACATAGAAGACCAGAGGAATCACTCTTAATTCTACATATTTTCACCTCCATGAACAATTAACCTGAAGTGTGCCAGAATTGTGGGAATTCTAGAATTTACTTGCATTTCCTTTATGTTTTCCTTTCCTTTTCCCATTGTTAGGTGATCTTTCCTTTGTATCCCAAACAAATAGCATATTTTTCATAGACTAAGGATTATGAATAACAATATGCAATTTAAGTCTCAACAGACGCAGGCCAAAAGTATTAGCTCTAAGCACTGTTCTTAACCAGTTGAGAGATTTAATTGGTGCTAAAGCTGCTCTCACCAGAAAAGTGTTAGAGAGCTTTCTGAGATGTTAGGATAGTGAGCTTTCTAAGATGATCTTTGGTTAATAGCATTACATATGAGAGCAGGCATTAGCCCAGCACAAGTTTTATACCTAACACAGCTAGTATTATGTGAAACCCCTCCTTAGAAGTAGGAATGCTTATTGTAATGGGTAGCTTTGTATATTTATTTTCCCATTTTAGTGATGGGAGTGGGAATTTGCACAGTTTGGGCAATAAACATCTACTACCACTCTGTTAAGGGTGTGGGAACCACAAAAGAAAAACCCCCAAATCTTCCAGAATCTAACAATTTGGATAATATGATCCAATTGTGCATCTGCCAGAACTTCTCTTGCTGGGGACCTTATTTTGAAATATCTGCTTTTCCTGCCAAACTGCTGTTCGCGCGGTATTCCCATGTTACAATTACATGTTGTTATTATTATTATTATTATTTTTTATTTTGGAAACACCAGGACAGCTAACATTTTAGACATGTTGTTATAGAAAAGCAGTCATTACCCTTCAGAAACGCCATTACAAACAGCCTTCTAGCCTACTTGTTCTCACTTTGCTGGTGAGGTTTTACATAGGCATCAATGTCAGGTGTAGATAGACAGTTTTCTTAGCAGTTGAGAACTCCCAACACTTTCGTTCAGTTTCAGGGGTCAGGGCAATGCTGACGGCCCTTATTTGGTACAACCATCTTACTACATTTAGTGTCCAGAAGAGGAGATGCAGAGAGCAACGACAAAACAAGGTTATGTCAGGTTCTTTACCCTAGACATTCCAAAACACTTCTCAAACCATCACAGGGATTACATAACAATGTACTAAGTTGTCTCCTCTCATACTTTCCAACAAAACTTTCCTGTGTGTGGAATTACCCTGTTTTACCACTTTCTAAGTTACTTAACCAAGAGCACCTCACCCAGCTTTGACTGAAAGGAGAAATAAAATGCATTAAATTCCTTGTCGGCCTCCTGCCTGATTCCTCTTCAGGGCTTCTACACTTGTGCTAATTCACGGGACTGTAATAAATACTGCTTTGCCCTTTCCAGCATGCAGTCTTAGAGCTCTCAGAAGTTTGCACATAATTCCCGGTGTCAGAGTGGGCAGAGAGGCTAAGTTTTGGCTTAATGTACTGTTGGTCATTTAATATCTTTTTTTCCCACATGCTCAATTGTAAATAGAAGTCATAATTTCACCCCCTAACTTGTGGCCTGAGAAAGTAAGTTATTGAAACTTTAAGTGACTTACTCGAAGCACAGATCATGATTAAATCTGGAAATAATTGAAAGAGGGAATGCAGGGCATTTTAACAGCAGTATTTTGTTTTAACTACTTAATTCCTGCTGTGACATGGTGGAAATACTAACTAAATGATTGGATTCCTAATAGAAAGTTTTGTGCACATTATCTGAAGACATTTCAAAGGGTTCATGGAAGAATGGAAGAAAAGATACGTTTATATTTGTGCAAAACTTTTCCAAAACCACATATAGATATTTTCAAAATATGCATTTGCCATGAACCTCTGAAAATTCCTTGTGAAACTACATGTCAATTTTTTGTGCCAAAATAAATATCTTTTTATTCCATTTTCTATGAACTTTTTGAAGTTTATATTATATATTCATATTTATGCTCTCTACTCATTTAAGAAGAATTCATACATTGAAAGTGTTCACTTTTAGACTAAATTAAGTAATTTAGATAGTCAACGGTCATGACATTTTTACATTTTCAGAGTCAATAAAGGGCTGACAATCTACTAGCATTCAACCTTAGAGAAAGTCTAAAGCTACTTTGCTAGTAATAGTGTATCCATGTCTTCCACCCATAATGCATTCACCTATGATGTAGTCTTCACTGTATTCCTATGGGTAAACTTAGTGTTCTTTACTTTGCTGATAACACATCTTACATGTGCTATATAGTGATGTATTTCTCTAGTGTAACACAGGGTATTCTTTCGAAATATTATAACATTTAGCATAGCTTTTAATTGTATAATGAGTATTTTTGATGATGATTACTTCAATACATATGACAATTGATTATATAATCATAACATAATTTTTCTTCCAATGTAAACTTATTTGGAGCTATAATTTGAAAAGATTATTGCGTCATAGGTTATGGAAATAATACATTTTCAGGTAAACCAAAAGAAAGAAGAAAAAAAGATACGATATTTAAATACTAAAAATCTATTGCATCTAGAAAGATACACAATGACATTTCTTCCTATAACAGAATCAGTCACGCTGTAATATGTACAGATTCAGGCCATGAAGGCATTCTATTGACTAAATATTTTATCTTGTCTTCTTACGACTTGATAGAGTGTCAGTAAAATTTTGTGACTTAAGAGCTGTTCAAAACTTTGATAAATTTGTTAATAAAGTAAGTGGTTACTGAGTTAAGGCAGTAGTCGATTTTTAAAAGCCAAATTACTACAAAAGAAAAAAATCATAGGGCATTAATCCACATAAAGGGCACTATGAAGAAGAAATATGTTTTCCATGAGGAAAGATTATATATTAAATACAGGAATAACTACTCTTCTAGTGATAGAAAACAGGCCACAGCCAAGTTAAATGAAAAGAGCCTTATGGATCACTGTAACTATCGACTAGTCCACAAGCAGAAAAAAAATAGAGTTGTAGGTTGTTAAAACACAGGGGGTCTAGAAAATTTACATTGAGATTTCTGTGAAAAAATAAGTAAAGTTGGTGAACAGAATAATATTCATATTTGAAAATATTGGTTCTGATAGCTTATCTCAGAGTGTAGATCACTCTTAGCAGAGTTTGAATAGCTTAATATTTAGATCCTCTCTCCAGATTTATGGTGAGAGCTACCAGTAGGTATACTGTGTACGCATTTGTTGCACATTTGTGAAAAACATATGTAAAGATATATTCTCAGTGGGCACAGAGGCAAGTAACATAGGGAAACATTGCAGTTTTTGCTTTAAATCTCTAAACCACTGGCCTTGGGAAGTATCCTTAGAAAAAAATTTGCTACTGTGCATCCTGAATGTTTCAAACATAAAATTTAAGCCAGAACAGAAATATATATGAGAAGCACAGGTAGTCTGAGTGATATTTTAAAACCAAATAATCCAGAGGTTAAAGGTGTTTGTTTAGATATTATATATATATATATATATATATATGATTCTTCTTTCTAAAATTGTCTTAATTTCCACTCTAACAAGCTAATCTGATTATCCCAACATTGTGTTTGTTATGAATAAGGACATGTTTTGTGTTACTTGCTATGTGATCAGGAACTTGCTGAACACATTATATCTCATTTAAATCCTATAATCATTTAATGTGTTAGGTTCTATCATTATTGTCCATTCCACAGATTAGAAATCTGAGGTTCAAGAAGGTTAAATCATGTAGCAAATAAATGGTAGAATTCAGGGCTGTCTGATTCCTGCCCCAGTATCCTGCCTCTCCATCTGTTTGGCAACGCTGTGAAAGTGTCTGGGACTCAGAGAGACAGTAATAGTCCCAAGCATGCTCAAGTATTTTCAACCTAGGGTATTAAATCATCTGCTTTACACGAACTGCTTATTGAAACTGTGGGTGGGTGGTGTGCATTATTTTTATAGACTTGAGAGGTAAAGTGAACTGCCTTGGATGCGATGAGTGAATCACAGGACAGCAGTGAAGCTGATAGCCGAATACTCTCCGGATTGCCAGTCATAATGGGTGAAGCAGGCATCTGGCTGGTGGAGAGCTGTAACCGCCATGTGTATGCATTGAGCTCTGATGCAAGGCTGCATCTTGGCAGAAGGTGAATCACTCACCATGCTCCAGATGGCTGTGTATAGCAAGAAAAGAAGGAACAGAGAAGTAGAGATGAGGTTGGGGATTGCAGTTCCCTTCTAGGCAAAGTGGCTAGCAACCTAGCCAGATCTCTCAATTTCACTCCTGCCATCACACTATCTTTTTCAGACAGTCAGACGCACACTTATCTCACAATAGTGTGAACGAACACATTCACTTCTACAACCTCCTTAGTGCTTCTCTCAGTAAAGCAAGAACTCTCATTCTTCTCTACACCCAGTCCCATAGTTCAGTGGCTTCATTCATGGTTGCTTCAAAGGAACTGAGTATGAGAGTTTAGGATCAGCACTTAGGGGGGAAATAGATAAGAACCGTTGATATGGCTTCCTTCCAACTGTTAATGCCATTCTTTTTATACAAAAAAAAAGGTGTTCTTTTTTTTCTCTTTCTTTTGAGTACTATAGGCTTTGGATTTTGAATTTTAACTGTGCCAGTTAATGTAGCATTTTGTTCAAGCTCTTTAAAGTTTTTTTTTTTTTTGCCTCTATGTCTTCAACTGTTAAACATGGAGTTAATAAAAGCCATGCCAAGGATTGCTGTGTAACTTAAATGCCCCAGTGTATGCCAAACATCCATCACAAAATCCACTACACAATAATTATGTAGTGAATGCTAACAATTATTACTAACTTTAAGGTTATTATAGGTGTCCTGTATTGTTATCATTGCAGCAATAATCAGTAAGTAAGTGGAACACATATTATTAGAAAGTACCCTCCTCATTCTCTGTCTCAGCACCTCTCATTTTTTCAATATATCTGGTATTATTAGATTATGCCCATACATGAGTATATGTTGCATATGTATGTATAGTTATTGACTGTTATTTGGCTCTTAGTTTAAAAAAAATGTATACAATCCCAAGCATTACCTGTGATTAATTTCTGCCAGGTAGAGTGTATTTCAAGACTCTGAACATGTGTTAAAATCATTGAGTTTTGAAGAACTATCCATTAACGACTTTCTGAACTGTGACAATGGATATTGACAGTGCTTGTCAGACTAAACCACTATTGATTGGCTCACATCATGTGTATAGCAAAACCAATTTCTTTCAAGTGCTTCTTCCTAACTGAAATACATTATTGTAGCCTTCCTCTCTGTTTATTATAACACCCAAGCTCATCCCATGTAGCACATCAGCAGAAAGGTTTCACAATGAAGGAAGCAGCAAACTGCAACAGAGAGAAGTGAAGGCACTTAGCAATCCAAATGCTCTTGTACTGTAAGTTGCTATTTCTTTTGAAAATATTGATCCCTCGCAGAGTCTTTGTTTTTATTTTACAATCCGCTGGAAGAAGGAATGATCATGGGCTACAGAGCTATTTTGCTATTGTTTAATGACCCTGTGACTCTCATGGTTTCTACCCCTGAAAGAAACTTAATTTTAAGTATTGTGTATATGTTTAAGCTGTGGGAAAGAAAGTGTTTATGTTGGGTCAGCGCTTGTCTGCCCATAAACATACATAGCCACACACACACGCACAAGCACACACACATACAAGTGTCTTTTCCTAGACCTTAGAATATGTGCTTATCGAGTGACTTTGGGCATATGCTACATATTGTACAGTTTTATAATAATCTGAATTTGCATTGTGTACTTCGTCCCACGAGGGCTCATGTCTTAGTCAAACAACACTCTACATAACAAAGAATAGCTCTCACAATACCCCATGAGTGGGAAGAATTCGAGAGTTTTTTTCTTTTTTTTTTAGCTTTACTTGAAAATATCATCATTAAAGCAAATGCAAAAGAAGTCTCTTCCACAAGCATTGACTTTAGAGGGTTAAGACGCATCCCAGAGCTCAAAAAGCATCCCTCTTAAAGAGCTCAGGGTTTAAGCCGGCGCCGCGGCTCACCAGGCTAATCCTCCGCCTTGCGGCGCCGGCACACCGGGTTCTAGTCCCGGTCGGTCGGGGCACCGATCCTGTCCCAGTTGCCCCTCTTCCAGGCCAGCTCTCTGCTGTGGCCAGGGAGTGCAGTGGAGGATGGCCCAAGTGCTTGGGCCCTGCACCCCATGGGAGACCAGGAGAAGCACCTGGCTCCTGCCATCGGATCAGCGTGGTGCGCCGGCCGCAGCGCGCCAACCGCGGCGGCCATTGGAGGGTGAACCAATGGCAAAAGGAAGACCTTTCTCTCTGTCTCTCTCTCACTGTCCACTCTGCCTGTCAAAAAAAAAAAAAAAAAAAAGCTCAGGGTTTAGTGCACGCCAATACATGGGGCACATAGGGTATTCCTCAGGGTATTTCTAAAATTCCTAAAATTATCACCTCTCTTATAAATATGATCCTTTTCCAAAAAGCTCATGAGAGTTGCTGTGATGATGAAAACAGAGGTGACTTTCAGTTTACTCTACAAATGCTTTAATTATATCTAATATGGTACTGCCCACTGCTTTCCCACTCCAAAGATGCCTGGAAATTTAAAGGAAAAAATTGCCAAAAAGGCTGACAAATGCTAGCAGAGCAAAGCGTATCATCCTTCAAAGCCTGTTCTTAAGCCTTGAAGTTCCAAGTATAGTGAACGCCCTAGACAAGGATTTCTGAGATAAGGATTTGTTTGAATGGTGCCTCTTACACTACGCCTTGGCCCAGGAAAATGGCTGTGCTCAGCACCCTGAGCCCTGCCCTTCCTCTGGCCCCTTTGCTGTGGCCTCACACCCCTCACCCCCACATTCCCTAGCAGTGACACAGGCTCCTGGCCTTGGGCCCATTTTCTTTGCACTCTCTGCCGCGCTTGCTCTGTCCTCAGGAATGGCTGCTCTTCAGAGTGGTAGCCTCCCTTGCCATTTTCTGGGCATCAGAGATCAGGAAATTTCAGGCCACGGCCAGTTTGTTTCTCACAAAACAGTTTGGTTGGGTCAGAACCCTCCATTAAGAGAATCATTTTGACATAAGCTCTAAGCTATTTGCTCCAAACTGTGCGTGCGAAGCTCTGGTCCCCTCCCCCACAGGAAGTGCATTGAAACTGCAAAGTGTGCACTGAGCACATCTGAGGACACAGTGTGTAGTCTCCCGCTAAGTGATCAGGGGGAGTGGGGTGGTTTGTCCTCACAAATACTGACAGACAGCTGCAGTTTGCAGCTGGCAGGGAGTTTATGTTCGCTAAACAAAGATCTAGCTGGAGCCCGGTGAATACTTGGCTCTATTGGAATAATCATAATTCATAACATACATTTCTAAAGAAGGAGAAAAACTAGGAAAAGACCCAGAAAGACCCACAGCCTTCTGTCACTTGATGTGGTCTGGATATAGGCTGTTTTATTTGTTGTCCATTTTTAAATCCATTTGGATCCTGTATGGAGAAAGGGGTCGCCATGTCTGTTACAAATAAAACTGGTTTCTGCTTTGTAGCTTCCTTTTCTGATTAACTCTTCCTTTCATTAAAAAGTCATGATGGGAAATTTACTTACTGCCAAAACCCAAGTGTTATCCCAAATATTTTATTTGTTTTCCTAAATGAGTTAATTATGGTAAAATTGCCAAGCTTTTTTTTTTTTTTTTTTTCTTTCCTTTTTCTGTTTTTGACCGTCAGATAACCCCATTCCTGGGCACAGTTCATGCTGTGGTCTCAAATACATGAAATACTAAGTGTGGAGGGAACTTGAGAGTACACAGAGCAAATATTCCTAGTTTTTATATGAGGTAAGGACACCCGAATTATTTAAGCATCTTGCCCAAGATCACATTGTTCGTAAAAACAGAGTAGAGTCAATCTAAATTTCTTAATCACCATTTTTTTTGATGCTTCTCAAATTCAAAACTTAATTTCATGAGAAACACTATTCTTTAATCCAGAAGAATATTCCAGAGAAAACCATTCTTGAGGCGCCCACTACTGGTCCAGTTCTTCCAGTAACTAGGAATTGGGGATTGACTCCAAATGCAGTAGTTGCCATCAATTAATTCTGCTGTATTCCAAATATTTAGCATGGGGGCATTTTAAATATGATATGGAAATATACTTACATTTATATGTATATTTACACATAACAATATGAAATCTATATGCCCCAAGGTGGAAAATTACAGTAGCCTTCTTTTTTTTTTTTTTTTTGACAGGCAGAGTTAAACAGTGAGAGAGAGAGAGAGAGAGAGAGAGAAAGGTCTTCCTTTTTCCATTGGTTCACCCCCCAAGTGGCCGCTACGGGCGGTGGGTTGCAGCCATTCCGAAGCTAGGAGCCAGGTGCTTCCTCCTGGTCTCCCATGCGGGTGCAGGGCCCAAGCACTTGGGCCATCCTCCACTGCACTCCTGGGTCACAGCAGAGAGCTGGACTGGAAGAGGAGCAACTGGGACAGAATTCAGCGCCCCGACCGGGACTAGAACCTGGTGTGCCAGCGCTGCAGGCAAAGGATTAGCCTAGTGAGCCTTGGCATTGGCCAGTAAGTAGCCTTCCTTTTGACATGTACCAATGCTAAGTGTATTGTTATTATCCCTTTCTTTAGTTTTTGGTGACCTGAAATCTGTAATAGATTAGTCTTCGTGTTATTTGGGGTTTTGAGCCTGGCGTTTCCTGGGGGAAGAAGATTGTGTTAAATGCCAGGACACCCCCCCACTTGCAGATGTCACTGAGCATCCTCAGCTCAGTATTCTTTCCATGTGTCTCAACCTACGCTGGAAGGGAGTATAGAAGTTTGAGCTATGGATGGGAAAACACATTTCGCCAAGTTCCAACCCTTCTGAAATTCGAACTTTTGGACTATTGAACAGGCTTAGATCATGGTCTTCTTCAAGATTGTTTGCTCTTAACAAAATGGAACTTCTGGTCTTGGAAAAAAACGTCTTTGGGTTTTAAAACCTCCAAAAACTTCTTGAGGCATTAAGTACCTCTTGCATAAAATAACAGAGTGATGATTTAAGACCCAAGGAATTGGAAATGCATGGATTAAATGACCTTTAAAATACACATAGGTTTAAAATTGAAAGGAAAATGCACTTAGCAAAAAAGCATTTGGGATTTATTTCTAAAATATGGTTGGAAACATTAAGCAAACTCAAAATGAGGCAGTGTGCACACATCCTCATTTTGACTTAAAGATCTACTTTAAATAACACAACAGATGTAGTCACCAGCATTTATTCCATTAGGGACTCTGAATGGTGAGAAAGACATGGTAAGACTTGGGTAATAATAAGAACTACTGTCATTGTTATCCCTTAATCCTTCAAACTGTCAAAGCAAAACCAAGAGTAAAAGAGAAAAATTCTGGTAGGATCTGACTCCCTCCCCATTTTTGTCAATTCACCAGGAAATATTTCCTTAAGCTAGTCACCAGAAAGCAAGTTGAATTGTTAGCACTCCATGAAACAACAGGAAAAAAAAATGCCACCTGTGGACTTTAGTCTGAAAACACTCCTGACAACACAAACAGGTGCTGGCTTATGTAATGGCTAAGGAAAGTGGAGCGCGGGGGGGGGGGGGGGGGGGAGGGCAGAGCAATGAATCATGGGTGAGTCTTTCCAAAGGAAAATTGAATTTAATTGCCCCATTGTGAGGGAATGGCCGACTAAGAATTGCTCTGGATCACGTGATGATTTGGCAAAAAATATTTCTTTCGCCAGTTTTGTGGCTGTGTGAGACACTGCTGGTGCAATACATACTGCAGCCAAAGCCGAAGTCTTCATGTTTTAGTTTAGAGTTTAATTGTGCTCAAGTTGGGTACATTGTCGTAGTAAAGACATTAATAATTAAACATTGTCTGAGCCAGGTGTGTGGCAGAAAGCATACAGGATTTTGTGTTGACAGATGTGTTTTTGAATCCTGTTCTGCCACTTAGAAAGTATGTTAATTAACTTTCCTGGATCCCAGTTTCCTGATCTGTATTAAAAGAGACCGAAAAATCTTGGTGATGTGTTGCAAGAACAAAATACTACAATGCATAAAATCACAATGCTTTATATACACACAAGCAGATTACTCTGTTCATTCCCTTCCTCCCCTTCCTCATCCTCTTCATCATCCTCACCATTATCAT
Source organism: Lepus europaeus (assembly GCF_033115175.1). Classification (NCBI taxonomy): domain Eukaryota; kingdom Metazoa; phylum Chordata; class Mammalia; order Lagomorpha; family Leporidae; genus Lepus; species Lepus europaeus. The sequence goes on along the minus strand of NC_084827.1, from coordinate 84,803,898 downwards.
CATAATTTTAGCTTGCGCTAAACTCTATAAAAGTTAAATAGAGATGGTCTTTGGGCTTCGGGAGCCAACAATTAACTTTGTAATACTCATGTGCCTAAACATAAAAAGGAGATGGATAATGTAAGTAACCTGGAAGAAGTATTTACAACTTAAATTAAGCCTATATTAATACTAGCTGGCAGGAAGGAGTTATGTCCATGTTTCATGAGAATTCCAGGAATCTCTCGTTGAGACACAGTACATTTTCTTGCACTTTTAACATTTTGCATACCCAAGTCTGATGTTTATTAATTGCAGCTTTGGTGGCACTTCATATACTGGCAGTATAAATCCCTCTAGGTGGATGTATGGTGTGGGTTACAACTACCACTTATGCTAATAACAATTTTAAAAATAATAATTATAAAATTATTTTGTTTTATACCTAATTTAAGATTGAAATGTTATGTGTATTTAAACAGAAATGGCATGAGGTATTCTTCGATAAATGGGCAGCAATGTTACTTTATGGAATAATTGTTATCAGAAGTACATCTCGGGGCTGGCGCTGTGGCACAGCAGGTTAGAGCCCTGACCTGCAGTGTCCGCATCCCACATGGGTGCCAGTTCAAGTCCTGGCTGCTCCACTTCCAATCAGCTCTCTGCCATAGCCTGGGAAAGCAGTGGAAGATGGCCAAAGTCCTTGGGCCTCTGTACTTACGTGGGAGACCTGGAAGAAGCTCCTGGCTCATGGCTTCAGCTAGGTGCAGCTCCAGCCCTTGCAGCCATCTGGGGAGTGAACCAGTGGATGGAAGACCTCTCTCTCTCTCTCTCTCTCTCTCTCTCTGCCTCTGCCTCTCTGTAACTCTGCCTTTCAAATAAATAAATAAATCTTTAAAAAAAAGTACATCTCATACCATATAGCCTTAGGGCATGGCATTTTTTTTTTTAATAATCACAGCTAAAACACCTTTTACATATGTAAAGTTTTTAAAAAATGATCCTGAACAGTTGATTAATGACAGATGGAATGTCAGTTCTGGGAGCTTCTAAAGACCTGAGGAGCTAGGTCATGAGCTTGGTGGGAATAAAGCAAAGGAATCTTTGCTTTGCTACTGCCTGTCCTGGGATTATATTTACCACTTTCAAACTAGACTAACTGTGACCTTTAGATTAAAAGGAAGTTCCTCAAAATGAATGTGTCCTCAGTAAGCGCCCATATCCACAGATGGAGGTGACTGGCTATATTTCCTGTCAGTCACTAATTCTACTCCACTTTGGCCTTCCTGCTCTTTTCTGAGGATGTCCTGTGTCAGGGCCTTAGCACATGCTGCTTCCTCTGAGACACTAACTCTCCTCAATTCCTTATTTCTGTTCCCAAAGTCACTTGTTGTAGATTCTCTGTTTAAATTAGTAAGCTTTCCCCATTTTGGGGACCTCTGTACCCTTTCCTATTTTGTTGTTTTGATTTGTTTTGTTTGGTTGGTTTGGGTTTTAATACATTAAACATTACTATCTAGTATATATTTCACTTCTTGCTTTAGCAACTCCTTTTTTCTTCCAATCACCAGAATGTAAGCTCCATCAGGAAAGACTTTTGGTTCATTTAAAAAATTACTTTGTTCGCCTTGCGGCGCCGGCACACCGGGTTCTAGTCCCGGTTAGGGCGCCGGATTCTATCCCGGTTGCCCCTCTTCCAGGCCAGCTCTCTGCTATGGCCCGGGAGTGCAGTGGAGGATGGCCCAAGTCCTTGGGCCCTGCACCCGCATGGGAGATCAGGAGAAGCACCTGGCTCCTGGCTTCGGATCAGCGAGATGTGCCGGCCGCAGCGGCCATTGGAGGGTGAACCAACGGCAAAAAGGAAGACCTTTCTCTCTGTCTCTCTCTCTCACTATCCACTCTGTCAAAAAAAAAAAAAAAATTACTTTGTTTTGTAAAGACTCTAGTCCCAGTACTGGAACAGTGTTGGGCAAGTAAGTGATCAGAACACATTTATTGCACAAATAAGGGAGTATTCCTAGCTCATTTAAAAAAAAAAAAAAAAAACCTCATAATTCTTTTTTCAAAATTCTTAACATGTATGGATAAAGCCATATGTACTATAGAAGTAAACCTCCATCTAAGATTTTATGAAGAAGAAAAATTATGATTGGTAATGATCATTAAATGACAGCCTTGGTTTATGTTCACAACAGGTCTAAGATGACAAACACAGCTCTCAGGTCTTCCTCTTAAAACCCTAAACATCTAGACATAGTAGCAGTATTCTTTCCTGATTTACCCACTTGTTGATATGAATACTAAGTATGTTGCCATCCTTACTTAGAGAAAATTAAAATTCATTCATTAAATTTTTTAAATATGACACCAAATCCCTTTTAAGTACATTTATACATCCAAGGACATATTAAAATTATTCTAGGTAGGGCTGGCGCAGTGGCTCAATAGGCTAATCCTCCGCCTTGTGGCGCCGGCACACCGGGTTCTAGTCCCAGTCGGGGCACCAATCCTGTCCCGGTTGCTCCTCTTCCAGGCCAGCTCTCTGCTGTGGCCAGGGAGTACAGTGGAGGATGGCCCAAGTCCTTGGACCCTGCACCCCATGGGAGATCAGGAGAAGCACCTGGCTCCTGCCATCGGATCAGCGCGGTGCGCCGGCCGCAGCACGCCAACCGCGGCAGCCATTTGAGGGTGAACCAACGGCAAAGGAAGACCTTTCTCTGTGTCTCTCTCTCTCACTGTCCACTCTGCCTGTCAAAAAAAAAAAAAAAATATTCTAGGTAGAATTTTTGGAAGGAAAGTGAAAGGGTGAGAAAGAAAAATAATTATGAAGACAGGAGTTCCACATGACTAAAGAGGAAGAGCATGATAAATGGAATTCTCTGTATCTAAGGAAAGAAAGAGAGAGCGAGATCAAGAGACAAGTTTCTGGAGAGACTAACATTGTGGATCGTTAAGGTCAGACCCTCTAGACCAGCATGGTTCAGTAAAAAATACACTGGGAGACATGTATGTACCTTTAATGTTGCTAGTAGCCACATTTAAAAAGATAAAAGAGAAACCAAGGGCATTAACTTTAGAAATGGATATTATTTAACTCAGTCTATCCAAAGTACTATCATTCCCCCATGTAATTAATTTAAAATTATTAATGAAATATTTTTTATTCCTTTTCTTGTACTAAGTCTTTGAAATCTAGTGTTCACATTTAAAGTACATCTCAGTTTGGACTAGCTTAGTCACTTTTCAAATGCTCAGCGCTCCTATGAGGCAGCTTGTGGCACCATTATTAGAAGTGCAGTTCTGAAGAATGCCTCTAGGTGTCACTTCTGAATTAATGTGTCAATGCAAGGAAGTAGCACCCCAGAGCCCACGTGACTGGTGTTGGCACAGTGGCCTTATAGATGGACTCACTGTAGCAGTGGGCAAAGGTACATCAGGAGATAGTTTTCAACTGTGTTTGCACCTTAAGTGGGTAGAGTACGTCATATAAGTAATATTTCATTATTTTAAAAAAATATTTATTTTATTTATTTGAAAGACAGATTTACAGAGAGAGGTAGAGACAGAGAGAAGGTCTTCATCTGCTGGTTCACTCCCCAGATGGCCGCAATGGCTGGAGCTGTGCCGATCCGAAGCCAGGAACCAGGAGCTTCTACCAGGTCTCTCACGTGGGTGCAGAGGCCCACGCGGGCCCATCTTCTACTGCTACCCAAGGCCATAGCAGAGAGCTGGACTGGAAGAGGAGCTGCTAGGACTAGAACCAGCACCCATATGGGATGCCAGGGCTTCAGGCCAGAGCATTAACCCGCTGTGCCATAGCACCGGCCCCTATTTCGTTATTTATTAAATATTTATTTGGAAGGCAGAGAGAGACAGAGACAGAGAGAGAGAGAGAAATGCTACATCCTCTAGTTCACTTGCCAAATGGCCATGACATCTAGGACTGGCCAGGCCAAAATTAGGAGGCTAGAACTACATCCAGGTCTCCCATGTGGTTGCAGGGCCCAAGAACCTGGGCTATTTTCTACTGCTTTTGCAGGTGCATCTGGAATAATTGGGGCTGTAAATTTTAGTATGTTGTTTCCAAGTGTTGCTCTGTTGTAGCACACTACCTGTGAAATTTCACACATACTGGGCATCTCTCCATAATTGTATTTATACCCAAACTCTGAAATACATCTGAGAAGAGGGAATGGGTTAACTACAAGTTCTCAGAGTCTGGGTATTTTAAGCTTATAATCTGTATTATCTGTGCTTGAGACAGTAAGAAATATTTCGAAGTGGCAATATAAATAATATTTTATTCTTGATAATTTGTGCAAAGTAAAAAAAATGTTAAGTTCTCACAAAGGGTCATTTTCATATTACCTTTTTTAAAGATTTATTTATTTTATTTGAAAGTCAGAGTTACACAGAGAGAGAAGGAGAGGCAGAGAGAGAAAGAGGGAGAGAGAGAGGTCTTCCATCTGCTGCTTCACTCCCCAGATGGCCGCACAGATCCAAAGCCAAGAGCCAGGAGCCAGGAGCTTCCTCCAGGTCTCCCACGTGGGTGCAGGGCCCAAGGACTTGGGCCATCTTCCACTGCTTTCCCACACCACAGCAGAGAGCTGGATTGGAAGTGGAGCAGCTGGGACTCGAACTGGCGCCCATATGGAATGCCAGCACTGCAGGCTGCAGCTTTACCCACTATGCCACAATGCTGGTCCCAATATTACCTATTTTTTTTAATTACTTATTCATTTGAAAGGGGGTGGGGAGAGAGAGATCTCACACAGTGGTTCCCTCCCCAAATGATGGAAACAGCTGGGGCTGGGCCAGACTCAAGCCAAGAATCAGGAACTCAATCTGGGGCTCCCATGTGGATGGCACAGGTATAAGTGTCTGAGACATCACCTGCTGTCTCCAGGATGCACATTAACAGAAAGCTGGGATGTGAAATCAGGAGCAGGGCCAAGACTCCAACGTAGCAGTGCTGTAACCACTGTGTAAAACGCTCACTCCAGATGATCTATTTTTAATATAGGTTCTGTCCAGATATGTAGTACGTTCCCCAGATCATGATTTTGGTTTGGGAAGAAAAGCTGCAGACACAAACACTAAGATAGTGTATAGTTGACTACAGAATATGTTGGTTTTGTTCAATTTGCGGTTTGGTTTTGGTCTTCAATGCTATATATTTAACAGACTTGACTGTGTAGTGTTTTGAATAGTCCACTTATTCTATTTGCATGCCATTTTCCCTATATGATATCAACTCATATAATCTCGGCAAAAACTTATTCCAACCCAGAATTGTGTACACCGCCCAAATTTTACCTCTCTCTCTCTCTCTCTCTCTCTCTCACACACACACACACACACACACAAAGGGATCTACAGAAGTCTTTGGACCAGGTGAGTTATAGCATCCTGTAGTAGCTAGTACTTAGTTATAAGGCAAACAATCTATCACAGTAATGAATACAAGAAAGATTCTGAGAAAGTTGTTTGAATAGCTGAATAATAATAATTAATATCCATTTCTAAAAGGCTTACAAAATTCTGGAATCAGTTCTCAAAAGCAAAATTGTATTCACCTTATGTTCACAAAATGGTTTGCAGGTGAAACCTTCCATTTCAGTTCCCGCTGAAATCATTTAGACATGTTAATCTTTGAAAATTCCCAAAGGAAAATGTTGAATACAAACAGAATTTCACTTCAATTTTAAGAACAAGGTGGGGGGGGCAGTGCTGTGGCGTAACAGGTAAAGCCGCAGTCTGCAGTAATGGCATCCCATAAAGGCGCCAGTTCAAGTCCTGGCTGCTACATTTCCAATCCAGCTCTCTGCCATGGCCTGGGAAAGTAGTGGAAGACGGCTCAAGTTCTTGGGTCCCTGCACCCCCGTGGGAGATCTGGAGGAAGCTCTTTGCTCCTGGCTCGGATTGACCCAGTTACAGCCATTGCAGCCATTTGGGAAGTGAAACAGCTGTTGGAATACTCTCTCTCTCTCTCTCTCTCTCTCTCTCTCTCTCTCTTTCTCTTTCCCTTTTTCTCTCTCCCTCCCCCTCTCTTTCTCTCTCCCCCCTCTCCCTCTCCTTCTCATTCTCCCTCTCCCTCTCTGCCTCTCTTTCTTTGCCTCTTTGTAACTCTGATTTTCAAATAAATAAATAAATCGTTAAAAAAAAAAAGAGAACAAGCATATGTCTTGAGTATAAGATAGAAATGCTGTTAAAAAAGAAAAAAAATGGGGCCAGTGCCATGGCTCACTAGGTTAATCCTCTGCCTTCGGCGTTGGCATCCCATATGGGCGCCAGATTCTGTCCTGGTTGCTCCTCTTCCAGGACAGCTCTCTGCTTTGGCACGGGAGTGCAGTGGAGGATGGCCCAAGTGCTTGGGCCCTGCACCAGCATGGGAGACCAGGAGAAGCACCTGGCTCCTGCCTTCGGATCAGCACGGGGCACCGGCCGTAGCAGCCATTTGGGGGGTGATCCAATGGAAGAAAGACCTTTCTCTCCGTCTCCCTCTCTCTCTCACTGTCTACCTCTGTCAAATAAATAAAAAAAGAAATAAAAATAAATAAATTAAAAAAGAAAAAAATTGTTTTCATTCCTCTTGAAAATTTAATGTTATAGAAGTATTTAAAATATGACCTATACAGCAAATGACACTGTGAAGCTCTATGTAATCACACAAGGCACCAGGATCAGATTACAAACGTCCCTCCATCATATTTTCCAGTTTTGAGGAAACAAAGGTCTAATAAACATGAACTTGAACCACAACAATCACGCTTGAAGAATCATCCTTAAAAAATAGGTATTTACAATAACAAAGCAGTACTGTAATGGGAAAGATAGATGCACTAAGCTTAGATATGTGCAATATAAAAAAGGAAACAGTGATTATATAGTACAAATAATTTTGTTGTAATATGACAGCCTAATGACTTAAGTGCCCAATATTGTCATTATGGTTCTGAACCCCATGTGCATTAGCAACAAGACTCACTAAAAACTACTGTATAATTCATATTTTTGCATGAAAATCTTGTTTTCTTTTAAAATAGCTGCATCCAGAAGATCTGTAAGCCTAAACAGAGTTATTAACTTGAATTAAGCATCACGTATATGTTGCAACCTAAAGGTGATCTCTAAGTTTCTAATCAACACTTAGTTTGGAGTGAGACAAAGATTTGTGGCACCTGAGTTCATTTTAGGATTTTTTTTAATTCAATAAGAAATGCCCACTTCACTACATTGATGCATGAATTTATTGTACATGTAATTCCATAAATATTATATAACCCAAAGACAATCAACGTTACTTTTGAGATCATGCTTCAGAATTTTCTGGAATAGAATGAGTACTTGATGGGACTGATACTTTGGCAGAGAAGGTTAAGCCACAACCCGCAGCGCCAGCATCACATATGGGCACAAGTTTGAGACCTGGATGCTCTACTTCCAATCCAGCTCTTTGCTAATGCACCTGAGAAAGCAGTGGAAGATGACTCAAGTGCTTGGACCCCTGTATCCATGTTTGAGACCCAGAAAAAACTCCTGGTTCCTGGCTTCTGCCTAGCAGAGCCCTGGCAGTTAAGGCCATCTGGGTGAGTGAACCAGCATATGGAAGATCTTCCTCTCCTCTCTCTGTATTTCTGAATATCAAATAAAGAAATATAATCTTTAAAAAGAAAAAAGAATGAATACTTAAAAGTCTAACTCATATTTAAAATGTTCATCTTTATGGGGCTGGCGCGTGGCGCAGTAGGTTAATCCTCCGCCTATGGCGCCAGCATCCTATATGGGTGCTGGTTCTAGTCACGGCTGCCCCTCTTCCAGTCCAGCTCTCTGCTATGGCTTGGGAAAGCAGCAGAAGATGGCCTGAGTGCTTGGGCCCCTGCACTCACATGGGGGACCGGGAAGAAACACCTGGCTCCTGGCTTTGATTGGCGCAGCTCTGGCCATTGCGGCCAACTGGGGAGTGAACCAACGGAAGGAAGCCCTTTCTCTCTGTCTCTCACTCTCACTGTCTGTAACTCTACCTGTCAAATAAATAAATCAAATCTTTAAAAAAATTAAATAAAATGTTCATCTTTGTTCAATATTTGCTATACTATAAAATTAAATTTTTTCAGACAAGGTAAATAAATGCTATACTCATTTTACAGACTGCATACAATAGTGATTAAAACTGCAACTAACTAACTAACTAAATAAATAAATCACACCAAATAACTAAACAGCATGACCAAGCATTACTTCAAATTTTTGTCCTTTTCCTTAGCGCCCTATGTTTTTTTTGGAAAACTCCCTTCTATCTTATTATATTCTGAGTGAAAACAGTGCTTAAGAGTGGGCAGGAATAGGTGTTTTCAGGCCACTGAGCTATGTATCATTATGACATTTTTCTAAGATATGGAAAAACATGAGAAATTAAAGATGATATATTTTCTTTTTCTTTTTAATGTTTGTAAGGGAGCAGCTGTGCCTAATTCCTAGAGTAAAAGGAAAACCGTATCAATTTTACTCATTTTTGTGTTTAGAATGAACATGTGATAAGAAGTACATTTTGCTATTACTGAATCAGGAGATGTGACAATAAATGCAAAGGGTATTGTTTCATATACCTGCTAAACTGATCCTCCTTACTCAAAATATGTTCTTGTACGATGGCATCAACCATCTGGCTTCACAGAATGAGAGCCTTACAAAGAAACTTCTTGGATATCTAAAAATGATATGAGGCTAGACAAGCCCCTCAAGGGTATCAGTATAGATGAAAATCACATTTGCAAATGTGTGCAGAAAAGTGAGGATGAAATTACCAAGAGAATAACTCTCATCCATGACCTGCTTTGTGCCTGAATAGGCTTGATTTATAATTTCAGACTAGGAGTCAAGAACCTGAAGAACGAAACTAGAAAAACTCATTATGTAAAATACTCTTCCTCTAATACGCACAACACCACGTATGAATGCTTGAGCAAATATATATGCTAGATTTATACAACCAACTCTTTTTTTTCTCATAAGCTGAAATTAAAAAAAAAAAAAAAAAATTCAACCCAAGCTGTCTTTTCCATGAGTCTTGGGAAATTGCATAGCTTTGAAAAAAATTTGGCTTGATTTTCACAATTTTTTAAAAAAATGGATATGGAAAGAATCAGATTGTGCCCATAAAAGCCAATTGTTTCCAAACCGCATTGTATTGTTTGGCCTAAATAATTTATCTTCCTATATGGAAATAGGGAACCATGACAGACTGAAGATGCAACAGCCAATCAAAATACAAGTTCTCTTCTGGAATAACTTTACTATCCTGGGGACATTTGCTGAGTTCCACTCCTTTGCCAGTGTGACAAAGGTAAACTACAGAGAAAATAGCAACAATGACAGCAATCAAAAGCTTTTGGGAAGAAGGGAAATAAAGAGAGAATTCAGTTTACATATTAAATCACCACTGTTTAAGGAACTGGTTCATTGACTGGTTAATACTGGCATTTCTGTTTATTGGATCTCTAAAGAGAGACACGGTGTACCCAAGCCACATGAGGGATTTCTGTCCTCTCTCTAGCAGGGAACTAGAGAGGCGATGGGAATGTGGGCTGGTGAAGAGTGTGACACTGAACAGAGAGGAAGGGAAGCAAGTTAAAAATCTCACTCTTGCTAATTTAACAAAAGGGGCCTTTAATTCATTTTACGTGCTGAGATGTCATAAACTAGTGATGAAAATAAAAACAAATTTATAGTTTTTGCCCTTGATTGGCATCTAAAAGGTAATTATATTTTCATAGATTTTTGTGCTTATTTTTTTACATGTCACATACTAGAACTTGGATTTTTAAAGTGAGAAAAATATAAAAAGCTTTACCTTTCTGTGAAAATACATGTAAGCAGAGATTTTAAAATACCATGCCATTCATACTTTAAAAATGCAGATATCAACCACAGAAAAGATATTCAGTGAACAGATTTGCTATACTTCTCATAGTGTGTATGTCTAACATTTAAAGAAGGGATGAGGAACATCTGGCCTATGGACATCTAAAGCCTGTGAAATGCTTTGGCCTGGCCCTGCCAAGGCAACCAGAAGCTGCACTCAAAATCCAATAAACCTATAGCAGGCTAATTTTTAAGTTGATAATTTTGTATGGCCCACGAATGATGTTTTGAATATCCAAATGGCCCTTGGAAATAAAAAGCTTCCCATCCCTGAAAGGTAAAGACTTAGCTGTCACATGTGATTCATGGAGTATGAGATTCTCACTACAAAGACTCTTACTTTGCTATGATTTGATCACCCTTACAATCACTGTAGAATTTAGGCCCAGTCCTGAAAATGAGAGCCACCTACAGAAACAAGTTTAAAACTGAGAACAGTGCTAACCATGTCTCTTTTCCCTCTCGTCCTCCCCTCCCCTGCTTCTGTTCATCTGGAGTTCTTGGGTTATCGTTCACTAAAATGGATTTGAAAATGTTAATGTGAAACCTGAGAAAAGCAAAGTATCGGGAAGTAGAAAGATATAAGGGGGTGGGGTGTATAAGGAAGAGGTAAAGAAAATAACACAAGGAGAGAGACAATCTAAGGCACTTCAAAAAGTTTGTGAAAACAGAATTAAAAGATACATTTACTTCGGTGCAAAAACGTTTTTGAAATCCATGCATATGACAGGTCTCCAGAAAGTTCACAAGAAACATCTTATAAAAGCTTCTATAAATTTTAAAAGTTTTTTTTTGTACTGAAATAAATTTACCCTTTTTCATTTATATGTGTATTTAAAGGCAGAGTGACAGAGAGAAGGAGAGAGAGAGAGGAAGAGGTATTTTGCATCCACTGGTTCACTCCTCAAATGGCCACACCAGCCAGGTCTGGGTCAGGTCAAAGTCAGGAGACAGGAACCTTATCCTGGTCTCCCACATGGGCTGCAGTGTTCCAGGTAATCAGATCATTGCCTGTTGCTTCCAGGGTGCACTAGCTGGAAGTTGGATTGAAAGTGGAGTAGCCTAGACTAGAACCAGGCACTGTGATATGCCATGGGGATGTTCCGAGCAGCACTTTCTCACACACAATATCCAACCCTAATCTTATCTTTTATTTCCATCTTTCCACAACTTTCTGAAGTTCCAGCATAGAAATATTTTGAGGAAATGATAGGAGAAAGGCTTTCAATCTCAACATTCATTCACCTAAGCAACTATGTTTTAATCTATTTATTTGAGAGGTAGGGTTACAGAAAGAGGGAAAAACAGAGAGAGAGAGGTATTCGATCCACTGGTTCACTCCCCAGATGGCTGAAATGGTCAGGCCTGAGCTAAAAGAACTTCATCTTGCTCTCCCTGTGGGCGACAGGGGCCCAAACACTTGGCTCATCTTCTGCTGCTTTTTCCCAGCCATTAACAGCAAGTTGGATTGGAAATATAGCAGCTGGGACATGAACCAGCACCCATTTGGAATTTTGGCATTATAGGCTGTGGCTTTACCTGCAATGCCACAACACTGGCCCTCTAAGAAGCTATTTTAGAAGAAAGTTTTTTAGTTTTAAAAAAGAAATCAGTTATATACTTGTGAAAATGGCATAGTTGTTTTATATGAGGTGAAAAGAATTTTCTTATAAGATAGCAAAATTTTCTAATAAAAGGATTTAAGCTGATGTATGAAATCTGAAGGATAGTGGGATTTTGGTATCACTATTACCTATAATAATAAAGAGGGAAATTAAATGAAAGAAATATTTTGAGAATGCGAACTATAACAGAAATGTCTGGAAGTTCCATTGCCCTCCAATAGAAAAAGTTTTTGAGATGTTTTGACCATCATCAAATAAAGAAGCAAAACTAGGCTTGAGTCCATCATTTCCACTGGAGCACAAGTTGTTTTGACTAGAAATTGTCATAGAAATTTTTCATTTTTATTTAGAAATATGAATATTAATATTGCCAAATTAAGCACAGTTTTCTAAACTTATTTAAATGTACATATTTATTTATTTATGTTTTTAAGGTGATGTTCACCATATTAATAGAACAATTCTTAGATTATATTGTATGTCTTTTGATCACTAATGCAATTTTGTTGCTTACTCAGATATCCATTTTCTATAAATATTTTATGTTTTCAGTCTATACTTTATTTCTCTGAAGTTATGTGTTCCTTACTGCTACAACTAAGATAAGTAAAATTAAATTAAAAATTATCACTGATCTTGATTCTCCTAATACCAATTTAATAAATTAAACAGGTCAACTTTCTTCTTATTGGAAAATAGCCTATTTTCCTAAGACTCTAGAAGTCCTAGCCAGGGTGACCTTCACTGTCATCAATCTTACCCATTCAAAGCTAAATGAGTGTTCTTGATTAAAGTATAATTACAGACATTCCAACAATTATTGGTCACTTTATAGTCTCGTTTTATGGAAAGAGACATGCGGTTGAAAGAGAAATTTTACTGTGGGAGATATCTTCAAGAAAGGAGAATGAAGAATCCAAGTGTGCAATACGTCTACCAATCAGCCGGCAGGGGAGCCAATTTCAGTTCCAGCTAAGCCACTCAACAGCTGCCGTGACTTTGGGCAAATGAATGTGCCTAGGATGGGTTTGAAATGTGTCAGCCTAGCCAGGCTGACCACATTAAACAAACAGTATTAATACTAACTCCAGAGTCTATAGACCCTAGTTATTTAAATCACACACCATGCTAGGTGCTTGATGAAGGAATTTTTAGAGATGAATAAATCCTTTAATCAGCTGATTTCCAGTTAATCAGAAGGGATTAGGTCAGGTTTGGCCAGGGGAGCTCTTTAGAAGAGCTTCCAAAGAGCACCTGTTAGATCTTCCAAAGAGCACCTGTCTGGAGAGTCCACTCTGTTCCTAATCCATCCTGTGTGACTACCAGTGCACAAACAGCTCCAGCCCCTGTCTGTGGCATCTAGCTTGCTTGTGGTCCATCCTTTTCGGTGGCCTGCTCTATAGACTTCTCAGTTGTTTAGCTAGCCCCAATAATTGTGTAAACAATTTCCTTGTTTGCTCGCTCTATCACTCTCACTCTCTTTCCCTCTTCTACATGCATTTCTATTATATGTATGTCTCTGTCATCTGTTTCCATGTATGTATGTATCTACCTTTCTGGCTATCAATCCTACTAATGTCACTGCTTGTCTGTTGAACATTAACTGATGCAGCGCCCTTTGGGCCTAATATTTGTCTTTCATAAAAGCAGAAGACTGGTTGGGTATAGTCTTAGTTACCTTTCAGTCCTCAATGCACATGATTTTGATTTTAAGATCAGCATTCATCTACATTTGGGAAACTTTTAGAGAAAGAAGTCCATCAATTTTGCTTACTATTCTATCTCCAGGGCATCAAATAGTATCTAATATAGTGAATGAATGAATGGATTAACTGTCTATTGTGGGTATGAAATTTATCCAACCTTCAGTGAGGCTTTGTGCTTTTTAGTATCATGTCTTAACAGAAGATTTGATGATAAGGAACAAGTTCTTATTTGCAGCTTTTTAGGTATATTTTCTTCCTGAATTCAAAACTGTAAGCTGTCATTTTTTTAAAGGGAAATGTCTACTACCTAAACAAACAAAATGACAATAAAGAGAGAAATGCTGCCCCAACACAGAGCCTTCCCCTGACTCCTGACACAGCACAAACAAGAACCTGAGGCCATCTGTGCTCTAGGTTCCTTTTCCAAGATTCCTCTAAAATGGTTATGTTCCAGCCTTCTCCTTATTTCCCCATTTTATCTCCAAAAAAGAAAGGAGAAACCATAGATAGATGTTGAGGTAAAAAGGATGCAAATTTAGGTAAACTCTTCCTAGGAAAACACATAACTTTTTGGATAAAGTCCAACTGAGAGAGAGAAAAAAAAAAGATACTAAAGAGAATGACAATCCTAATGCAATTACCATACCAAACATGAAACAGTAATTTGTATTTCATGTCTGAGGTCTGGTTAGTGTAAAGATTCTAATTTAGCATTATTCAGATATTTTTGTCTTCTAAATCTTAATATATCTGTTCTTCGATAAGAAATTATGTGTTCAGCTTTTGAGTATCTTTCCAGACATCTGTCATTCATATCTTACTTCAAGAAGACAGAGCTGAAAAGGAAATAAAGCAAGATGTAAAAAAAGTATATTTTATTCATATGTCAGAGGATGATAAAGTTTGGGTAAGAAAATTGGTGTGAGCAGATCTGAGAGTTTTGAATTTGAGCTGAGAAGACCCACATACTCATAAGTACAACCTTACAGGCACTGAATGACATATATTTCAAATAACAATGTCCATCTTTGGCAATAATTCTATATATTTATAACTTTTATGATCTTAGGAAAAACATTTATTACTGAAAGTTTAGAAGATACAGAAAGAGCAGACAGCAAAACAGTAAAAGAAACAATGATAATTATATTACTCAGAGCTAACCATTGTTGATGTTGCTATTTTGCTATATTTTTCTTGTATACCTTATATTCATTCACTTATTTAACAAATATTTAATGACACCTTATCTTGTGCAGGAATAAATCTCTGACCAAGCAAGTCAGGTCCCTGCAGAAAAGTTTATAAGATACAAGTTTTGTAGCTTGTCTCCTCCACTTTACATTATGCCATGCACATTCATTCTGATTTTTCTTTAAAAACATGAATATTTATGACTACATGATACTGTCATATGGATAAACCATGATGTTTTAAGTAAATTCCCAGTGTTAGCAGTTAGATTATTTCAGAATTTTCATTAAGATCAGAAGCATGTTAATTCAGACTTTGTGTTTGCTATCATTTTTCTCTGAAGTTTTCTGAAACTGAAGCTAAATTCAAGGACAGGCATATAGCCTAGTGCCACATCAGAGGGCCTGGATTCAATACCCTGCTCTGGCTCCTGACTCCAGCTTCCTGCTAAGGCAGACCCTGGGAGGCAGCAGTGATGGCTCAAATAACTGGGTTCCTGCCACCCACATGGACTGAGTTCCCAGCTCCAGATGTCAGCCTGGCCCAACTTTGGCCACTGTGGACATTTGGACATGAACCAGCAGATGGTAGTCTCTCTGTGCTGCTGTAGGCCTATCTCTATCCATCTCTGTATCTCTCAAATAAAAAAAAAATCAAAGACTATAAATACTTTAAGACTTTCACAGTGCATGCTTCCAAATAGTTTCAGAGAAACCTTATATATACAAAAGAGGTGACGTATTTATATGTATACTTGTCCACATACAGATATACATACACTTTTATATTTACATGATTATAATGTGATGGAAAGTAGTAGTTGATCAGATTACTAAAACATAAAATATTGCTTTCTTTTCAACTTCATTTTAAAATGACAGGTCTAAATATTGTGACTTATTCCACATTTATGACTAGAGTTGTTATTAGGCAGAATGGTGAAACAACACCAGAAAGCTTTCTTTTATTTCTATTTGACCAGCTGCATCATTTCACTTTAGTATTTTAATCATAGGCAGGCAGACCCTTCAACTTGGGCTGGACACTAGCAAAAGCAAACCTGTGCAACTTGGGATATTCTCTGATAGCTATTCAAATCATCCTGCTCTTGTATGGCATTATGAGCTCTGAGATGGTGTTCACTCTAACATTCTTAATTTTCAAGTCTTTTTCCGACACTCCCTGCTAATACAGAAAACAATCTATTAAATCCTGTCTCTCTAGGCTAACCCAGGCCACTAGCAATCTTAAAAGCCATTACAATACTGTATAAAAATATAAAACTATGCCTACAAGGATTGAGATCATGGTGTCAGGATTTTTTTTTTTTTTCAGAGTACTAGCTCACTGAAGTTAAAGAACTGGAAACAATTGCTTTCATAAAAAAATTAGTATGCTGCTATCTAACAAATTTAAGAAGTCAGGTGAATCCAACCATCCTGACTACCTTACTGCTACTGACATAAATTATCTCAAGCTGATCATAGACTAAAAACTGTAAACACTGTTACAAAAAACTGTTCTATTTTGCCATATTTAATTGCTGCATTGTGATAGAGCAGGTTAAACCATCACTTGCATACCAGTATCTCATATTGTGGCACCAGTACAAGTTGGCTCCTCTTCCATTCCAGCTCCCTATTAATACACCTGAGAAAGCAGCAGCAGATGATCCAAGTCGTTAGGTCCCTGACACCCACCTGGGAGATCCAGAAAGAATTCTGGGCTCCTGGCTTCAGCCTGGCCCAACCCAGGCTGTTATAGCTATTTGGAGAGTGAACCAGTGGATGGAAGATCTTTTTCTCTCCCAGTCTCCCCCTCTCTCTGTTACTCTGTCATTCCAATAAATAAATCTTAAAAAAATACTTCAAAACAAAGAGTAATGGTTTATCAATAAAGGAAAAGAAAACATAAGGGACAGAAGATAAATTTCCTCCCTCTCAAATTATTCATCCAAACAATGTGTATCTTGATAACCCTAATTGACAAAATCCAGAATTCTTATCTTCCTGATGGAGGAGTCCATTTTCAATTTTGTATCAAGGACAGCAAGAGCTTTCAGACTTCTCCATGTCCTATGACCACCAGTCCTGCATTACAAATCTCTTTCCCTTATTGCTTTCTGAACACACATTGCTGGGAGTGCTCAAAGACTCAATGCACAGATCTCCAGAACTGTTACTCTTGGGAGTCTTCCTATAAAACTAGAGGTGAAGCCTCTACAGACACGACCTATACTGTTCATAGCAGCTACAGCTTCAGCATCTCGGCTTTATTATTATTATTATGTTTTAATTCTTTGACTAGTGTATTTGAGAAAAAATTTTCTCACTATTTATGGGATTTGAATGGCATGGTATTATTTCCAGAAGACTGACATTACTCATGAGGAAATTTTTAGACAGGAAAACTTTTTAAGGCAGATTCTATTTGCCTTAGGCTATCTTGGTTAATTTGTCCAAAATATGCAATTTCAGCAGAGATTTAATCTCTGTATTCTTTTCACATTTTAACTTGTCAGTTGTACTTTGTAGTCTATGTTAGAATCTTCAGAATTATTTTTAATTTATTTTTAGTTCATTCTTAATAAGAATTTAATTTTCAAAGAACTCTCTTCAATGATTGTTTTCTAATTGGTCCATTTTCTAATTTTACTATTTTCAACATCAGATATTTTATTGTAAATAGTTATTTAAAATATTTCTTGAGCTAATAGAAGTGTTTAATTCTAAAAATGCTTATGATTATGCTCATGCTCTGTCTGGCAATGTGGCATAGATGGTAAAGCCATGGCCTACAACGCTGGCATCCCATATGGCCACCAGTTCCAGGAGGATGGCCCAAGTTCTTGGGTCCTTGCACCCATGTGGGAAACCTAAAGGAAACTCTTGGCTCCAGGGATCAGCCTGGTCTAGCCCTGGCCAAAGAGCCAATTGGGGAGTGGAATAGGAGATGGAAGATATCTCCTCTCTCCCTGTAACTCTGCCTTTCAAATAAATAAATAAATCTTTTTAAAAATATAGCACAATGCTATGCATTTGCCTCTGAATATTTCTTTGGTTGCGTACTATTAAAACTGATGTTTTTTGAGCTTTTCAAGAGAAAAGAAATCAAAGGAAATACTAATTTAATCAATGGATTTGGAACATTTAGTTGAATTTGCTGGTAACATTCTCAAGTTTTATTATTTTTTTTATTTAGATCACATTTCTGTATGACTTTTACATTTAGAATTTAAAAAAACACTGTGGCTTTGGAATAATAATAATAAAATTGGTAATAATATTTAATTTACTTCTTACATTTTTACTTTGTAGAATATTTAAAAGTACATGGGATACAAAATTTAATCCATGTAAACTAATCAATAATACAAAATATATGATTATATATTATAATCTTATAAATATTTATTTATGATTAAATTTTGTATTTGGATACTAAACATTTATACATATACAGATTACCAAGTAAGATATAACAAGTTAAAGTGAATTATTTAGGAAATTAAGGTGAGAGATTTTAAAATATAATTAGAAAATATTAAACTTCTAAGTAGGTTCACAAATTTAACTAATTTCAAAAATCAAATTACATTTTAAGATTTTGTTTTTAGTTTTTCACTCACCATCTGTTAAATCAATAAATGCAGGAGTTTAGTTTTTGTCATTATATATTAATTTTTAAATCAACTTTCTTTGACATTTGTGCTTTTTCCATCTGTCAATATAGCCCTTAAAATTTATTTTTATATACTACACACACACACACATTTATATCTGTGTAAAGATCTCTAATTTCCCAAACACACATACAAAAATCATTTAACATTATATTAAAGGCAAGAGAAAATAAAAACAAAATTGTATAAAGCCTTTTAAAAAGTAGCATATGTTCTGTGTTAAACAGCTTAAATTATAAACTAGACATCAAAACCAATTCATTGCATTTCTTCCTCTGTAAGTGAATATTTAATATACAGGATGTTTCGAAGAAGAGAAATGAGAAATATAGACTATCAGCCTTGAACAGTTCATGATGCTTATGGTGTTAACTTTTTTTATTAATATCGACATCCATTTGTAAAGAATGATCAAAATTCCTTCCTGGACAGGAAGGAAATGTTTTAACTGTTTGGAAATAAATTTTGCCATCTTAATGTATGTCTTTGTTTGTATTATTCGCTAATTCATTTTATTTTAGTGTATAACACAATGGAAAATTCAAAATTATTATCTCATTTGTAATACTTCTGAACTTTTTAAAAGTTAGTTTGCTGCTCTGTTGTTTATATTTTTATCATTTTTGTCCTTAAAATTATGGAAGTTATATATATTTACTTGGCATAAGAGAACTCTACAATACTAATGGTGAATGGTTAGTCAGTATTATTTTATTGCAGGTAATAGGTTAAGCACTTTCAGAGACTAAGTTACTAACTGTGGCTGTAATTCTTGAAGAAATATTATTCAAGCAAAATCATTGCTACTGGCAGAGTAGTCTGGCTCTAGCACACACAGTCTTCATGACTACTGCAATTGGACAACCAGGAGAGTTACTCTAATCTGGATGTAAATAATCTGTAGCATTTGCTTCCTAATGGCTGTGCTCTGGGTCATTTCACACAGTTTCTATTATTGAAGAACAAGAGGTCCTCATTCCTAGGGCCAGCTAGGAAACAATTCCAGCCGCTGACACATTGGAGATGAAAAAAGGACACCAGCTTGTAGCATTTTGATTCATCAAATTCTTTCCCAATAAACTCTTGATGGCCCATGGCCCATTATTTTACTTAGTCCCTACACCCATGGTTGAGAGTTTGTCCCTAAGGTAATACAAAATTTCTAATATGTTCAGTGTGAAAAATAATTATAAATCTGATCAAAGTTTCTTAGTAAGAACATATTTAACAAGTTAATCATGTTCATTTTGTTGACAAGATCAACTAGGTACATTTCATTAGTGTAAATTCATATTTAATCATCTTGAAAGAGAATAGGAAATAGCTATTTAAAAGTACGACCAGAAACACTTTTTGCTAATGTAGAGTTGAGAACGTTTAGAACTTCTTTAACTCCAGTGTTTGTAATACTGCATGCGTAAAACAAGTTCCCCCAAAAATGTTTGAGATGTTAGCGTGTAGAGTGAGTGCTTCCTCCCTACTCAAGCTTTTTAGAGTTATCTTTGTTCAGGCCTAAATATAGGTTCTAGCTTTTTAGATACTATCTGACCTCAGTTTGCTGTACAGAGCATTTTTATTTTAGAAAATCCACTCAATATTATGAATAAATTAATACAGAGGGGAGGCATTCATCCTTACATAGTATAGAGGTAAAAATTTGGGCAGAATATTATTCCATGCAACTTATTTCTTGAATGGCTTTCAAAATTGATTGGCTGTTACAGCTGGTTGAGCTCAGATCCCTTCCCTTTATTGTCATTCCACCTAAGTCCTTTCATTCCTATGAGTTTAGTGAGGGCTCGCAGAGACCAAGAGTAAATGAGAGGGACAGTACCATACATAAAGCCTCCACCGGCAACACTGGCATCTCATGTGGATGCCAGTTCATGTCCCAGTTGCTCCACTTCTGACCCAGCTCCCTACTAATGACCTGGGAAATGTAGCAGAGAATGGTCCATGGTAGCCTGTGGGAGACCCAGATAAGTTCTTGCTCCTGGCTTGGTCACTGGGGTCATCTCAAGAATGAACCAGCAGATAGAAGATTCTCTCTCTCTCTCTCTCTCTCCCTCTTTCTTGGTAATGCTTTTAAATAAATAAATAAATATTTTTAAAAGGGCAGATGAGCTTTAGCCCCATGGTGAGGACTTCAAACCAGCAAGCAAACACACACACACTCTCACACAAGGTGATTGCTGATCAGAGTATTTTCCTCACCAAATAAAACGCATTGCTTGTTGTTTTTGATTTCAGATTCTGATTTTATCCCAATAGCATTCCTGACATACTGAAAGGGTGAATAATACTCCTGAATTACAGTATACTTCGTCCAATAGTGAAAGACTGAACAGAAAAAAACATTCCAACTGATTCCTAACTTTCTAGACAAACCCTTAAAATACCAGTTGTCTTTAGTATTTGAGCCTGAAGAGTAGGTATCAATTACTAGCAAAAAAGAGTACTCAGGACCTCTCAATGACAGTAATTACAAAGGAAGTCTTCTGGAACATTCTTTCCATTCAGCAGTGAAAGGATCAATTTGTTCTTTTTTGTTTATACCCTGTCAAACTGCTGATAAATAATTTCTTTCCAGTTAAACTCCTGTAACTTCACTAAACTTTGTTTTCCATAGCCAAAGCTTAACCCTTTCAGTAGGAATATCCAAGTTTTATAATTATTCAGGTTGTCTTCTGAAGCAACCATATGTTCTATCAGGTTTGGCATGAACAGTCTCTCTTGAAACAAGGACATTGACTCCTTCCTCTTTCATCTCTCTTCTTACTGAATAGATGTGTCTTCACTCAGTAAGCTAATATGATGTATGTATGTTAATTGTGAGCCAGGACTTCTTAAAATGAAAAATGAATGACGGCAGACATTTCGCTCAACTCAGGAAGTTTATAGCCTTCTGTAAGAGACTGAATAAACTATCCCCTCCCCATAAGTCCAAAGACATTTTTGAAAATACGTTAATCTCGGGGGATTTTAATCATTTATCTTTCAGGTAACCTTTTCTTAACCAAGTTAAGAGGATTTTCAAAATAGTATGGGAGAAAATAAAATACTTGTGCCAACGCTATGATTAACATTTGTTGTGTTACACATTGCCGTAAATGTCACATTACTAAATCTAATTTATGATTCTAAGCAACTCTGTAAGATAAATTCTATTATTTTTTAGATGAAAAAAATAACAGAAGCTAAATAAGGTTAAGTGACTGGCTCAAGCTTTGTAGAGCAAAGTTGCAGAAACCATCAGCCTCACCCCAGAAGCCAGAAGCAACACAGAACAATGGGTATGGTCCCAAGCTGTGAAGTTACACTGCTTGGTTTCAAATGCTAACTTGGCTACTTCTCAGGTATGTAACTTTGGGCACATTGATTAACATTTCAGCACCTCAGTAAACTAATGGGTAAAATGGGGCAGATAATAATTCCATTAGTCCTTAAGAGGTTATTAATAGAATTAAATGAAAGCCTATACTAAAGTGTTTGGAATAGTGCCTACAGCTTGTAAGCACTCCAAAACATTAGCTATTTCTACATCATGCTTCAGTAATATGGAGACATGACAGCTTCATTCTTACAATAGTGCTCATAAATTTGACAGAGTAATGATCCTTGGTTGAAAATCAAATAATTAGATTCATACCAATTATTTTATACTGGGAAAGTTTTTGTTTACTTAAAATTGTATTATATATTCCTATCATTTTTAGTACAAATCACTACTTATTTATCAAGATAACTTAGAAAAAAAGGATAAAAATATTAGACACATGCAAGACCTTTGTGAGAAGTCTAATTGTATCTTTTGTTGGATTTCCCTCCCACATGTCCAGGATCAAATGAACCCTCTTATTCTGGATTGCTAAGGCATTGGGCAAAGAATCCGGTGTGGCCACAGTTGAGGACTCTTCCTACAAGAGTGCACCTCCATACACAGAATGTTACACATGCATCTTTTACATACTCCTCCTTAAACTGTTTATCTGGCACATCGACAGGCAGCTGGTGGAACAAATAGGAAATCCTGGGAAGCACATTCATTTTTAAAGTGTTAATGCGCCCAATCCAAGAGACAGTAATGTGCTTCCATCCGTTAAGATCCCCTTTAATGTTTCAGATTGGAGGGCCATAATTTAAATGAAATGCATTATCCAACCTGGAAGGTATTCCACATCCTAAATATTTAATTGATTTCTCCATCAGGGGAAGATGAGACTACACAATAAGCAGATTCTGTCTATATCTAAGGGTCCGATTAATAGCATCTCTAATTTAGGGTAATTTAGGAGTTTACAACTTATAAAATGGCTATTTCTTCCACATTTCTCCCAAAGTACCAAGAGGATTGTGTCTGGATTAATTGCAAACAGCAGACAATCCACTGTGTATAATGAAAGCCCAGAGTCAGCATCATCAGCCATGCACCCATAATTTGAGATCTCCTCTGAATATTTTTCACCAGGGGCTTCCCATCCAATGTAGATTGAAGTGGCAAAGGAGAAAAGTTGTAATTGTTACATCTCCCTACTTACAAAGTTTAACCAGTCAAGTTTATTCCTGCTGATTTTTCCTTAGTTGGGTATTAGCTAACTGAGTGAGGAAGATAAATCAGTTACTTGCAGATTTTCCTAATGGTGCAAAGTCTGGCACCCTGAGGACTGTGGAAATGTCTATTACTACACTTGTAGAGAAAAGAAGTGGAACAAGACTGTGGGTGGCTGGATCCATATGTGTGATTTATTACCCCTGTATCCACTTAGTCATTTCCGGATAAGCACTTAAGTGCCAAAAGTTTATGGTCATTTTCAGTTTAAGAAAAGAACAAGGCACATCTTAACATAAGAAACAGATATGTTATCTGAAGACATCTGTGTTTTCCTTCCGAGTTTACTAGCAGACTGTTAAGATTTGATTTTATAAATGTGAAAGTAGCATTGAACTTCACCCGAATGGCTTCTGATTTTGTCAGTCTCTTGCGATTCTACTTCTTTTTTATAGGAAAAATATCTGGATATTCTATGTTAAACCTTATTTTGGGATTTGAAATCTGAGAAGAAGTACATTTAAAAATTAATGAAATATCAGGTGTATAATTTTTAATGTGAAATTTACATTTTCTGTTGCAGTTTTTCTGTGTCTTCTTGAAGAAGTTCTTTGTAGATAGCTTAATTTTTGTTCAAATACAAATTAGAATCAATTTTCTGGGGAAAAATAATCAGTATAGCTCCTGTATTCCACAACAAAGAAAATACATTTGTAGACATATTCTGGAAATTTAAATCCCTCAATGCTCTTCTGAGCAAGTCCAAGGAGATTTGAAGACTGACATTTCGTGCTGTGTGATTCCCGAGAGGCAGGTGCATGATCATCTTTACTGTGGTTTGTTCCCGTCCCTGCTGAATTAATATGCATTTTCGTTAACTAATCTTGAAACAACAGGAATAAAGTTTATCCAGGTCTTTTATACCTCAGAGAACAAAACAAATACTACAAATCTTTAGAGAGAAAGGATATACAAAAGGGCTTGAGGTGAATATTTCAAAGCAAATACTCTTTAAATGATGTGCAAATTATTTCAGCTCTTGAGCATGATTTATGAAAGGGGATTAGCCCACTGAAATAAGAACCAAGTTTAAACTGTTGGGTTTCAAAGTCAAAGATGAGAAGTGGTTACAAGGGAAGGAAGGAGAAAGGCTACGATAATTTAGAGGAGGGATTTGTTTTAGTTTTTTCCCTTTACAGACTCACCTTAAGTGTCATGGACTGCTGTTCTTAACTGCAGCAAAAAATATTGAACTGCTCCTCTAATTTTCTACAAAGTTAAGAGTGTAATAATTAGGGAATGATACTGGAATTTGTATTTGGGCAACCAGATCTCTACTTGCCAGGGGAAAAATGCAATCACAAACTGAAATGGTGAAAACAAAGTTGGAAAAGATAACTTCCCAGGGTGCTGAATCCGCAAACATTGTTTTTAGTTCACAAGTCATATCTGTAATAACACAACACAAGTTATAATATTCCAAACTGCTCTTCAGGTAACAGTTAAAAGCTTCTTGTAAGACTTACGAAAATGACTGCTTTTGTGTAATTGTAAAGATTATTAAGTGAGCTCACTTCTTATGATTCCATCATGAGCAACCATTCTGGAAGGTAAAGGAAATTTTAATGATCCCACTCACATGTGATTAATATCTAACGCTTCTTGACTATACTTCTGGATTTTGTTCAATAAAAATGAGTTAAGCAAAATTTCTATGGGTTTTCAGCCAAGCCCTCCTGTGGAAATCATTTATGCTCAATTTAAAAATAAGGCATGGAACCTCAATAACAGACCCAGGTACTGACTAGGAAAAGAAAAAGATTAATTATTCTTATGTAAGCTGTCCTGGAGAAATAAAGCTATGCAAGTGAAGTGAATCCAGGCACTACTAAAATTTTAAGGTAACTCTTCAATCTGTCTCATTACTATCCAACACATTTTTAAATGCTACCTATTTCAGGGCAGATTTTAGAGGAAGATTCGTATTGAGTAAATGTTGATCATTTGTCCATTTCAATTTGCATTTTATAGAATTAAAAAAAGATTGACCTGGGAAAATGAACTTTTATTTCAGCAGTAGCAATTATTACTTCTTCCCAGTGAGTGAAACCTCACACAACCATAAGGGAGAATCAGAATTTATTTTGCTATCCTCTATTTTTTAATAACTGAATAGTAAGCCTGCTTTTGTTTTCCTTGCAATTTTTCAAAAACAATCTGACCAACATGCGGCCTGGTGGCGCCTTGATTGTTTTGGCAGGCACAGCAGATAAGCTTCTTCCATGAACAAAATAGCTATGTCATAGCCTGCCCAGAATTAGGACATCTAACTTGAAAGATGAATAGGAAACGAATTCAGGTACTAAAGAAAAACAACAGCAAAGTCATGTGAGCAGACAAATATTGGTATTCTTGCTTTTAGAGAAAGTGGTACAAAAAAAGGTTGCACGGGGGATGATATATTCACAGAAGTCTCAAATGGAACAGGAAGGGTAAACAAAAATTCAGATGGACTTTGCATATCGGTATATCCAGGGAATTAGTGGATTATTTCCAGGGAATTTCTTGCAGCTTTGGTTCTTGACTGTTAGTTTAGGTTAGGGCAGTTTATTCTTTGAAAAATTTGTCATTGTTATTGTTGTTTTCTGGCTAGAATTGTTGACTTTTTGAAATAGGAAGTCCAGAATTCATGACTTAGAAGTTGCACAGACAAAAAGTTACACAGGAAATATAAGTCTGTTTCTGTCTCAATTTGTCTTTTAATCACAGGTTGAAATACATACCATAATAGATATTCTCCATCCCAAATCCTGCATGTTCACATCAAGGCCAATATAATAATTATGTATTGGATTATTTTACACAAAGGCAGACTAGACAAATTTTCTATGAAAGTAGGTTTCTTTTTAAAAAAAAGATATATTTTTTATTTAATGCTAGAGAAATCTTTCATCTACTGCTTTACTCTCTAGATGGCCACAAGGGATAGAGTTGGGCTAGGCTGAAGCCAAGTACCAGGAGCTTTTTATGGTGACAGCTTTTTCCCACATGGGTGACAGGGACCCAAACACTTGGGCCATTTCTGCTGCTATCTCAGGCAATTAGCAGGGAGCTGGATTGGAAGTGGAGCAGGTAGGATTCGAACCAGTGTCTATATGGGATGCTGGCATCACAAGCAGTAGGTTCCACCAGCTACACCACAAGGCCAGCTCCCATAAGTAGGTCTTTTCAAAATCCCAAAGGCCACTCTTGATTTGGGATTTTTAAAAACCTATTTGGAGGGCCAGCACTGCAGCTCACTAGGCTAATCCTCCACCTGTGGTGCCAGCACCCCAGGTTCTAGTCCCGGTTGGGGCTCTGGATTCTGTGCCGGTTGCTCCTCTTCCAGTCCAGCTCTCTGCTGTGACCCAGGAGTGCAGTGGAGGATGGCCCAAGTGCTTGGGTCCCTGCACCCATATGAGAGACCAGGAAGAAGCACCTGGCTCCTGGTTTCGGATAGGCGCAGCGTGCTGTCTGCAACGCACCGGCCATAGCTGCCACTTGAGGGGTGAACCAATGGAAAAAGGAAGACCTTTCTGTCTCTGTCTCTCTCACTGTCTAACTCTGCCTTTCCAAAAAAAAAAGATAAAAACCTTTTTGTATAAAATTTTTTTCTCATATCCTAATGCGCTTCTCAGAGTTGAATGTGCATATGACTCATCCATTAAAATACACATTCAGTTCTGTAGGTTAGGGGAGACCTTGGTGTCCTTATTTTCTAACAATCTCCCAGGACATATTTTTGATGGTGGTCCATAGACTACACTTAGAGTAGCAAGACTCCAGTAGTTTCCCTAATCTTAATGAGACAAAGAATGCAAGGTCTGCTGATCTCCTTGGCATCCTGATGTTTCCTCCAAACCACAGAAGCAGTGGGTATCTGAGAACTGCCAAGAATCCTTCCAATATCTGTCAAGAAAATCTATCAATATCACCTCAGAAATTTCTGCTACCTTTTCCCTTTTCTCATTGCAGCATATACTCCGTGGTTCATTGTAACAGTCTCCTAGTTGATCTACTCACATCTGATCAGTTATTTTTTTTTATGCTACATATCTTTTGCCATCTCCCACATTTCCCCCTGAATTATTACTCTAAACATCAGATCTGTTAATGTTTCCTGCCTACTTAAAAGTTTTTCACTAGGCTCCCTTGACTTGGAGTACAGAAGTTCCTTAGCATTCCACCAAAGACCTTTGCCAATCCTCACTGTTCATTTCCAACCTGATTTCCAGTTGTTGCCCCAAGGTTTTATGTATTCCCAGTTCACCAATCTATTGCTGTTCTACAAACACTTTGGACTGCCAGGATCGCTCTTTCCTGTCCTAATAAGTATCCATTTCTTTGCCATTCTTTTCTCCATCTGTAACATTCCCAAAGTTCTGCAGTGCTACACTCCAAGAACATTTCATTCTTCTTTACTGGCTGCCTTCCCTTTCCTGGCTCCCTTCTCCTAGTTTCTACCTGTGTGTTCAGGGATCACTTCTAAATATATTAATGTGCTCTCAAGTCTTTGTCTCAAGGACTGCTCAACTAAAACACCATCAAAAGTTCAGGGCCTCACAATTCAGCCTTTCTCTTTAACCCTCATGCATAAACTCTAGAATCTAAAGTTCTTTAGTGTTCTCCTGTCATTCGCTTAGTCATTTGTGTCCTCACTGACTCAGACATTTAGTATTGAACTTCATCATGCCTCAATCAGTTTTAGTTAGTGGGGGTTAGGAGGGGGTGATCCTCAGAAGGTCATGGTTTATATCTTCCATGCATTCATAGTCTATTGGATCAGAGTGATCCAGGTAAAGCAACTGACTGAAGTCCTGGTCAGCTATGACTGCCTTTCCCAGGTATCACAATCTTTGATAGAATGTACACAGTGGACATCCAGGCATGCTAGCAGCCTGTCAATGGACTATTTTTTGATGAGAGGAAATTATTAATATCTTCAAGTTCACTTTTTAGAAGGGGTTCTATGTCCATGTGGTTTGATAATTTTAATTCAGTCAATGAAAGCTATCTCCTTGTCACCTTTTGGTTTATTATATTGGTGTGGTTCTAATATATATATATATATATATATATATATATATATATAAAACATAGTATATACATATAATTTATAGACATATCATATAGATATATATGTTATGTAGATAAATAAAACATTAAGATTAAACAAAATCTTTGCTTATAACTGACATTGCATAATTCTCTATCAAAATTTTACCATTATATTATTTTGCTATTTTATACAAGAATGGGAAATGCAGATGAAACTGAGGTTTACTCTCTAGAGATTGCCATTAATATCAGGTTGACCCACAAGAATGGCAAAACAAAGCATTTATTCCACCATGACACTCAGAACCTTTAAGAAAGCTAAAGGTAAAGGCATATATGATGTTCTGAAATAGTCACGAAGTTATCAACAAATTAACCCTTTGGTAAATTATTCATTTGTTTATATTCTATATTTTATTAATTCTATAGCCAATGTATAGTCTTGCTATGTTTCTAAAGACAGAAACTGGTGGATATGTAATAGATAAGTAAAAGTTAAAACTATTTAACATGAGTTCTTGCATATGGAAATCATTTTATCTAATATTTAATATATAAATATCTTTAATATCTTTTAGATCCAGTAGATGTATTATCTTTATATGTAATACATATATTCTTTTAAAATCATATATATATATGTATTTATATTATTTTATTATATATAGAAATATCCACTACATTTATCTGGAACTTGTATTTAGGAAACTTAAGAAACCTGTCCAAAGCATATAGCTGTATATCCCAACAGCAAGAATTGTTCTTAAATTTTCTGGCTTTTGGACTCAAATTATTTATACAACCAAGTACAACTTCTTGAAGAGGGTACTGAGGGCCAAAACTTGCATAACTTTTTTGTTAAACTGCATAAGTAAAATGACCTTAGAGAAAATTATTCCTAGGGCAGGCATTTGGTGCAGCACTTAAGTCTTGCTTGGGACACTCATATCCCATATTGGAGTGTCTGGATTGGTATTGGTAATTGTGCTTCAGATGCACCTTCCTGGGCCGGCGCCATGGCTCAATAGGCTAATCCTCCGCCTTGCGGCGCTGGCACACCGGGTTCTAGTCCCGGTTGGGGCACCGGATTCTGTCGCGGTTGCCCCTCTTCCAGGCCAGCTCTCTGCTGTGGCCAGGGAGTGCAGTGGAGGATGGCCCAAGTGCTTGGGCCCTGCACCCGCATGGGAGATCAAGAGAAGCACCTGGCTCCTGCTTTCGGATCAGCGCGGTGCGCTGGCCGCAGCGGCCATTGGAGGGTGAACCAACGGCAAAGGAAGACCTTTCTCTCTGTCTCTCTCTCTCTCACTGTCCACTTTGCCTGTCAAAAAAAAAAAAATGCACCTTCCTGACATTGTGCACCTGGGGAGGCAGCACATATCAAGTGCTGCCATTCACTTGGGAGAACTGGATTGAGTTCTGGACTCCTGGCTTCAGCTGGCTTTCTCTAGCTTTCTGGGCATTTGCAGAGTAAACCAGTGGATGGGAGATCTGTCTGTGTGTCTCCCTAGATCTCTGCCTCTCAAATGAAATAAAAATACATAAAATTTAAAACAAGAAAATTATTCTCAGTCTTCAAATCAAAATTACTATTATTCTTTCTGTATATTACAAAATCTCTTTTTCTTTAAGTACTTCCAATAGAACCTTGAAAATTCCAAGTCAAAGTCCATTGAAGAACCTCAAAAATAAATATGAACCAAATAATTCTTTCATATAAAATAGGGTGTTATAATGGATGACAGAAATATTGGGAGATATGGTTGAAGATGTCTGAAAGGATGTTAGATTAGTCAAAAGAAGACTTGGGATTAAAGATAAAAGTCATATAGTGATGTATACAAAGAATTATAAATACTATTTTCCTGGAACATAAACTGTGTGTCACAGAGTTGTGGGAAAGCACTGGGAAGGAGAGCACAGGCCATGACAAACTTTCAATAGAAGAATGTGGATTTGTGCCTTCCAATGCAATTAGTTCATTATACATTGTTCTTAACCTTGGACTTCAGTTTTGGAGGATGCCATATCTGAAGGCAAGGTCTCAGTCCTCTATGTATATACTTCAAAATGTTTTTGGAAAAATGAAATAAGATAATACATATTTTCCATCAACTTTTTGGAGACCCCTATTTTTGATTTGGTCATGGCATCTTCTATTTTGCAACTTTTTTTATCATTTATTTTATTTATTTGTAAGGCAGAATTACACAGAAAGAGGGAGAGCTAGCTAGCTAGCTAGAGATGTTCTATCTGCTGGTTCACTTCACACATGGCTGCCAGAGCCAGGGTTAAGCCAGGCTGAACCCAGGAGCCTGGAACCCCATTTAGGTCTCCCATGTGTGTGACAGTGGCCCAAGTAATTGAGTCATCTTATGCTGCTTTCCTAAACACATAGTCAGGGAGCAGGATCAGAAGTGAAGCAGCTAGGACTTAAATCAGTTCCCAAATAGGATGCTGGTATCTCAGGTGGCAGCTTAACCCACTACACCAAAATGGGGCATATTTATTTACATTGAGGATATTGAATGGGGAATACTTGGTTTAATGTACTATTAAATAATCAAAAAAGATGAATTGGTAAACTGAATTACTTTTAGCAAGTCATCATAAGCCATTTGTTGAAGGAAGCTAAGGCTCTTAATGTCACAGATCACAGTGGAATAAATTTGGTTGGAAATGTGCTAATTTGAAATACATTACATACTTTTGGTGAAAGCAATACCTGGTTTTACTTACATGAGTGTGGACTGTACTATGACTAATAAGAAACAAACACGTTTCAAGAAAATCTCAAAAACTGTATATGTTTATGATTAAACCTTCCCCTTAATATAGGCTCATTTGGGACAGCCAAATAAATGCGCTAAAAAACAAATTGCTTTCTTTTGGGTTTTCAAAGAAAAGTAAAGTAACTCTGATGCCTCAGAAACAAAAAAGAGTAAACAAAATAAATCTGTATAGAAAGAGGTGATCATTTATGTTCAAAACGATTTTTTTCTACACTTTAATTTGCTGTAATCATGTCCTAAGGAACTGTTTATCAGAGGCACTTCAAACTGGACATGACAATAATGAATGAATATTTTAAGTAGTTGATTTTATAAGAAAATATTAATATATATGCCTTCTAACATCATGGAATAAATGGGGGATGAGTTTTCAGAGGAGATCAAAGAGCATTGTTTCATTTGTTTACAATCACAATATTGTATTAATGCCAAGGAAATGGTGTTCAAGAATTAGAGGATAGAGCCCTCTGGATCTGACCTATTATTGAAAGAAAGATGCCACCTGACCCAATGAAATCAGAAATTGATTAAATGTAGTTCATCTTAGGGGAATATGGTCACGATGTTACTGCCAGGGTCAGAATGAAGATGGGGTGATCTAGTGCCTGAGTGCTGACAGGGTTACATAGAGTTTCAGAGTCACTGATGCTACAAGATACATGACAATGGAGACCCACAGGTCAGAGGGCAAGATCAATTCCTTAGTTGGGAAAAAGAGATTTATCAGGACATTTCTTTGCTCAGCTCATAACTAGGTCTTCTTATAAAATGATTCATTGAGAACTGAATGTTCTGGAGAAATCTGCAATCTATGACTCCCAGGAAAGTTGAGATTGCTGCTAACTATATCAGGAGCACATGTCAGAACAGTGGTTGGGGTCACACAGGGCCACAGTGCAGCTCTGGGACTAACATGAATTTACTGTTTTGAGACATTAATTTGGATACCTGAGAACCAATGAATGTCTTATCTTTACAATTTTTCTCTCATGAGGTTTAAATCTTCCTGCTTAAAAACATAAATTTTCATCAATAATTTTCCACTGTTTTTAACTACTGAAATATCTTGAAATAAAGAAATTCCTTGATATGTGGAAAAAGAATTTACACTCAATTATTCCTTAAATATTGTCTGTTTATAACATATAAGCAAAGTAAAATGAAATGATTTATTTTTATATCTTAATTCAATAGTTTTTTCATGCGGACATTGAATTAAACTGGTGACAGATTGGTAATATTTTGGACAAAAAATTCAGACTGTTTGACCATCTTACCCAAATCAGCAATCTCTGTTCCCCTGACAACAGGGTAATCCATAATGTTCGATATAATTGTTATGACTTTGTTTTTGTTTCCAGGTAAGAACTGTTGTGCTTCCAAAAAACGAGATATTCTTTATATGTACAATTTAATATTGTTTTCATTTTCTTGGCAGATGGCTTATTCATCTTATTATTTTCATGCATTGGCAGGATTAGGTTGTTTTATACAGTTTCTTAACAAGAAGAAACTTTATAATCTGTATTGATATGAGTCTCCAGAACAGGTCTCACAGTATGTGTTTTAAACAATTACTAATTACATGTTTGTCCAAGAAACTGGTATGGCTTTTCCATTTTGGACAACAATAAACATCTTACAAGTTCTCTTAATCACATAGTTGCCAGCAAGGTCACAATGGTCACAAGAAAAATATGTATTTGTTTCTTGTGGAAAAGGAGAAAAACAATGAGCTATCAAAGTTTTATTAAGGAGTCCTTATTGAAACACATATTCAGAAAATTTATTTTTAAAAACTTTAGTTTCAGTTAGAAAATAGAATAATACTTTATTGAATCATGTACGTAGGCACTGCCTAATTTTGTACGTATTTACTCCTGTCTTCATCAGAAAATGTTCAAACATACTGAAAAGATGAAACAATAACATTGCAATCACTTTTACATGCACCACCTAGACTCATCAAATGTTAACCTGTGGGACAACGCCAACCAGTGTGTGTCATTACACACATTTCTTATGAGGAACAGCTACCTTGCTGAGAAACTGCGCCCCCCCCTCCCCCCATTCTATCCTTCTCTCTAACTATGTCTTCTGGTTTAAAGTCTCCCTGCTCCTTCCCAGCCACCACTGGGGTTTTCAAGGTTCAGGAGGCTCTTAGTCAAAGTCCTTCTGAGACTCCTAATTGCTTTGGTAAAGTTGGTGTGGGAGTGAGGGTGGATGTAATGGGGATTCAGATAGAAAGCAATGCTACTGGTGGGTCTTAGCTCTTGGGGTCAGAGGAGCAGCAAAGTCAGAAACAGCTGTTCCCTAAAAACAACATTCCAAATGGTCAGAGAAGGTTCAAGTGTGGTTCTGAGGCCCAGTACATGGTTTCCTTGTGAAAATGTGTTAAGTTCTAAACAATCAATTAAACTGGATTTGGAGAATATAACCTACTTACAGTTGTGATTGGCCAGTATAATATAATTTAGATTAGTACAAAAAAGCTACTGCCTTTATCTATCAAATTTGTATTCACTTGTCATGATCAAGATTACTTTGCAGGGACTCTGCTTTGATCAAGGATAACGTTAAATGTCTACAGCACTGTTGTTTTCTACATTATGTAAGTACATCAACTCAAGTTTTCCATTTCTATCTTTTTCCCCGTAACTACACTACACACATCATTTAGAGTATATGAAGTACAGAAATCCATATCTAAATACTCCTAGGATTTCACTCAAAACATGTTTTTTTAAAAAAGATTTATTTATTTATTTATTTGAGAGGCAGAGTAACAGAGAGAGGGTTCCTCCATTTGCTGGTTCACTCCGCAAATGGCTGCAGTGGCTGGAGCCAGGAGCTTCCTCCAGGTCTCCCATGTGGGTACAGGCACCCAAGCACTTGGTCCATCTTCCACCGCCTCCCCAAGCCATTAGCAGAGAGCTGGATTGGAAGAGGAGCAGTCAGGACATGAACTAGCGCCCATATGGATGCTGGTGCTGCAGAGGCTCAACCGACTATGCTGCAGTGCCAGACCCAGCACTTTTTATTTATTTTTATTTTTTTGATAACTTAATCACAACACAGCTAAAGGGAAATCTATTGCGTTTTAACTTCATTGTTCTAACTCATGTTTGTTTGGGGAGGTACTTATTTACAAATACTCAAAGTGTCAATTTTATACGAAAATTATCCAAGTTCTCCAAACCCATGGAGTTAAAGCAGCAGTTGATGTTAGGCATGAGATTTACTAATATTGAAACATTATTCAATAAAAAATACTTTTTCAAAACTTGAAAATACAAATGAGTGAAGACAAGAATTTCAGATGTGTACTTGTACTACTTGTTAACAAAACTAAGAAATATATGCATGGGTGAATAAACTAGAGCTTTGTGTAAAAGAATAATGAATGGCTGGATGTAGAAGCCTATCCATCAACTAGAACTTCTTCATGACATGCTCTTCCTGGCACAGAGGAATCAAGAGCATCTCTTGGCTCCTTTGTGCTCTCCTGGTATGCTGCTCCACAGAATGCCCTGGCTGCCATTTTCACCTGGGGAAGCGCCAGGGGAAAGACCAGCTGCTGCTTATATTTAGATTTTTGCAGCTATGACTCCCTTATCCAATTCTGGCTCCCTTCCCCTACTTTCTATACAATAAGGGAGTAAGATGTTAAGTAGCAACTCCCTTCTCCAGTCTTCCATCAGACATCACCCTTGGCACATGTTCTATTTTGGTGCCATCTGCATGGGGACAAAGAAGGTCATAATAAGAGCTCCTACTCATTGAGTGCCTGCTGTGTGCTAGGTATTCACGTCTCTAAATTCAAATTCTCACACAAACCTGTAATTATACTATTAGATCCATTTTTACAGATCTTTAAAGTAAAGCTCAGAGAAAAACTTCTCCAAGGTTATCTGATGCAAGGTTTATATTTGAGCCTTTCCTCTTTTGTATTTTATATTCGAGCGCTTCCTCTTTCTACTGTCAGTGGCCGATTCTTATTCCTGCAGAAATATGTTAGCATCTTCTTTGATTGACTCTCAACTTTCTTTGCAGAGCTCCCCAGAGAGCTGCCCTCCCACTCTCATCCCAGGCTGGTGTCCTGAATTTCCCACAGTGACTTGGCCCTTACATTAAATTTTCTGGCTTCTTCTCTGTTAGACTCAACTGATATCTTAAAATATCTGATTAGTACTTAATAGTGTTGGCAGGTTAGAATCATATTTTAAAATGGAAAGTATATTTAAACACAACTTTCTGAATCTTACTCATTGAGAGAACATATTTTTCCCATGTTACCCAGACAAACTGGACAAGGAAATGACCACCTGTTAGCTGCTAATGATGTTCACATGCCTTTTTAAAAAGTAATTCTGGCTTTATCTGCATACAATCTTGGCGACAAAACTCGTGGGAACATCAAGGGCACAGGAAGCCAAAGGCAGCAAACTGACGATAAAGTTTGTGCTCAGACTATTAATAAGGAAGAGGATACTGTGAATCTCTGATTCCACATAATTATTTAATCTCCAGAGGGTGATATAAAACTGAATGCATGTTTTAAGAAACCTAAGTTTGGGTGTTCAAATCCAGGAGTGAGATCAACAGAGGAGTTTCACACAGGGTATTTCCTAACTGAAAAAAATATTTTAAAAGGCATAAAATATAAAATATGCCAATAACTATTTCAAACACATAGTCCAATTTGATATTGTGTGGGAGGGTCAATCATTATGAGTTTCAAATTAAACTGAATACATACATACTGAATGTACTTGATTCAAAGGAATACATGGGTATTAACTGTGTGCTATGTTGCAAAAATACATACCAGCCCTAAAAAAGACTCACAACTATGCATATCCATCAAGGTACAGAAAAGAACCCTTTTCTAAAATTAGGGTTGCAGGAAAGATTAAATTATCATTTTGAATAGTGAAAGTTCAAATAGAACATTAGATTTTAATTATTTTTACTAATAATTTTTTGAGTTCCAATTTAAATTTACTGATTACTATGAATCTTATTTTTGGTTTTTATGTTTTAAATCTAGATTTTGCTTTCAATGTAATAGTCTAATTGAGTCCAAAGTTGATATGAATGATTTACCTTTTATTTTTTCATTATGGTATAATGGTTAAAACCAGTCTCTAAAATCAGATTACATGGATTTGAAAGATGTCTCTACAAATTGTATTTGTGTAAGTTACTTTAATTCTCTGTGCTTCAGTTTTCTTACTTGTGAGAAGGCTAATGATAGTACTAACCTCACAGGATTGGTGAGAGGATTAAATGAATCTAAATGAATCAATATAAACTAAGTGTTTAGAACAATCCTTGGTATATGGTATGTGCTCAGTATTTTACATTATTATTTTTCAAATATTTCATTAACTTTAAAAATATTATTTGAAAGACATAAGGAGACAGATAGGCAGAGGGAGAACTCTTTTATGCACTGGTTCAATCCCCAAATGCTGGCAGTAACTGAGGTTGAGCCACGCAGAAGTCAGGAACCTGGAACTCAATCCTACTCTCCCACAAGTGGCAAGGATTCAGACCTTTGAGCCATCACCTGCTAATTCTCAGGATGCACAGCAGCAGGAAGCTGGAATTGAAGTGGAACTGGGACTCAAACCCAGACTCTTCAATATGGGATGCAGTTGTCCCAATTAGGGACTTAACTTTTGAGTCAAATGACCTTTTCATAGTTATTGTTAATTTTTAACTTTCAACTAAAAAGTGGATATGATGACATTATACCTAATATTGTACCTTTCACTTTAAAATTAGGTACACTTTCAGTAAGTAGAATAAGTCATATGTCTCTTCCCTTATCTTTAATCAGGACTGAATTATTAAAAGTAAAGCAGTATCTTCTCTAATAAAAAATAAATTCTAAAGAGAAGTAGTTGGTATGCCATCTGTAGGATGCTTTTTTCCAATTGTATCCTCCAACTTTTAAAGTGATTATTTCTCAACCGGCGCAGCGGCTCAATAGGCTAATCCTCCGCCTGTGGTGCCGGCCCCCTGGGTTCTAGTCCCGATCTGGGCGCTGATTCTGTCCCGGTTGCCCCTCTTCCAGTTCAGCTCTCTGCTGTGGTTCGGGAGTGCAGTGGAGGATGGCCCAAGTGCTTGGGCCCTACACCTGCATGGGAGACCAGGAGGAAGCACCTGGCTCCTGGCTTCGGATTGGCGCAGCACACTGGCCGTAGTGGCCATTTGGGGGGTGAACCAATGGAAGGAAGACCTTTCTCTCTGTTTCTCTCTCTCTCTGTCTAACTGTGCCTGTCAAAAAATAAATCAGTAAAGTGATTATTTCTCAATACATAATCCACTGGCCTCAATGTTTCTCACACACATTCTCCAGGACTTTATTTTCTCCATAGCATCAGACTTTAGAAGCACATGTCAGGTTCTCCTCCCAAGGGCAATTAAAGATTACTGCCTCTAGTCATGGCATCACCCATCTTTTTATGTCTATTACAAATGTTTATATAAAAATCATTACATATATAACTCATAACCAAATTCTAATTATGAAAGCTTACCTCGTATCTAATCTCATGTGAAGTAAAAAAGGGCCATGAACAGAAATTAAATGGAAAAAATTCTTTATGTGAAATAATTCCAAAATCTATCATCATTTGGGAAAAGATTTTTAAATGATATATATGATTCTCCAAAAATACCTCATGCATTTTCTAGATATTAATAATGATAATATTAATTGCCAATTTAATACAGCTAACCAAATGTATATCTAGCAGTTGCTGAAAATCATTTTATAGGTCTTAGAATAATAACTTAATTTTGAAAGGATATTTCTATTCTTAAATTCTATGCAAGTTTCTACATCTATGCCTCCAAATAATCCAGCTTTGTTAGATATGTTCTCTCTCTCTCTCTTGCTCTCTATCCCTCCATCCCTCTCTGCCTCCCACCATCCCTCTCTCTCTCCCTCCCACCACCCCTCTCTCTATCTTTGTTTCTCTAACATACACACACATACACACAGAAGCATAAATGTTGAACTTAGCATGGAAACCCTATCCTTTTGCATGTTTGTGTCACTTATCCTGTTGAATGTGGTGTATGTATGCATGTATGAGGCGCTATCCTATGTTTTATGTGTGTGTATATGTGTGCCAGTATGTGTAGTGGACATAAGAAAGAATACTTCTTCCTTGACATATATGTCTACACGTAAACATGTATTTTTTCCTAATGCACACACATAGTATATATGCACATATATTCATCTAGCATAAATACTTATTTACAAATACATGTATGTATATTTTATTAGTAGCCTTTCTTCACTTCCTGTGTTGTCCTTAAATTTAAAAAGCTAGGATATAACTATATTAATCTTTGGTTGAACAAAAGGTGATTCAGAAGACTAGGGATAGATAGAAGATCCAAGACAGTTACTATAATTTTTTTTTTGACAGGCAGAGTGGACAATGAGAGAGAGAGACAGAGAGAAAGGTCTTCCTTTGCTGTTGGTTCACCCTCCAATGGCCGCCGCGGCTGGCACGCTGTGGCCAGCACACTGCACTGATCCGAACGCAGGAGCCAGGTGCTTATCCTGGTCTCCCATGGGGTGCAGGGCCCAAGCACTTGGGCCATCCTCCACTGCACTCCCTGGCCACAGCAGAGAGCTGGCCTGAAAGAGGGGCAACCAGGACAGAATCCGGTGCCCTGACCAGGACTAGAACCCGGTCTGCTGCCGCCGCAAGGCGGAGGATTAGCCTAGTGAGCCGCAGCGCCAGCTAGTTACTATAATTTTAAGACATTGGCAAATTGATTTTTTATCTGATTTCAAAGATGTTTACATATTGTTTCAGGAGGTTGAGATTCAAATCAAATCTGTAAGATACATGTGATATGTTTTAATAACTCACTTTTATTAAGGGAGAAACAGATTGGGAAAAGGTTAAAAAAGTCAAAATCACTTTGTAAGTGGTGATCTTGGTCCTTTTTCTCCATATTCAGTTCTTTTGGAGAATTAAAACTGAGGCGATCTTGTTTTCTATCACCCTAGAACATGCATTTCTAATTCCTTCTGGTTATAAGTGTGGATAGCTGAATGTCTTGTTAGTTTAAGTTGGCCAACTGTAGTGGTCATTCATATCTTCTACTGTACGGAAATCAAATAGCATTCCAAAGTTTGGAGATGCTTGACATTTCTCACTCTCAAAATCAATCACCGGTCTCAACATCATGGCTTTTACTCAGAGATTCAGAGGTTTGCTGTTAGCAGAGACTATGACCTTGGAACAATTCTTTTCTCAAAAGGCATTAGCAACAATGATTTGAGCAAAGTGCCCAGACTGCCCTCCAGTGCAAGAATCCCTGGCCAGGAAATGGCTACAAATCTCCCATGAGTTGTAAGAGTTTGGCTTAAATCTCATTTTAATGCATTTATATTTCATAAGCACTGCATTTAGAAAAAGTTAAAATGAGCAAGCCTAAGAAAATACTCACTTAAGGATTTTCTGTGCTCTGGTTTCTGTTCTTTTATGTCACAATCGTGGTGACTTAGCAATTCAGTACTGCAGGATCTCTGGATTTTGAATAATTCCAAGTTTCTTGATGGAGAACTTGAATTCTTTGGCTGGAAACAACAAACAATTAGACTGAATAATTTTAATAGAAAGAAAAAATTCACCAAGTAGGTGCATGGTGTATCTTGATGTTAGATGTAAGGGGAGGTTTGACATGATACAGTTATTTGGAGATTAGGCCTCTATGCTAGGCTCAACATCCAAATTTAATGATAAATAATATATGTACATCTTACTTACTAAATGCTTGCATTATTCAAAGTCCTCTACAGACACTAACTTAATCATCATAGAAATCCTATGTAGTAGGTGGTATTGCTATTTATTTATTTTTATTTTACAGAGGGGAGAGAGAGGGAGAGACAGAGAGAGAGAAAGAGAGAGAGAGAAATCTTCCATCAACTGGGTTCAATCCTAAAATGCACACAACAGCTGGGTGCCAAAGGCAGGAGCCCAGATATCTTACATAGGTGATAGAAATTCAACTACTTGAGGTAGAATAACTATTTCCCTGAGTCTGTGTTAGCAGAAAGCTAAAATCAGAGGCTAGAAGTTGAGCCCAGGAACCCTGATGTGGGCTCCAGATATGATAATTGCCATCTTAACTGGTAGGCTGAATGCCTACCCCTTGTATTATCATTATTATTAATTATCATTATTATTATTGCTATTGTTATTTACCAGATGAAACTGAGCTCCAAAGTAATTTACCTCAGTCCATACAGCTAGGAAATAATAAACCAGAGTTTAAATTCAGGCAGACTACTCCCAGATAGTTATCTGTGTGTGTACATACATGTATAAGGGACTATATTGATGAATCAACTTATTGTATTTTTAAAATTTTTATTCCTGAAATCATAATGAAAGATTGCAATCAAATATCAACACACACAATAAATATTGTATTTCCCTATTTTATAGTTATTGAAAACACTGAAGAATATTTTTCCTTAAGATTTTATAATATCAATGTCCTAAAATTAGGTGTTTAGTCTAGAGCCAGTATAAAATGAGTAGTGTTAAATAAATTTGACTCATTTTTTAAACATGTTCTGAATGTGTGATTTAGAGTAATTTCATTAAGTTCTAGATACATAATTTTCCAGAAAAGAACAATCTAGCATAGCTAGAAGAACAATAAAAATCAGTACAAAGGATTATTATTTACTGGTATTATAACTGTGAGCATGGTCTTAAACACATTGATATTTATTTTCAAGAATATGTATTACAAACTGCATAAACTGAAAATGTAAAAAGTCAGAAGTTATTAAGCGCTTGTGTGCTTTTTACAGCTTCTAGTAAATGAATGTCCATGTTATTTCAGAAAAAATAAAAGAATGTATTACATTTTTGAAAGAAAGAAATTAAATGGCACTTAGTGACATAAATCCTATTTGCTGAAAAGGTTTTTAGTGAACTCTACTTAAACTTAAAAGAACTTAATGTTGCTGAGTCCATAGGAGCATTAAAATGCATCTGGTTATATGCCTGAGCAACAAGATTAAATGATTACATTTTAATTAATAAATTTAACAGGCAAAACAAATACATACCAATCTGTCAATTGCATTTTTGATAGCATGGAACCAATCCAATATGATGAAGTCAATATCTGACTGAAGAAGGAATTCATTTCCCGATAATGTTGTGATCTGAAAAAGAAAGTCCAACAGGTAAAGAAACTATGTGAAACAAGATCTTTGACATTTAAAAATACATGTCCTTTTAAAAAATATGGTTTAATACACTGAAATATTTCTTGTATTCCAGTAATTGTCTTTCTGGGAACTGGGAGGTTGGGATCATTTTGAACTGCTCTCTATAAACTGTTTTTTTCATGTCATAACAAATACATTATTGTTTTAATATTAGAATGATTAGCTCAGAGTAGGGCCAAAGCTGAATTACTCCAACTTAAGGAGTTATGGCCAGGAAGTCAGAGTAACACAGACAGTACACACTTAAGTTAGAACCCACAAGAAAAATGCACTTCGGTGTCTCAGAATTCATTCTGAGCTTTTGACTCTTTTCTGTTTGTCTTTTCAAATCTAATAGTATCTCTATATTTGATTCCCTTTTATGGAGGGCTCTAAAATGGATTATTTACCAAAGAGACTAATGCAGACTTTTCTAAAAGGTCATTCAGATGAATAACATTTGGCTATTTCTACTGTCCTATCAGAAATACCTATAGCAAAGTAATAAAGGGCCAATTTCCCCATGAAGGGAGTATCTCGGAATAAAATTTAATTTACATATTTGAACCTCTCACGGAATGTATTTACCAAATGAGCATCCAGTTTTCCGACTCTCATTACTGTTAAGTAGTTGGCAGTGATTGCCATGTAACTATACATTTTTCATTACAGAGAATCTTTTTTTTTGCTCCAGAATTACAAGACAGCGATATGACCTTATAGAATCAGAGCAATGCTCTTGGTTTCACACATGAAGGTCTACTTAGAAACAATTCCATTAGGGTGGGTGTGGGCAGGCTTTCTGTATGAGGCTATCAATCTGAACTGTGAAGATTTTCCCTTTGTATTATTGACTTCTTGTTGCAAAAGGATGATGAACACTTCCCGACTACTGTCACACATCAAGCAAGGCTTCACAGGTTTAGATGACTGACATTTCAAAATATTCAACAAGGAGCCAGTCACCTCTTTCCAGCCTTACTTGCTCTAACCAGGAGGCAAACACTGAAATGTGGCACAGGTTCAAAGCATCAAAAATCATGCTTCAGACCATTTCCATAACTCTATCATTAAAGTGACAATTATCACCCACTCTGGAGGTTGATTCTTATGGCAAAATGTAATGACAATGATCTTGAAGGTTTTAAGAAATCTTCGATAATACATGTGCATATATATTCATTTGTCATTTATTTTCAGAAATCTCTAAAGAGATGTAATATTTCTCAGCACTACAATGCAATCATTCTTGAATGAGATGCATTCCAATACTAAGTTCAATCTCTGTAACTGTAAGAAGAGGAACTGACCAAAGTGTGTGCAATTATAGAGTGAAAGATTGCAAAATAATAGGATTTAACTATCTACACGAGAATTTGACATATTATCAGTCTCTCTCTCTTTCTTTTTCTCTCTTGTTTTTATTTTCTTTTAATAAAATTGCATGTTAGATTTGTGATGACTCAAAACAGTCCTCTGTTTTATGTATCCAGTAAAAGACAGCTAAAGCTGATGTTTGCCTAATTATCCGAACACTACTGCAATATTCTTTACTTACATAAAGTTCCAAATATTTACTTTATAAAGTGTTGTCTCTGAAATAATCATCTAAAAATATAAGGTCACTCCAAACTAATACAAAAAAAACAGTAATGTCCTCAACCTCTACCTTCATCTTAATCTAAATATTGTAATTATGAATGTATTAAATAATACCACAATTTGTTAACATACACAAGAAAAACGAATTAGCTCAAGCACAATGTACGATCTAATATGTTTCTCTGCCAGTATAAATAAACCATTATTAAAATTATAAAAAGGAACAATATTTTAAAAGCACACAAGAAACAAACATAATTAGATTTACTGTATTCTGAAGGCTTACAAAGGAGCCAACATAGTTCAGTTTTCAGCCTAGTAAATTCAAGCAGTGATAAAATATAAGTATTTCTGCAGTCTACTTGCATTTTTGGTGCATGAAATGCAATGCAAAGGGGATCTTTCACTGCTAAAACAACAAAAAGCAAAATACATTTTAAAGTTTCTTTGCCCAAATATATTGCAGCATTAATCATACATAATCAGTGATTTACAAATTTATTTTTGGAAGCTGGATCAGAGAGCTACATGAATGCCATTCATTCAAAATGTAATATCAGAGAGATACAGTTCACATCCTTTCCTCTGTCTTCTCACTAATCTTTTGAGTTCCTCGGCAGTCTGGAGAAGTCTGCTACTGCTCTCTACAGTTTAAATGCATCCACTTCTTAATTACAGTCAGTAATTGACTTTGTTCTGCTCCATATCAGTCACTCTCAGGAAGTAGTTTCAGAATCTTTCACTGGTAAAGCCCATTTAATTCAGGTTTCTCAGTCTACCTTTTTATATCACGTGATTGGGATTTCTGATAAATGGCTTGCTGAATTATATTTGCACTTTGAACAACTGAATTTTTATCATTCCTGTGGGAAAATACATCAGTAACAAATGTTAGTTTGGACTAAATTTGGAATGGGTATCTCTTGATGACAAGAGTGATGAAGAACTAATAACAGATATGAAGGATTTTATATTAAGCCATGATAATGTACTCTTTCTATATCATGATTTGCCTCTGTAACTTACACTGGAGTAGGAAGTGAAGGAGAAATATACAGAAAACATGGTGGGTTTAGTTTTGAGCTTCTGGTCTCCATTTTGCTGAGATTACTTTAGCAAAAGAAATCCCCCATTTCTACCATGTTATACATTTTTAAAATTTGTTATTTGTTTATTTGAGAGGCATACACATACAAACAGAGAGAGAGAGAGAGAGAGAGAGAGAGAGAGAGAGAAAGAGAGAGAGAGAGAGAGAGAGAGAGAGAGAGAGAGAGAGAGAATCTGTTGGTTCACTTCCCAAATGTATAGGGCTGCCATATCTTTTCCATGGCTGGGATAGCGGTGCCATGAATGCAATCCACATGTCCCACATAGGTGGCAGAAACCCAATTATGTGGGCTATCATCTCTGTCACTTAGAATCTGCATTAGCTGGAAATGTGAGTCAAGGGCTGGAGCCAGGGGAATTAAACCAAGTCATTCCAATGAGGCATTTTAACTGCAATGGTAACTATATATTCCTACAAGGTAGTATTTGAAGGGATGTATTAGGGTACCAAACAGTCCTCATGATTGTGCTGGTGTTGTCAATATGAATATATTTAAGTACATGTCTGGGAAAATTTGTGTCAACTTTTTCACACTAATAAGGGGTCTATTTGAATTCTTCCTGGTAACAAATTTATGTTCAGGAAATTATATAAGCATGTCTACTGAATAATATGCAAAATAGACAAATTTCATAAGGTTTTTGGGAATTAATTCAACAACAATCTTCCCTGGAGTCTGGAAACTTGGTTTGTGTCCTTGTAGTTCCTTTAAAGACAGAGGCAAGAATATGCAAACTCCACTCTCTACTTATAAAACATGAAGAGGGCAGAAATTAAGTGGAGTATTATTATGCTAATTTAAAACATCTTAAAACAGTTTTAAGGAATAGTGTTTTTATTTAGTTAAGTATTGTACTTTTCAATATTACCAATTAAGTGCCATCCTTATCAATATTTATTCTGGCAATGAGATTTCATAGAGATAGATTTTAATTTAAATGAGAAA
Organism: Lepus europaeus; assembly: GCF_033115175.1. Classification (NCBI taxonomy): domain Eukaryota; kingdom Metazoa; phylum Chordata; class Mammalia; order Lagomorpha; family Leporidae; genus Lepus; species Lepus europaeus. The sequence goes on along the minus strand of NC_084827.1, from coordinate 84,759,427 downwards.
TTAATATATAGAATGGCGTTTATACTATTAACTTTTTCATATTTTGGCTTAGAGTAGAAACTAGAATAAGTCATTGCCAGTCATTTATAAATAATAATCAAATGAATATGCTGATGACTAATGGATAACTTTACACTATAGGTAACACAGCATCAGCAAAACATATTTGATGGTTTAAAATTGTCAGCTACTTCCCTTCCAGTTGAGCTCAAATGCACATGGGGAGATGACCAAAGATGCAAGAGATGATGAGTGATATTTATCTCCCCCTTTTTTGATACTACTACTCTTCAGACTTCAGACAAAAAGCCCAGAAATAATTCCACCTTCAGGCCACAGATAGGACATGTTCATAACTGAACACCCTCTTAATCATCAACAATGAGTGATGAAGCAGCCATTAGGTACAAAGCACATCACTAGAAGCTGAGGATATGCAGCCCCACTCTCAAAAATCACAATCTGTTTGGATAAATAGGACATATGCATATAAAAATGAATAACAGTACAAAATGGCTTACTCTATATCCCCACGTGAGTGACACAGACAATGCTCATGTCAAGATTTCAGAGGGAGTAATTACTGCAGAGACATTTACATCATGGAATTATGCATAAACTTGGTCACGATATGTGATTCTTTGAAGGTTGATTGTATCAGAACTTTAGTATATTAAGGATATGAATACTACCACTTGGTATGCAAAGTGATATCAGCTTTAATGATCTCAAAGCACATAATAAACATTCTCCAAATGCAGCTTCCCTCCCCTATCATAAAGTAATTTTGCAAATGAAGAAAATGAAGCAAATGAGGAAAATGAGAATGCCATTCTATCAAATTGGCATCATTTTAAATGATAGAATTAAGAGATTACAAAGATCTTGATTTCTAGTTCACCAGTTCTCAGCAAACAGTTATACAGATTGATGGGCTGTGTGTGTGTGTGTGTGTGTATGGGGCAAGCACCATGATGACGTTGTCTCAGTTTTAAAATTTGGAATATTGACTTCAGACAAAGTTTGTTTCTTTGTTGTTGTGCTAAAGATAGCACAACTTAAAAGATCACTCAAAATCAAAATCCTCACTCATATTTTTCTTTTTTTTTCCCATTACCATTCTTTTACCTTGAATACATATATGTAAGTTGAGATATTCAAAAACTCCTCCCAATTCCACAAAGGACTAAAACAATTGTACATTTAGCCACATATTTTTCACATTTTGCTTAGACTAAGTCTCATACTAAGAATCTAGTGAGGGGTTATTTAATCTCAATGAAGTTAAGCTACACATAGAAAAATACACAATAAAATATGCTACTTACATAAACAGCCTTAAAGTATGTTAAATGATGTGCCTACAGTGTCACTACAAATAAGTGGATAGAAGGAAGAGAATTTGATTCCTATTATGTTGGGAAACAATTTGGACTTGGTGGGCCGGTGCCGCAGCTCAATAGGCTAATCCTCCACCTTGCGGCTCTGGCACACCGGGTTCTAGTCCCGGTCGGGGCACCGGATTCTGTCCCGGTTGCCCCTCTTCCAGGCCAGCTCTCTGCTATGGCCCGGAAGTGCAGTGGAGGATGGCCCAAGTCCTTGGGCCCTGCACCCTCATGGAAGACCAGGAGAGGCACCTGGCTCCTGCCTTCGGATCAGCACGGTGCGCCGGCCGCAGAGCGCCAGCCACGGCGGCCATTGGAGGGTGAACCAACAGCAAAGGAAGACCTTTCTCTCTGTCTCTCTCTCACTATCCACTCTGCCTGCCAAAAAAAAAAAAAAAAAAAAAGAAAAAGAAAAAGAAAAAGAAAAAAAACAATTTGGACTTGGTGATGAAATCATTGCAATGAATTAAATAAAAATAAAAAAGTAGTATCAAAGTATACTAAATTTACTTGAAGTAAATATGAATTACTTTTGTGATATTAACTTTGGTTATGTATTTTTTGAAGACTCATGAGCATACAAAACAAATACATATTTTGGCTACATCATAATGAGTTATCACATTCTAAAACTGTAACAATAGTGCTTAGAAATCCCCACAGCTTTACATTTTTTTAATCTGGCATCACACTCCACATTTAATATAGTTGATCAAATGAAGGTTGTCATGGTTATACTAATAGTTAAATTACTTGGTCTCAAAGGTGTTTATGACTACCAAAGAAATTATATTATCAGGCTGCATGTCTGTCTCAAATTACAGTCTGGCTTGAGTAACTCCTAACATTTCTCTCCATGTGCAGAGCAAAGTTAGCATAAAACTGGGGGTAAAATATCAGTGAGAAGTAAAAGGTCTTCAATTTGTCTTTCCAGAAATGTTACTTGTTAAAGCATTTTGTGAGAAAGTATCTGCCTTGTGTTCCCAATGTTGCTAGATGTTAAGTAAATATATGCTGATTTTTTTAAAAAGTTGCTTTGGCAACTCTCTTATTAAAATGCATTTGTAACTCCTATCTGTCGTGAAAGTTTTGAAAAGTTTGTTTACTTTGGCTAGCAGCCTTATCCAGGGTTACCCTAGCAAACAATGATAGCAGTCTTCAGAAGTTGTGTGAGGAACAAGCCACTAGGGATCCATTTTTGTTTTAATTGGCACACACAAACACTTTTCTGGTCTGTCAAGAAGATCAAGCTAATATGCATGGAGGGTGTTATATTCTCAGCTTCGGGGAGCAGTAAAGCTCCCTTTATTTAAGTAATTTAAATGATAGACTGCAAAAACTTTGTGAGTCAGAAAAATGCTTTATACTTTCTTAGGGAATATTTGTTTTAAGCAACAGAAAATGTTCTACATATCTAAAGATGTTGAACCTTATGTTATAATTATCCTGTTTCTTCTGAGTCTGTGAAATGTTCCTAAATCCACATGCTACTAAATAACGCAGGCCACCAGTGGATCCTGCATCTCCACAACTCCCCCTGTGTTAACAAATGTGCGTTCATTAGTTTCCAGATGTTGATTGGATGTGTTTTCAACGTGTTTGGGGTTGATTGATTTGCATGTACATTTATTGGAACCCTCAGTGGTGTCATCATATCAACATAACCTGCCCGTGTAAGCAATTTCTTGTTTAATGGAAAGCAAACAAATGTTGGGCTACATACACGACAGACCTCAAGTGCATTCCAAAATATAAGGTTTAAGGCCAACCTGTATAATAGTTCTTTTTAATTGAAATTGATCTGTACCTTTGACACCCAAGTAAAGCGACCCATGCACTCTTGAAATAGAAGTTTTTTCTTCATAAACTGTAGTGAACATTCACACCCCGTGTCACTTGCCCACTCTAGCTTTCTGTTTATTAACAAAATACCTAAACCCCAAATTCATTTTAAACAAACAAGCAAACAGAAACTCACGTTCATTCTTTTATCTGTGTTAAAATATTTTAAGTACTGAGAAACAGTCTTCTCAATATTCATGAAAGAATACTATCCAAGTAATTAGTAGATAGTTTAGCAGTTTCTGCAATTTTGCAATCAGTTACAACTAAAACTTTTGCCTGTGGTGCTCATATGAAAAACGACTGAAAAAGTGACTAATCGGAGCAGTTGGCATATAAAGATATCAGCTTAGAGTTTTATTGCTCTTAACGTTAATTTTTAAACCTAGTAGGAGAAGTTGTCTCCGGATAAACAAATCATCTGAGGAGTTGCGTTCTACTGGTAGCCATCAGTCAGTCACTCCTGCCAACCAACAGATCAGCTTCTAGCCTGAGCTCAGTGGCTCCTCTAATCATGCATCAGTTGGGAATCTGCTGCCCTGATCAGTTTTAAATTGGAATGATTTCATTATTACTATCATTATTTTAGTAAGGGTCAACTTGAATTTTTTAACAAATTCAATAGTGTAACCTAAATGCAAAAATCTCCCTTTTCCCTAAATTTCCACTGAAATCATCTCTCCCTCTATACCTTTCTGCCCAATGCATAAACTTTATATATTTGTTTATGCTTAATTAAAATAAAATGTACACTGTTATGGAAATCTTTATGCTCATAACTATTTATACTACCATCATCTCTCGTATGGATTTAGTTACAATATTCTTTGCTCTCTCATCCATTTTTCCTTTCCAGTCTCTACTCCACATTGCAGCCAACGTGATCTATTGGAAATTTGGATCTGATCATCCCATTCCTCTGCTTGATATCATGCTGAGGTTCCCCACAGCTGTTGCAGTGCAGAGCAAACTCTGATTCAGCCTGCCAGACCCTGTGAGCTCTGGCACCTGCCCGTGATGCAGTTCCCCTGCTCCACGTTTCCCTCTGCATCTCTATGATCCAACTATCCTGAAGTTATTTTGTTGTTGTTGTACCCCAGCTGTCCTATACCAATGCTCATTTATTTCCTTCGAGCAAGTTGTTTCTGCTGCCCAGAACCCTCTGACTTTCTCTATTACATCATTCAAATCAATTTAGATGTCACCTTTACAGTAAAGGCTTCTCTGAAATAGATGCCTCCTGTAAGTGCCTTCATGATATCCTGCTTCTTCATGGTCATTGAGCAAAGTGATCTACACTGCAATGTCTTGTTGATTTTTTTGTTCTCTCCCTATGCTATAATCACCCTGAAGCCAACTGCTATTGTGTTCGTGTATCTGAAGAACCTACTCATAAGAGGCACTAAGAAAATAATAAATAGACAAACCTTATCTATGTCTTTATTAATTACAATGAATGTACAATATTCCATAATAAATTTAGTTCATCCTTCATTGTAAGAAAATATTTGAAAATTACAGCACATTTGCATTCATTCAGGCAACATAAGTATGCAAATTCAACATCTACTATCAGACTTTATCAGAGTAGAGTATGAAAACTATTCAAACTATTCTGAATTTTGATAACAAAATAACAGGATATTTTACCATCAGTCACCAAGTTCTAGATTTTAGGCAATAAGATTAAAATTGAAGTGGGCAGGAAGCAGCAAGAGTAGTCTATATTTCAATGCATATCCCTAAAATAGAATGTTCTAGACTATATTCCAAAGCCATGCATACGTTTTGCATGGCTAATGTACACAAGATCCTCAAAGAATCTCATTCTATGTTTGAATCTTTCTAAGTGGGAGTTGATGGTGTGGGAAATTAAAAAGAAATTTAAGATTTGTAAGAATTAATCCTTAAGGGAATCTCAACAATGTGAATGTGTTCTTTGTGGACCCATCAGCTTTGCAGTCACTAATTTCAGTAAAGCACTTTTAACCTTATAAACAAGCTAACAATGGAGTGAAGTTGTACTGGTTATATTACTAATAATTTTATTTAGATATATCAGCTATTTGTAAGACTCGATGAATTTAGAAGCAGGTATTATTGCTATTAATTTATCACTCACAGATGTCTTCAAATAAGTGCAGAGATTACACAACAGAATGTGCAGAATGTACCTATCTCAATGCTCTTGTAACATATTTGGCCATGATTGTGAGTATTTATAAAACATTCAAGAATTGTTCCATGTCTACTTACATCAATGAGAACACCTGTTAACTTTGGTGCTGCACAGACATATTTGCACTACGTTCAGGTTTTTTTGCATACTGCACATCACTTTCTGAAACAATTAGATGCTTATAGAGAAATATAGCTAAGTGAAAAACAGCAGCTTGAATGCCTTCCGGCTCAAGACAATTCTACTCCAGGTTTCAGTGAAAAAACAGAAATCTGCTCAATTACAATACTGACACTTAGAAGTGAATGTAGGTGATTTTTTGTATTTTTTATGTTCAAAGAGCAGAAGATACATATAAAAATCTGTGCTTTCATCTTCAAGTAAAATTACAGCCAACAAAGATAGTTTCCAGACGAGGATGCCAATAAGTAAGGAACGGTAATGCTACTATAAGGTACATTTCCGTTGATCTTGGGAACTTTACCCCAAAAAGTAGTCTCTTTACCAGTTTCAGAAAGCAGATGTGTGCCCATCTTGTTTTGTTAGAACCTTTGTTTTAGAACCTGTTCCAGGTGATGACAGCTGAGAGGAGCCAAGAAACTAAGGAAACTGTGAGGCAGTCGCTTCCAGGCTACTGGTGGCAGCTTAACCAGAACCTACAAACTTAGCAAAAGTCCAATAATTACCTTAAGGCAGCCAGGTAGTGTTGTCTCATTAGTTACTCACAGAAATATTCAACTTCTGTAGAACCCATTTTAATTGACATCTCTGTCTGCCACTTTCCCAAGCATGTTAAGAGCTTTTGTGATTTAAATATTTTTAGTTATTTAAAAGCGAGCATTTACACCAATAGGTGGATTTGCAGCCTCTATTATCATCATATTGTAGAGGTGCAATATTTACATAAAATAACTCAATTGGTGATATATTCTTTTTTTTTAACAGGCAGAGTGGACAGTGAGAGAGAGAGACAGAGAGAAACGTCTTCCTTTTGCCATTGGTTCACCCTCCAACGGCTGCTGCGGCCGGCACATCTCGCTGATCTGAAGCCAGGAGCCAGGTGCTTCTCCTGGTCTCCCATGGGGTGCAGGGCCCAAGCACTTGGGCCATCCTCCACTGCACTCCCGGGCCACAGCAGAGAGCTGGCCTGGAAGAGGAGCAACCGGGACAGAATCCGGCGCCCAGACCAGGACTAGAACCCGAGATGCCAGCACCTCAGGTGGAGGATTAGCCTATTGAGCCGCGGCGCTGGCCGGTGATATGTTCTAAAGATAAATGTGTGTTTATGATTTAAGGAAGTGTGATTTATAACTATTTTCTCACACAGAACACAGCATCTCTGTGATATGCTAGAAAACACAGAGTAGCCAACGCACACATGAGCCAGATCAATGCCACTTTGTCCTGGGTAATGAAGGAACTGGGAATGTCCCTTGCAGAGTATGCAGGTCACAAGCAATAATGGTATCTATTTCCTTCTCTGCTGTCTGGGCTGAGGGACAATTCTTAGGTAAGGACTTGGGGATCACCTAGCGCATTTTCATGGTCTAGAATCCAAGTTACATAATTCAAGAAGGTAAAACCTTGCTTTTGATTGCTATTTTGAAATAGTGTTTAATCAAGAGTTTAACAATCTAGAATTTAATTTAATCTTTATACAATAATATCATTATTAAGGATGATAGATTGTCTGTTTAACTATGAAGTTCATGAAAGAGAAGAATTTTCGGGGCTGGCGCTGTGATGCTGGGGGTTAACACCCTGGCCTGAAGCGCCAGCATCCCATATGGGCACCAGTTCTAGTCCTGGCTGCTCCACTTCCAATCCAGCTCTCTGCTATAGCCTGGGAAAGCAGTAGAAGATGGCCCAAGTCCTTGGGCCCCTGCACCCGTGTGGGAGACCAGGAAGAAGCTCCTGGCTTCGGATCAGCGCAGTTCCTGCTGTTGCGGCCAATTGGGGAGTAAACCATAGGATAGAACACTTCTCTCTCCCTCTCTCTCTCTCTCTCTCTCTGCCTCTCCTCTATCTTTGTAACTCTGACTCTCAAGTAAAAAATAAATAAATCTTAAAAAAAAGAAAGAGAAGAATTTTCTATTTTCCCGTGAATTAAAGGCTTCAGTGGGTGGGCAATGATTAATTTTTTTTCTGAGAATGTCCAAAAATTTTAATTTTGCTTCTTGGGGAAGAGTGTTAACTTTTTACTGAAAAGGATTATCCTTAGAATAAGCATAAAAATTATCTGATGTTTCTAAAACTATGGCTTAGCACTGTATAATTTATACATGATATACAGGAGTCTGACTGTCTGTCTCTCTCTCTCTGATAGATATATTATAGAGAATGATAGAGAATGAGAGAGACATTAATGGTATTTTGGAAAAACTCCTAACCCATGGCTCTATTAGACAATGACATCTGTTATTTACAGAACAGGTCACTCACCCAATAATGTGTATATCTAGAATGACAAGTATGGTAAATGTGTGGAAAAACACCATAACCTTCCTTACTTTCCAAAACAAAGTGTACATCTTGACATTTGGGTTTGGTTGCTTGTAGTCTGTAAAACAGCTTAATTTTGTACAGGTTACATACATGGCCATTGATGTAAAGTCCCTTTATGACTACATACTTTTGTTTAAAAAAATTGGAATTTGTTTTTCTCTTCTTGCAAGAGAATATTATTATTTAACAGAGTTTTTAGAGAGACTCATCTCATATATATAAAATGGACATGTGGCTATAAGACACCATATAGGAAATGAGTAGTTGATGTATTTTATTTTATATGCCAATCTACTTTATTGTGGAAAGATTAAAAGTTTGAATCAGGACTTGTGAAAACCTGTAGTGAAATACCTTAAGCTGTTAACTGTAAGGCGTGCAATCTAATAATAATCTATATTTAAATATTTAACAGTATGGTTATAAGAATATTTGAAAATGAACCACGTACGTCTGTTAAGCAAGTATCCAATTGGCGTATTAAAATATCCTTGTTATTTCTGGTTGAAACTCAGGCTGTAACAGCCCGGACTACATTCTATTATGTTACTTTTTGGGTTCTGTGCTCTGTCCAACAAACATACTTCCTTCTGATATTATCAGGTCAAACTTTTCCATAGTACCTCTCCCAATTATAAACATTTGCTTACTCAATCAAAATGGTCCCATTGCAATTAACTGGATTGTACCTATTGCCAAAAAGTAAGCTAAATCTCTGGATAGATATTTTAAGATCATCAGTACAGTGAGTAGCTCCCTCCATCTCTGTGGTTCACTCTGAACAACTGTACCATTTATTTTGGTCTAGGGTCCTACAGAGTGGGACAGTGACAGCATTTTTCTATCATGGATTCTTCATCTGCTGCCTTGACAAATGGCTCACAGTACTGAATCTACATTTTACTAGGTTTTGTCTATAATACTTTCTTTAAAAGTTTTAGATTTAATTGGATTAGGTTTACATGCAGCTTGTGAATTTACCTGAAAGCAGATGGAAGAGGCGGTAAGGGAAGAATTTTTCCCAAATTAAAGAAACCTCTGCCCTACAGGCTTAATCGGGTGATGGCTTTCAAATCCCTTTGGCCATGTTCCATGGAAATAAATATATTTACATTGCTGACTAGTACCTCTACTGCCCCTCCTGTTTGTCTCTCTGCCCTTTCTTTCTTTCAGACACAGACACACACACACACACAGTATATCTGTGTATCTTTCTACAATCTATTATCTTTCTATAACATATGCACTTATCATCCATCTAGATAAAAATATATATAATATTCTCTATATACGCTCTGTGTGTGCATATAAATATTGTAAATGTATAAATCATGTAATTAAAACAAAACTTTCATGAAGTCATACTTTTTCTTACTAATGTTACGTGGTCTGATATTACTTATTTTGGTCTATTCTTTCTTAATTGGTTTGTGTAAAATATGCTGGTCTCAACTCACCAAGTTGATCTTGTGATTCACTAATAGGTCTTGATGAGATTGAATAAAGATGTAATAGTCAAGCCCTATTCCTTACCTTGCTCTCTCTTGTTCTCTCCCCCTTTCTCTCCAAGTTTATATGATGATTCAAAAGTATGCTTTGAATATTAAATTTTACAGAAAGCTTTCAGGATATTTTGATTTATTTTATTAAGGCCTGGGTGACCAATAACAATGTGTGGGGTATTCTGCACTAATAAGTAATTTCCTGTCGTTTGAAAGTAGAATTAGGATGTGGTTCTTTGGAAGTTGGCTTAGACTCTGGGCTTTCTAAATATACCGTAAAGCAAGAGTTTCTTCATTACAGAAGAAACAAAGACTTGGGATAATGTACTGTTTGGAACATAGTTGAAACACCTCACCATGATCTGAAGGGGGAAAAGACAAAAGAAGTTAAAAGCCTGGCAAGCTATCAGAGGCAGAGATGGCAGCTATTTGTTTTTAAGTCGCCTGCATTGAAACAATGAATGTTCTCCATGTTGCATCCCACAGCACCATGATATGGGATCTGGGAGTAGTTATTAGCATGTGTCTGTGTGGTGGGAGAGAGAAAGCTAAACATTTTAATAGTGTTATGGCCTCTCCTTCTCAGGTTCCCATTAATGCAAATACAGCACATGTGGTTTAAGTCCCAAGAGCCTTGTAGGACACAAATCACAGATGTGGAATAAACATTATCAGAGAATATGACTCCACGATCTACTCCTTGCCATCAACACATGCCATTATGCTCTCACGGTATCAGTCAGATGTCTGATAGGTTATCTAGAGTAAAATCACAGAAAGCCAGGATCCCCAAAGAACTCATGACGGTAAGATTTGGAAGTAGACGGCGAATACTTCTTGGTAAATGATGGCAGACACTTCAGCTACATCAAGGCTTTCAGAGAACACTTGCCACGAGGGTAATTAAATGTAGTAAAACTTACTCTTCTTTTGTGTACCAAAATTACCAGAGACTTACGATGCATGTGGAGGAGAGTGTTCTTGTAATGTAACCCAGATGCTACAATGGCCAAAAGCTGATCAAATGGAGTTGGTGTATTTCGAATACACCATAAAATTTTCCCCAGCTACCCTGATTCTTCTATGCCATCTTAAACAAGACTACAATTGAGGATGATCGCTGCTCTAAGATTGCCCTTTGCTCTTTCTGCCTTCCAGCCATCCCTCTCTTTCTTTCCCCAGGTCATTCTTTTCCAAAATTCTCAGGCTCAAAAACTAAATAAGTAAATTGAGCCTCTGCCACGAGCCCATTATCATTAATGTATTCTGAAATTGCCACTTGAGAAACTTGGGTAATCTCCTTACATGTTGATGAACTGTATTTTCCCACATTTTCCATAAGTGAGACTTCAGTATCCATATGTTGACCTGAACTTAAAATTTACATTGGCAGTATTGTCAATTGCTATGAAGTGTGATTCTGGAGCATTAAGAAGCCTCTTAGGAAGACTTACTAATTCCCTAAAACTGCTGTCTAAGGTCTGGAATTTTAATTATCACATTGTTCTTTAAGATAAAGACTTTTAAACAATTACATGGAAGAATAATATTTTCTGTAATTTTTTATTTAGATATTGGTATAATGTTATTTTCTTGAGAATATATAATTCACCTTTCTGATTCTGAATGTTGACATGAAGAATTAAATACGTAAATTCTGAAATACACAAAATAAAAATTGATGCAAGTGTGTGCTGCAGTGGGTTAAGAATTTGCTGCTTGTGATGTCTGCCTCTATACCAGAGTACCTGTTCTGCTCCTGTATACTCTGCTTCTGATCCAGCTCCCTGCTACAGAGGAGGCTCAAGTACTTCTATCCCTGCCACCCATATGGGATATCTATGTGGAGTTCCTGGCTCCTAGCTCTGGCATGGCCCACCTCCAGCAGCTAAGGGAATTTAGGGAATGAATCAGTAGATAGAAGATCTGTCTCTCTCTGTCTCTGTCTCTGTCTCTATCTCTCCCATCTGCCCATTCTTTCCCCTCTGCCCGCCATGTCACTCTGCCTTTCAAATTAATCTTACAAAAATTAAAACCACCTGTATTCACATTTCTGAAATATGCATATACATTCCCAATATGTAATGTATTTCTTTCTAGAATTTAATGCATATGATATATATATTTATATCTGTGAATGCATGTCATACAAAAGTTAAATTAAACATACTGCATCTCATTTATATTTTCAAACTTATTTATTTCAAAGTCAGAAAGACAGAGAAAGAAAACTTTTCTATATGCTGGTTCACTTCTCCAAATGCCTACAACATCCAGGGCTGGGCCAGGAAAACCAGGGCCCCTGAACTCAACTCAGGTCTCCTATGTGGATGGCAGGGATCCAGGTACTTGAGCCATCATCTGTTGCTTTGCAGGGTTCAAATCAGCAGGAAGCTGAATCAGAAATGGAATTGCTGCGACAAGCTGAACCACATACCTGCCCACATTATTTGCATTTTTAACAATATCTCCGGAAGGTTTTCTTATGGCTTTGATCTTTGAAAGCATTAGTTTAATATTTCCATGACATTCTGTTAAATTTATTGTAATCTATGTGATTATCTTCCTATGTTTTCACAACTGTTTACATTTTCGTCATGACAAATGAGACCACATTGCACTTTTTGTTAAAATTTCTGATTTTTCTAAAGAAGAGATTTTTAGAATTACTAAACCAAAAAATAAAATTTTGAAAGGTTGGTGAATGCATTACTAATTACTTTCTAGAACACTTGTTCGAAATTGTATTATGTCACTGAAATATGAGTGATTTCACTTCAACTCATATTCTCTCATATGTAATACAATAATGCATATTTCACAAATTTTATATGAAATATGTTTGTTAGTTTACATTTGTTGTATAATTACTCACATGTGTATTTTTCTTCTTAGAAACTGGTATTAGCATTATTCAAATTTTTCAATTTTTATAATTTTAAGATTTGTTAGAATGAAGACAAGTAAATTTATCAACCCTTGCTTATAATTACCACATATATTTTCCATAATTTAATTTGAATAGTGATTTTAATAAAACTTTACATATAAATGTTATTTAAAATTTCTACATTATAAATTTAAATATTGCTTCTTTGCTCTGTGTGTGTGTGTGTGTGTGTACGTGTGTGAAGATTTACTTATTTGATGGGGGTAGGAGAAAGGGAGGGGTATTTTCCACCTGTTGGTTTACTCACCAAATGGCCACAATAAAATACAGGAGCCCAGAGCTCCATCTGGGTCTCCCACGTGGGCGGCAGTGGTACAAATGTTTGGGTCATCTTCTGTTGCTTTCTCAGGCACATTAGCAGGACCCGGATCAGAAGCAAAGCAATTGGGATTCTAATTAGTACTCCAATGTGGGATGCCCACAAATCGGTGGCTTATATTTTAAGTCTTAAAAAAATTGCTTATGCATCCAAATATCAGATTTTGACACATATTTTTCTATTATTTGCTATGGTTATTTTTTTTTTTATATTTCTACCCTTAATTCTTGGAGTTGTTTCATACGTAGGTGAGAGTTTTAAAATTTTAAAAATAGTTTAATGTTTTCAAATTTTAAAAAAAGGTTTAAATTTTTTTCTAAATAATTTGTTATTTAGCATCATTTATCAATTAATCTTTCCTCTCCCCAAGGGTTTGTGTCTTCCCTGTGATCATCTAACGACGTGGTCTTTTTGCAGGTTTTGCATGTGGTTGTTGGTCTTTCTCTTGATGTATGCTTATTCAGGCTTCAATTATTCTTGCTTTGTATTTATTTATTTATTTTGCTGTGGATGATAGAAGACAAGTTTTCCCCTTACTACTCCAATTTAAGATGTTTTAGTAGGTATTCTTGACTCAGGATCTTTCAAATGCGCTTTAAATATTTCTCCTCTTTCACCAGAATATCCAATTTAAATTCTGATAGGAATGCAGATTAATCCTATATTTATTTGGGAAAAATGAAGTGTTTGCAAATAGTAAGACTTTCTTTTCAGAAACAAAGTAGATCTCACCATGTCTTAAGGTTTGTTTATTCTTCTTACTAGACCAAGCACAGAAAGACAAGTATCTCCTGATCTCATTCTTACATGGGAGTCCATAGAACAGGCACTCTCATAAAAGTTAAAAATATAGTGGCTGTTATCAGAGGCTCAGAAAGGAAGAGGTGAAAGAGGAAATGGGGAATGGTGATTCACAGGTACTAGGTTTTAGCTAGATAAGAATAAGAAGTTCTGGTGCTGTATTGCACAATAGGGTAACTTTTTTTTTTTTTTTTTTTGACAGGCAGAGTGGACAGTGAGAGAGAGAGAAAGGTCTTCCTTTACCATTGGTTCACCCTCCAATGGCCGCTGCGGCAGTAGGGTAACTTTTTAAAATGTTAATGTACTGTAGCGCTCTTTAGTAACAAAAGCTAGAAGATAGGATTTGGGATGTTTTCACTTTGAAATAATGTTAAGTGTTTGAAAGGATAAATATCCTTAGCTTGGTTGCATATTATACAATATATATATGTGCTGAAGCATCACATAGTACTCTAAATATGCATATATTTTATGTCTGTCAGTTTATAATTTAAAAGTTAAATTTTGGTTAAAAATAGTTTTATACTCCCAACCTATGTGTACTGATGGTCCTCTTCCCCACTTAATGCTGTATAATTGTTCAGACCTGGTAAATGCCACTCTTAGGATCATTGGTTACTATCCTCACCCTGTCTTTTATGACCTTGTCTAAATATGATCAGAGTCGGGGAACTTGGAAGGCTTCCATAGCCTTGGCAACTCATGACGACAGCCTAGGGTGGTTACTGGTGCCATAAACTAGAGTGTCAATTTGTTGGGTCAACAACAGGAGCCACTGTGCGCTTGCTCCTGATGTGGGATCTCTGTCCTTAATGTACTGTACATTTTGATTTAATGCTATAACTAGTACTCAAACAGTATGTTTCACTTTGTGTTTCTATGTGGGTGCAAACTGTTGAAATCTTTACTTAATATATACTAAATTGATCTTCTTTATATAAAGAGAATTGAAAATTAATTTTAATGTGAATGGAAGGGGAGAGGGAGCGGGAGAGGGGAGGGTTGCGGGTGGGAGGGAAATTATGGGAAGGGGAAGCCATTGTAATCCATAAGCTGTATACTGGAAATTTATATTCATTAAATAAAAGTTAAAAAAAAATAGTTTTATTCATACACACACACACACACACACCCTAGGTATCTGAGAGAGAATTTTGATGGCACCGTGGAAAAAAGCTTGAGGGCCACGTGTTTCCTCAGAGGAAAAGAGAAACTGTGACATCAAAGCAAATACATGCCCAGCGCAAGTGCATGGGAAGGATGTCTTCCACTGCACCAGGTAGCATTAAGTCTTGCCACCACGGTCCTGAAAAGCTTAAGGAGCCCTCTCTCCTCATTCCCCTGTTCCTGCCCATCTGGCCTTCCCAATCTTTCTCCCTATACATGACTGTAATAACTGATACTAGACTAATCCAAAGCCACACACATTTTCTACTAATAGGAATTAGAAGTATTGATACCTAAAGTGTGCCATTTCTCTTGACCTGAGTTCCTTGTTGTACACATCATGGCGGATATAGCCCCACCCCCATCGGTGGCTGCCTAAGCTCCGATCTAATCGTGTATTCGGGTTTTAGCCTTTCTCCAAAAATCTGTTTATCAAGTTACTAGAAATTTTTCATAAGCACCCTTTTTAGAAATAATAGGTTGTTATATCATTTAGATGTATCAGGTTCCATTCTCAATTGTTTTTGGAGTACAGCTTTAATTTCTTGTATATCTCAATAATATTTGACAAAAATGGGAACCTTTAACAGTATTGACTGGGAACACAAGAGACAGTATAGCTTGAGAAACTATACTTCAAGTATAAATATGTACTTTCTGGGGCCGGTGCTGTGATGTAGCGGGTAAAGCTGCCGCGTGCAGTGCAGGCATCCCATATGGTCACCGGCTCAATTCCTGGCTGCCCCACTTCCGATCCAGCTCTCTGCTTTGACCTGGGATAGCAGTGGAAGATGGCAAAAGTCCTTGGACCCCTGCACCTGCATGGGAGAACCTGGCTCCTGGCTTCGGATTGGCACAGCTCCGGCCATTGTGGCAAACTGGGGAGTAGACCAGTGGATGGAGGACCACTCTCTCTCCGCCTCTTCTTCTCTCTCTGTACAACTCTGACTTTCAAATAAATAAATAAATAAATAAATCTTTAAAAAAAATATGTGCTTTCTGTAGGTAAGGCTTTGGTCAGATCTGTAGCTGCCACTCACAGACTTGATTCTTGCACACGTCACTTTACCAGCTGGTATTCAGTTTCAGTAGTCACCAGAGTGAGATCAGCAGGTACTCTCTCTCTAGAAGTTAAACTCTACGAGGACAGGGATCTTTCTTATTTCAGCACCATGTCCCCAGGACCTTGACACACAGCAAGTTCAGGTTCTGCACAACATTTCAATCAAGGATGGGCTGCCTTTATGAAGCCTTCATCTAGTGACATCACCGCATAGTCTGTGTCAGTCCAGTCCATGATGTTCAAACAACCATGAAATTGCCTAAAGACACATTTCTTCTCTCTTTTTTTTTATTTCACAGGTAGAGGTAGACAGTGAGAGAGAGACATTGAGAAAGGTCTTCCTTCCGTTGGTTCACTCCCCAAATGGCTGCTATTGCCAGCGCTGCGCCGATCCGAAGCCAGGAGCCAGGTGCTTCCTCCCGGTCTCCCATGTGGGTGCAGGGACCCAAGCAACTGAGCCATCCTCCGCTGCCCTCCAGGGCCAGAGCAGAGAGCTGGACTGGAAGAGGAGCAACTGGGACTAGTACCCAGCGCCCCAACCAGGACTAGAACCCAGAGTGCTGGCGCCGCAGGTGGAGGATTAGCCAAATGAGCCACGGCACTGGCCAAGACACATTTCTAGAACAGTATCTTTGTCATTAAGAGATACACGATGGTGTTCAGTATTTATTGGATGAATAAATTAAAAACATTCCATATTTGTATTTGCTCTGAGACTAATGAACTTCTCCTTTTTCCTAACTCTAATCATGGGAAAGAGAACGTAGTGGGTAGACTCCCAAAAGGTTCTGAATGAGTCAACTGAAATTGCAAGTATAAGTGATTTTGTCTTTGTTTTTTCCTTTCCACTCCCTATCTCAAAAGAAAAGGTGGGATCCAGAGAAAATAATGATTTTAAAGTATCCTTTTAAAAAATTCTTTTAAACATTATGGGCTGGCGTGTTGTTGTGGATTAATCCCCTGTCTGTGATGCTAGCAACCCAAATGAGCAACAGTTTGCGTTCCAGCTGCTCTGCTTCTTATCTAGTTCCTTGCTGATGTGCCCGGGAAAACAGCAGAAGATGGCCCAACTGTTTGGGCCCTAGCCACCCATTTGGGAGACCCGGATCAAACTCTTGACTCTTGGTTTTGGCCTAGCGCAGGCTGTTATAGTTGGTTGTGGAGAGGACCAGCAGATGGAAGACTTCATCTCTGTCTCTCCTGTTTCTCTGCCTTTCAGATAAGTCAATAAACCTTTAAAGAAAATTTGCTTTTAAGTAGGAGATTTTTGCCCCATTACAATGATCAAATCTGATTTTTTAATAGTAGGGAAGTTAACTCTCTATTGTGACAATCTCTTTTCCCAGATTTCTCTTAATTCCTTACCTCCTTCTCAGTTTTCTTTTCTACTCCCCTAAACATTTGAATACTTCAAATCTTGCCAGCTTCTGTTCACTGTTGTAGTCACATTCTTCATGTCCTCAAGAATTAACATTTCTGTACATGTTACCAACAAATATACAGTGATTCTCAATTTTGCATGATATTCTTTCTAACCAGTTAATTTTTCCTACAATAATTGTGTACTAAATTATTTAAAGACATTTAGTTTAATTTAATAAATTTAATGAAATTATTTTCTGTTAAAAATGCTACAGTTAGTACCTCATCCATATATTTATTTAGGAAAATTGTATAATTACAAACTACAGTACTATTCAGTCATAAGAAAAAAAAGAAATCCTGTCATTTGGATGGCACTAGAGGACATCATGTTAAGTGATATAAGTCAGGCACAGGAAGACAGAAATTGCATGTTCTCCTTCATATGTGGCAATTAAAAAACAGAAAACTTAATATGAACATGAAATGTTGATTACTACACACTGGAAATGGTGAGAGAGACAGAGAGAGCTTGGATTAAAAAAGGCAGGGGGTGGAGAGTTGGGTTTGGTTTATAGATTGTGACAAATATAGTAATATAACATGTAAATAACAGAGGAAACTGAGTGTGGAGCGTATGAGAACTCTTGGTGCAACTCGACATTTTAGTTTTATAGATTTATTTATTTAGTTAGTTATTTTTTTGGACAGGCAGAGTTAGACAGTGAGAGAGAGAGAGACAGAGAGAAAGGTCTTCCTTTTTCCATTAGTTCTATTCTGAAGTAACAAGTGAAAAAATGATTTCCTCATGATAAAGATACTTGCATTCTTGAAGTAAATGTTTGATGAATTCAATAAGATTCCATTGCTAATAATATATTGTAAAGTCTAACCATCAACAAAATTGGTTTGTAGTTAGTTTGCTTTCTGGTGTTATCATTGTTTAATGTTGTTGTCATGTGATGCCATTCACATAAGTAAAATGGGAAGCTCTGTGTATTTGAACGTGGAAGAGCTACATAACAAGAGGACACCCAGGTCAATGAAACTTTGGTAAGATGCATCTATAAAAGTTTATTCCTCATGCTTTTCAAGATACAGGCATTTTATCACTTTACAAAATTCTTCCATGAGATTTTTTTTCTACTGAGATATTCAATTATTCAGTTAACTTTGTAGGTTTAAATTTTTCTTTTTTTTTTCTTTTTTTTTCTTTTCTTTTTTTTTTTTTTTTGACAGGCAGAGTGGACAGTGAGAGAGAGACAGAGAGAAAGGTCTTCCTTTTGCCATTGGTTCACCCTCCAATGGCCGCCGCGGCTGGTGCGCTGCGGCCAGTGCACCGCACTGATCCGATGGCAGGAGCCAGGTGCTTCTCCTGGTCTCCCATGGGGTGCAGGGCCCAAGGACTTGGGCCATCCTCCACTGCACTCCCTGGCCACAGCAGAGAGCTGGCCTGGAAGAGGGGCAACCGGGACAGGATCGGTGCCCTGACCGGGACTAGAACCCGGTGTGCCAGCGCCGCAAGGCGGAGGATTAGCCTAGTGAGCCGCGGCGCCGGCCGTACGTTTAAATTTTTCTAAAAAAAATCACTTCATCTAAGTTTCTGAAATACTAAAGACTTTTCATTCAAATTTCCTTATAGTCATCTCTTATTTATAGTAATGTTGTTATTTCTAATATAATGCCTTCTCTCTCTTTTTGGTTATAATTGCCAAAAATTTTCAAATTTATCATTGTTTCTTCTTAAGCCACAAGCATTAGTTTCACTGATAAAAATCTTTATTTGTGGTTTACCCCTTTAGTATTTTTTGCTTTATTTTAATTAATTTTTATTATGTTTTCTTTGAGGTATTTTAATTTTTTATGTAACTTTAATTTTATTGTGATTACTTATATGTTTTTATTTTCTACATATATGCACCAGGGTTGGTTTTAGCTTAGTGGTTAAGATGCCAGTTAAGGCATCTGCAGCTCACAGCACAATACCTTGGTTCAATTTCTAGCTCTGCTCTGGCTCCTGATTCTTGCTTTTTACCATTGCAAACCGTGGGATCAGCAGTGATGGCTCAAGTAGTTGGCTTCCTACCAACACATGGGAGACTTAGACTGAGTTCTGCGCTCCCAGCTTTCTCCTCTTCCAGCCCCAGACATTGAAAGCATTTCACATACAAATCAACGAAATCAAAGAAATCAAATTTCTTTCTCTCTCTTTCATTAAATACATAGAGTTAATATGTAACATGTATAAAACATATAAATATGTGTAAAGCAGATATGTATAAAAAACTGTATATCTTCCTTCTGTTGAATTAATTAATTTAAACATATATGCATTATGATCAAAATATTACTTTGCATTCTATCACTTTTTTCATTAAAGCAAAAATTTCAGGCATTGCCTGATTAACTTCTGAGCAATTTTCTGCTAGAGAACCAAACACACACACATGTACACCTACACACACAAAAAAATTTCTATTTCAAGAATCTGAAGAACTAACAAAGTAGTCTGCTCTTAGCCTATCCTGCCTGCCAGAAATAAAACAAATTGCTCCAGAAGAAATATCATCTTCCTAATTCTTAAATTGTGCAGTTTTTCATATATATGTCCTGTGTTAATTTAAAAAGTAGATCTGCAATAAATAAATAATTAACAACAACAGAAAAGTGATGGAAGTGGACCAACCCACAATAACTCTAGATAATCCAGTGATATAATATATTTAAAAAATCAGATTGAAAGTTCTAGCCAAGAATTGGAATTAATCAATTAAATAAATTTTAGACTTGAAATTACAGTAACTGAGGCTGGTGCTGTGGCTCACTAGGCTAATCCTCCGCCTGTGGCGCCGGCACTCTGGGTTCTAGGCCCGGTTGGGGTGCCAGATTCTGTCCGGGTTGCTCCTCTTCCAGTCCAGCTCTCTGCTGTGGCCTGGGAGGGCAGTGGAGGATGGCCCAACTGCTTGGGTCCCTACACCCACATGGGAGACCGGGAGGAAGCAGCTGGCTCCTGGCTTCAGATTGGCTCAGCGTTAGTGAACCAATGGAAGGAAGACCTTTCTCTCTCTCTCTCTCTCTCTCTCTCTCTGTCCAACTCTTCCTGTCAAAAAAAAAAAAAAGAAAGAAAGAAATTATAGTAACTGAAATTGATAGATTTCAGAGTAGATTAAACAAAAAGAGCAATGAATTGAAATAAAGCCAGAAAAAAAAAATATGCCTATAACAAGCATTTGGTGCAGCAGTTAAGATGGCTCCTGGGAAGCCGGCATCCCAAAGGTAAGTGCCTGGATTTCAGTCCCTTCATTAGTTTGAGTCCTGATTCTGGTTCCAGCTCCAGCTTCTTGCTAATGCACACCCTGGGAGGCAGATGGTGAAGTCAGTAGTGTTCGGATTTTTGCCACCCATGTGGGAGACCTGTATTGAATTTCAGGCACCTGCTTTCTGCCTGGCCCAGCACTGGCTCTTGTGGGACCTGAGGCATGAACTCACAAAATGAGAAGACTTCTGTCTCTCTGCTTTAAAGTAAAATTAATATAAAACGTTTAAACAAATAAAGTATGCTTACTGAAGCACTGAAAAACAAAAGAATAGTAAATATTGTAAAGAATATAAAATTTAAAAAAATTAATCAGAGAGATTAGTCCCAGAAAGAGAGGGGATAGAGAATGGCAAGAAGCTGTATCAAAAGCTAATGGTTGAAATTTTCAAAAGTGGTAGAAATCTACCAAGTCAGAGAGTCAATAATTACTACAAGCTTCAAGTGGTATAAATACAAAAATCACTATCATTTCATAATTAAATCCTTGTGTCATAATTAAATCCTTGTGTCATAATGAAATAACTCAAAATAAAATTTAAAAAATTCTTAGAGGAACTAAAAATGATGCTAATTTAAAAGTACAGTAATAAATTATCAGATAATGTTACTAGGTAAAATTAATTCTCATGAGGAAGATACAAAATAGCACTCATCTTCAGTAACAATTCCTTAAGGTTCATTGCATTTGATAATTTATGTTGATATTTATAACTTTTACTTAAAACTTCCAAACAGCTCAGGAATAAAAATCACCATTTTATATCAATAGTGTTATATCAAATTATATGATAGAAAAGTCCAGGAAGATATTCTCAAAGAAGATTTCCTAATTATTATCTTATTTATATTTCATTCCAAATCACATTATTTTTTTTTTTTATTTTTGACAGGCAGAGTGGACAGTAAAGGGAGACAGAGAGAAAGGTCTTCCTTTTTGCCGTTGGTTCACCCTCCAATGGCTGCCGCAGTAGACGCGCTGCGGCCGGCGCACCGCGCCGTTCCGATGGCAGGAGCCAGGTGCTTCTCCTGGTCTCCCATGGGGTGCAGGGCCCAAGGACTTGGGCCATCCTCCACTGCACTCCCTGGCCACAGCAGAGAGCTGGCCTGGAAGAGGGGCAACCGGGACAGGATCGGTGCCCCGACCGGGACTAGAACCCGGTGTGCCAGCGCCACAAGGCGGAGGATTAGCCTGTTAAGCCACGGCGCCGGCCCCAAATCACATTATTTTCTAACAGTCTAGAAGAAGACAGAAAATATCTCTCATGTACGTGACCAGTGCTTCCTAACTGGTTTCCTTGCTTCCATTTTCAACCCTCTACACTAAATTCCATCACACACTTGACAGAGCAATTATAAAAAATATTACTAGGATCATAAGCAATATAACTATTGGTTATATATACCAAAGGAACTGAAATCAGTGTGTTGAGGAAATATCTGTACTTCTATATTTATTGCACCATGATTCACAATAGTCAAGACACAGAATCAACTGAAGTGTTCATCAATGAATGAATGGATAATGAAAATGTGATATGTACAGAATAGAATGCCAGTCGGTCATAAAAAATAATTTTTATCAATTATGACAACATGGGTTTACCTAGAGGACTCAATATTAGAAACATACCAGGCACAGAAAGACAAATAGCATATGATTTCTCTCAAATGAGAGAAATTAGAATTAAAGCTTACACTGGTGGTTTCCATGAGCTGGCTATGATTAGGGACAGATGAAAAGAAAGTATTGATGAATGGATACATAATTACAGTCGGACAGGAGGAATAAGTTCAGACAGCTGTTGTATAGCATGGTGGCTATAGTTAATGATGAAATACTGTATTCTGGAAAATGCAAAAGCAGTGAATATTAAGTGTTCTCACTACAAAAATGACAACTATGTGAGGTAATACATTTGTTAATTACCTAGATTTAACCATTTTATAATGTATACATACTTTAAAATTTCATGTTGTACATGACAAATTTGTTATTTATCCATTTAAAGAGAACTTATGTATATCTATAAAATAATATACATTTTCATGAACTTTTTAAATATATATTTGAGCAGTCATAAAAATAATAAAATAATGAATAATACTATTACCCATGTATACAATACATATATAACTAGGATTACAATCAATACATATATACTATATTTAATGTAATTCTAAAAATTTCATGAAAATGCACATTATCTTCCAAGCCTAATTTTTAAATGAACATTTTGAAGCCCCTATGTATGTCTGTGGTGTGTATTAACAGGATCAGATCACTTCTCTGTTCAAAACACCCTAATGGTTGACACTAAAACTGGCTGTTCCAGTCTTCAAGGTTTATATGACCTGAAAATTGCCTATGTTGGTGTCTGCTCTTCTACCACAGGTCACCTCCTTGCCATGTCTGGCTGCATCAGCTTTTAAGTTGTTGCCACGGAGAATTTGAACTTCTCGTCTCCTCTTTAAGGAAAGCTCTTTACTCAAAAGGTTCCACTTATTCACAATTCTGCCTCTACATCACTAACTCAGAGAATTCTTCCTTAAACATCTTTACAAAAACATTATACTCTCTCCCTACCTGGTATCACTCTCTACCTTCTTTCCCTACTTTGTTTTTCTCATAATGTATTTTAATTGATATAGACATTTTTCATATTTCATTATTGACTATTATTTTCTACTAATGTGTAAATTCCATAAATCCTGGGATTTCCCCCCCTATTTTTGTCACCAGAGTATTTACAGTTCTTAAAACAGTAGTATCTCCATAAAATATATGAACAAATTAATCAATATTTTTTAGAAGTTATGAGAAACCAGTGTCATACTTTACTCTGTCTTCATGTAAACAGCAAAAAGATGAATATATATTCAATATATATTTATATATATTCAATTTATATTTATATTATATTACATTTATATATATTCATATTATATATTAAATAAATCCAGAGAATAATGAAATTCATACACTAAATCCTATTAATTTAAATTGTTATATGCAATTGCTAAAAATAACATGTGTGAATACTGATTCACAGTGATTTTTGTTAGATTTAAAATACATAATATCTCAATTTCATTCAGTTTTAAAATTCAAAAACTATAAAAGTGAAATGAAGTGAATTTCTTGTTCTGGAATAGGGGTAGAGAGTTGCCCCTATACTGCTGAAAATGCTATTCTCCATAATGGGTAATATATAGGTGAATAATCACAATTCTTTGGTACACTAGTAATATGATATAAGCATGATCTTACATTGTGGGACATTAAGAAGAAGCTCAGTAAGTCTGATTAAATAAGTGGTTAAGCCAGTTAAAGGACCATTGGAGATATTCCCTTGTGGAATTAACACTTCTAATATGACTGTGTCTCCACTTCTGTTTCTGACATAAATTAATAAGAATCTATTTGTTTTAAAAAAAAGATTCTCTCATTAGTGTCCCATCAAAAATAGCACCATTTGCCTCATTAAATTTAATGAGGTTGTTGTTGTTGTTGTTGTTGTTTCCATTGGTAGGTGTGGGTGTGTGATAGATGTGTCAACGTGTTAGACTTGGATCTTCAAAGAACATGCATTATATAGACCAGCTTTTCTCTGAAGCGGAAGTTGCTTTGGGGTAAGCTATTTCTAGAAATGGTGGTTACCTAAAAGGCATTAGGTTACCAGGTAATATATCTTATAATTTATTCTGAAAAGTAATTGAAAGTGCCAGAGTCATCCCTTTTGTGCCAAACCTCTATAATACATGAAGCTAATGCAAGAGTATTTAGACCATATTTGATATATGTAAGGTACATACCTCAAGCGACATTGAAAGGAAAAGAATATAGCTGTTTTAACCATAGACCCAAGTGAACAAAATCTCAAAATAATGAAGGAAATTGATTAAATCTACCATTGTCCCTTCCCAAAGAGTAAAATTTTATTTTCTGAAATGCTAAAATATTATTTCATTATTATACACATCAAGTCTGCTGCTTTCAGACTTATGAAAATCACCATGTGACTGTTTTAGACACATATAAATACTAATCAAGTGCTACAAATACCATCTGTATGTAAAGAGGACACTTTTCAGCAATTATCTACATAATAGAAGCAGATAAATACATACACAATATTGATGTATTTAAAGAGCATATGTAATGTCTATTGAATTTTAGATTTACTTGAAATTATATTTAGCAAAACTGATATGAGAGCTATTACCATACCAAGGGGATAAAAAAATATGTCCTCAAAAATAGTTGAAAATTTAGATACCTTTGGCCTAAAGTTGGAAGGGGTTTATTTTCTAAAGATTTATTTATTTATTCGAAAGGAACAGTGACAGAGAATGAGTCACACTCGCACATACACACACACACACACATACACACAGTAGAGAGGGGAAAGATAGAAACATATATAGAGAGAAGGGAGAAACATTTCCCATATACTGGTTTACTCAATAAAAACTGCAATGGCCAGTGCTGGACCAAGTGGAAACAGAAGCCTACAATTCTGAGTACTTGGACATTATCTGCTGCTTTTCTAGGTGCATTAGCACGAAGATGGATCAGAATCGCAGCAGCTGAGACTTGAACTGGGGTTCAATATGGGACTTTGGTGTTGCAAGCAGTGCCTGAACCAGTCATGACACAACACCAGCCCATAGAGGGAATTTAACAGTTCTGATACAAATTTTTGGTAATTTCAGAGATAGACGAGTACACAGAAAGAGTGGTTTCAACTGTGAAGAGAGAAGGAGTAAGGGGGTCTGGGTGGGGGACACGTGAAGGAAAGACGGGCAGGGTAGGTAGAGAAGGAGAAAAAGAGAGACTACTTAAGGAGATATTTGCAACCTTCTTCAGATTAAAGACTTTGGGTTCATTGCAATTCTTTTTATACTAAAAAAACACTGCTCCTTCAGAAAGAGGAACGGGGGAGGGAAGAGGAGATATAACCAGAAGTCAGATTAAAAAATATTCACATCAGAAGCAAATTTATTTCAGAAAATAGAAGAAAATGACACATATTAACATGCTACACCATCAGTGAAAATATGGAAACCTAGATCTATTAAAACAGAGATGAAAATAAACACAAGTAGTAAAAGAAATAATGATTTAACAAAAATATAAAATGAGAGACTTCAGAGCTCAGAAGATTTAGTGTTCCTATACAATTATTCAAGAAATTAAAGCACATTAATATTTTAAGTAGAACAGGTATAATACAAAGTAAAGAAAAACACAAGAAATAATGAACAATGGGATCAAAGTTCTTAGACTACTGGAGAGACTGTCAAAATAGCAGTCTGAATAAGGGCCTTAATCATACTTCCCTACCATATTCCCATCAAAACAATAAAAATCATACCTAAAAAATTCTCCAGGGTGCTTTTTGCTGTGTGTGTGTGCGCGTGTGTATTTCATTTCCACTGAGGAAAGGAGAATATACCAAGAATCTCAACTCTTTCAATGGTTGATAAGTTCCTAACCATCACATGGATGAAAAGGTATTCAAAAAAGTCATTAAATGTCCTAAATATATAAAAATGATATATCTATAGTTTAATAAATAAAATCACAGAAATACTGAACATTCATCTTAAAACTATGAATGGATTATATCTCCCCATTAATGAACAGAGCTTATAAGGTTGAGTTGAATAAAAGATATAACAAAATACTACTCACAGGAGATCAAACTTAGAGAATAAAAAATCTAGAAACAAGGGATGCAAATTTACACTAAAGCAATGCTATAAAAAATGTAAGAAAATAAACTCAATGAAAGAAATTATAAGGATAAGCATTAAATACTGTGTAAAATATTTTTATTTTCTTAATAAAATAATTTTCCTTCTCCTAAGAACATAGCTAGGCTAGGGGCTGGCGCTGTGGCACAGCAGGTTAACACCCTGGCCTGAAGCGCTGGCATCCCATATGGGTGTTGGTTCGAGACCCAGCTGCACCACTTCCGATCCAGCTCTCTGTATGGCCTGGGAAAGCAGAAGATGGCCGAAGTCCTTGGGCCTCTGCACCTACATAGGAGATTCGGAAGAAGCTCCTGGCTTTTGGCTTCGGATCGGCACAGCTCTGGCGTTGAGGTCAACTGGGAGTGAACCATTGATGTAATCTCTCTCTCTCTCTCTCTCTCTCCACCTCTCCTCTCTCTGTATAACTCTGACTTTCAAGTAAATAAATAAATCTTTATATATAAAAAAAGAACATAGCTAGGCCAAATTTCCAATCCTCTCTTGTAGCAATGTTCTATATTTTCCATCATCCCTTTCCCATTTATTAGCTGCCTGGAGAAGGCCCTGAGAGAGTAGAAAAAGGTGGAAACAGAGGCTGGCCCTGTGGTGTAGCAGGTAAGGCCGCTTCCTGCAGTGTTGGCAACCCATATGGGCACTGGTTCAAGTCCCAGCTGCTCCACTTCTGATCCAGCTCTCTGCTATGGTCTGGGAAAGCAGTAGAAGATGGCCCAAGTGCTTGGGGCCCTGCACCCGTGTTGGAGGGGAAGCTCCTGGCTCCTGGCTTCAGATCAGCACAGCTCCACTGCAGCCATCTGGGGAGTGAACCAGCACATGGAAGACCTTTTTCTCTCTCTCTCTGCCTCTATTTCTCTCTAACGCTGCCTTTCAAATAATAAATAAATAAATAAATAAGTTCCAGAAAGCTAGAAACATAAGACAGAGTAGCCCAAGGCTGTGTGATTCATTGTGTTATAGAGAACACATTCAGTGAACTGTGATATGATCAAGACATCATTTTGTTTTAAGACACAGAATCTGGGATTCATATATATAGACCCTAGTGCTATCATAATAGTAGGCAATCTTGCTAAAATACCTTTTGTGATGAGAAAACATAATATTGATTACAAAAGTTTAAAGTTCACAAAGCAAAGGTAAAAAATATGATGCATTTGAAAGTCCATAATATATTAGCTTGACAATAAGGTAACAACATGAATAGAATTATGAACATACAGATACTATACATATAACAAGAGGAACATTTGAGTATTTAAACATACTAACTATACATTAAGACATAAAGAAGATTCAATAAATTCTCCAAAGCCATACCTTTTAATAACAATATCCTACAGTCAGAAATTAAAAGCAAAAATAATTGTTGAAAGTGTCCATTCTTTTGGAAGTGACAACATAATAACAAAAAAAAATCCTCTTCTATAAAATATTTGGATTTAAGTGGACATGAACACTAGAATAGTAAACTCTTAAAAATCAACAACATTTGATTACAAAACCTACAGGGATATGATCAAAACACCAATTTCAAAATATAAACTGGTAAAAAGATTTCTTAGATAACAGATATGAGAGAACAGCAAAGAAATGCAATGTGCACATCACTGGTGCAACTAAAACCAAAGTTGAAATAAATGAAATGGAAAAATACTCAAATATCTGAAGGATGAAAATTTCCCTGAAATGAAGAAAAATATGAATTTACAAGTAGATAAGATAGAAATATTCCACAAAAACTCACCGCAGAATTTAAATTCTAAGGCATGTTCTTGCATGATTCAGACTTTTATGGCTAAAGAAAAAAGTCTTACAGACCTCTAGGCAGAGATAGGAAGTCATTGGTTAGACTGGAAAAACAGATTGGCTTCAGAAGTCTTCACATCAACATTAATATTCAGAAAACAGTGAAAAGTCTAAGGGCTCTAGTAGAAATGATAACATTACTTGATACTCAGTCAAGTTTATTTTCACACACATAAGGCAATATGAGTCTCACAAAGTATTTGGTTTGGGTCCGGCACTATGGCATAGAGGTGTATGCTGCCACCTGCAGTGCCAGCATGCCAAATGGCCACTGGCCTGAGTCCTGGCTGCTCCGCTTCCAATCCAGCTCCCTGCTAATGTGCCTGGGAAAGCATCGGAGAATGGCCCAAGCACTTGGGCCCCTGTGCCCACATTTGAGAAACTTCAGTCTCTTGGCTTTGGATCGGCCCAGCTCTGGCCATTGAGGCCATTTGGGGAGTGAACCAGCCAATGTTAGACACCTCTCTCTCTTTCTTCCCTCCCCACCCCCAAGTATAATTCTGCCTTTTAAATAAATAAATAAAAATATTTTTTAAAAAAATAAAGCAAACTAAAAAACCACAAACTATTTGGTTCCAACCAATCAAAGGTTTAAAAAAACATATTTTTGTATAAAATAAAACAGTCCTTAAGCTAAAATCTATGTGGTAGAATATAAATATAATAAACTGGACAATACAAACATATAACTAACAAGTCAAAGGGTTATTGATGACAAAGTGGTAAGAAGTGTACACTGTTTTTGTATTTCATAAAAGGAGTTAATTCTGTTTTACTTTGATTTCCTTGAAATTATCTCTAGATTTGATTTGGAATTATTACCCAGAAAATCCTAACCTACGTATTATTTTCACAGGGAAGTGGTACATTTTGACAACTTGGGTTTCATCTCATGTTACCTTTAAGAAAATTTCTGCTATGTATCTTTACAGAATTTCATTATTAAGGTGTAATTCCTCACTACTACCTAAGTAATAATTTTTATTCATTTTAAAAGCATGTCTATGAGTCTCTTATTTACCTTTTCACTTCATAAGCACAATTTAACTCCAATTTTCACTAATGCTATTGCCCAGTGAGGCACTCATTTATATTTGCTTGTTCTGAGCCAAAATTTCTTCTAGAACTTTCTCTAGCTTGTGCTTGGCATGTGGTAGTATCTCGTATTTACTGACAAATGAATAAATTAATCAAGACTTCAAAGTTCATAGCTTAAACCAAACTAAGGCTCTTTAAATGAAATTTTAATGAACAAATACAAATCTAGTGAAAATGATATATGTAAAATCAGGCATTTATTTTAATGTTAGAAATATACCATGCTTTAGGTGATAAACATGCTTCTAAGAATAATATACATATTTCTATGAGATTAAGTTATTACATACAACTGTTAGCCTATATCTGATTCTACCTCTTTGTGTCATTCACATTCTATACACAGCTTAGAATGTCTATCAAATTTAATGCCTTCAATAAAAATTTCTTCCTTAAAATATTTTGCCTTCCATATTTTCTAATTCCATCAGTGTCTCCATCATCCTCTTCATCCATTCTTGTTTTACAACTCTGACATTCTGGTTTTCTCTATCTTGCTTTTCCCCAGGATATGATCATTTATGTTTCCCTTGTCCTTGACTGTTGAGTCATACCCACTATTTGCTCAGGCCTTTGTGTTGGCTCTCTGTTCCCCTTCCTCAGTTGTTTCAGTTTGTAGACCGAAGGGCACACTATTTTCTCTGGACATTCCACTTGCCAATGTCTGTCTTCCTTAAAGCTGTGAGGACTATACCATTAATGGCTTCCAGTTCACATGCCTTACTTTCTTTTTTATTTTTTTATTTTTTGACAGGCAGAGTGGACAGTGAGAAAAAGGTCTTCCTTTACCGTTGGTTCACCCTCAAATGGCCACTGCGGCCGGTGCACCTCGCTGATCTGAAGCCAGGAGCCAAGTGCTTCTCCTGGTCTCCCATGGGGTGCAGGGCCCAAGGATTTGGGCCATGCTTCACTGCACTCCTGGGCCACAGCAGAGAGCTAGCCTGGAAGAGGGGCAACCGGGACAGAATCCGGCGCCCCAACGGGGACTAGAACCCCGGTGTGCTGGTGCCGCAGGCGGAGGATTAGTCTATTGATGCGCGGCGCCGGCCTCACATGCCTTACTTTCATGTGACATAGCATGTTTATGTCTTTAGATTTATTTATTTAATTATTTGAAAGGCATAAAGGAATAAAAAGATCATCATACTTTTGGTAGAAAACCATGGTTTGCAAAGAATAAAAAAAATTATTTGCTGACTTTAGAATATCTTTACTTATCAAAATCACTTCAATTCAGGTTCCCAGTTGGTTACACTTAAATTGTTTATCATTTGCAAATTCATTTTTTAATTGGTCATTTATATGAGAGGCAAAGAGAGAAAGAGAGCTGCTATTCACCAATTCATTCCCTGAATGCCTACCATGGCCAGGAATTCAATTCAGGTCTTCTATGTACGGACTCAGCTAATAGAGCCACCACTGCTGCATTCCAGGGTCTGCATTGCCTGATTACCAGGAAGATGTCCTTAGGAGCTGGAGATTAGTGCTGAACTCAGTACTGTGATTTAGGAGGTGAGTGTAATATTATCATTTTAACTTCTGGGCTTAATTAGTATTTTAAGGGATTTTTAGAGTTCTTTCTTAAGACTCCTTTAAAAGCTTAGATGAGCTAGTTTTAATATTGTAATTTTGGAAACAAAATTGGGCACCTTTAAAATATATTCATCTATAAGGAATAAAGTGGCCACCAAGTCTCTCCTGCAGAAATTTCACAGCCAAGCAGCCAGCTACAGCACAGGTGAAAACAATATTTTCATGGCGGTCTCAAAGTGGTCTTCTATTAAAAAAAACACACTGCTGATGTTTCTCTACTGGATGCCAGGAAGCTCTGTGTAGCGTTTCTAGAGTAGTTCCTTCAATCAGTTTAACATGAGGCTTGCCTCAAACTGTGATTTTGTAAATCTTTTTTTAGTGCCTATTGGGGGCATCCTGTGAATTGTAGTCTCTTCATATCTGCATGGTGGCGAAATGCACACAAACCAGAAAAGATTGGACGCTGTCACATCTCAAAATATACTCACCAATCCTCTCTCAGATTTGGAAAATAAAATTAGTTGTGATGGTTTATCCTGGGGAACCACATATTTTAGAAATATCAGAGTTTTCAAGTTCTCAAGAAGGGTAGTTCCTTTGTTTGCTCTGTCACTAATAAGCCATTTCCTTTTGTGAACGCAGAAGAAGCTAAAATCTTCACTCGTACCTTAGCTGCTTTCTTTTTTTTCCAACTTTAGTTTGGTCTGTAATAAAACAACAGAATATTCTCCCTCACCCCCACCCCTGTCTAATCCCACATGGCCTGGCTAATAAGTCAATTCTTTTCTTGGGCCCTATTAAATTATCCTGCTTTTTAAATATAATTGTAATAATATTATATGGCAGGCAAAAATATAATGATAAATGATAATTTGCCAAAAAAGATTAAAAAAACACTGAGGTGTTACCTATCAAAAGTTCTCCTTCTGTCTGTGATGCAGCACAGATTGTGATCGTGACAGTAAATCTGGTGCTATTGTTAATGCCATGGCACTTGGGTTTTTGGCTTGCTTTAGTCCAATCTGTGACATGCTTGTGAATATCTTTCTTCTGTTCTGTCTGTATGGCATATGGATTTCTGGGATACAACGTCAGACCTATCCACATAACAAGTGTTCAGAGCACCTTATCATTTTAAAAAGCCAATTACTCAAAAAGACAAATGTGAAATGTTTCACATTTAATGATGAGCAAATCTGCAAAACAAATGCAATTTTGCGCGTTCTAAAAAGTTTAGTTTAACTGTAAATATTGCAATGGAGTCTTGCATGACACACACCACTGATAGAGAAAAGCTCATTTCATACATATTGTATATCATCACTGTCAATTACATCTGCACAGGATTTAAAAACGAGGGTGGTATAAGTAATTAGAAATAAAGCAAATAGAATATTCTAAACTACAAGGCTCTGAAATCACTGTAAAAATGTCACTGCTAACATTGAACACTCTAAAAAAATATTTTGAAAGTCTCACCCAAAAAACTGAAAACTGCATATGTCTACAGAGGTAAAGGTCATTCATGAAACACTCAACAACAAAAAATACCAATTCATTTTTTAGAAATATTTGTCAATATGTAAAGAATGTTTTGTACATAAGTTCTCAGTTACTGTTGAATCAGTGGCTGTATGTAATATTCCCACATGGAATGATGTCCTTTCAAATACTTTGAAACAAAGGTTTAGTGTAAGATTTTATGGGGACATCTTGAGTGCTGAAATTTATGCATGGAAAGTGCAACTAAGAAAATACAATAACATTGTTTTTACAACTGATTTATATATTTAAACTTTTATATCTAATTATGGTGGAGACAATATCTCATTCTTAACCATACATTTTCACCTCCAACTACCATACCCTACTTAAGCAAACAAAGATAAGAATAAAAAAGGAAGTAAATGCAATTCTACTCTTCAGCATGTCCCATGTAGGTTATGTAAATACAGTTGTCACATTTAAATTTCTTTACTCTTTTTTTTCTACACATTCTTTAAATCTTCTTTTAAACTGTGAACACTGGTAACAGAATATTATATGACATGAGAAATGGAATGCACCTGGCACTGGTAATTTTAGAAGAAACTAATCTCGATATTTATAACATCATTTAGCAAGCGGAACAGTTTTGCCAGGCTTGGAATGTTGAGATATGAAAAAGTTCACTCAGTTGTTGGACTTTCACTGTACACTGAAATGCAGTAAAAAAAAAAAAA
Organism: Lepus europaeus; assembly: GCF_033115175.1. NCBI lineage: Eukaryota > Metazoa > Chordata > Mammalia > Lagomorpha > Leporidae > Lepus > Lepus europaeus. The sequence continues at coordinate 84,726,599 of NC_084827.1, read as the reverse complement.
AAGTCTCCAATCAGCTGTTACAAAGCACATACAGCAAAACACACACACACACATATTCCTACTAGTCTTTGAAACTAAACAATACTTTGAAATTTTCTCTATTGCATTTGTTAACTGTTAGAATCTAAACAAGAAGAACTATACAGACAGTTCATACATCACAGATAGGCAGGTAGGATAGTCAAGCATAATATTTTAATGGTATTTACTGAAAATATGGGCCTCCCTCACTTAGTATTTACTTGTCATCATATCTATTATAGGTTCATTTCAATTACATTCATGCATGTCTTAGTTGGAAGTGAATTGATATGATGATATGCATGGCACTTTAATAGTTGTACATGATAGCTAATGATTCAGCAGGAGATCTCAGGGCACTTAACTACATTTTTAACTAAAACAACGTATGGGCTGCCGTAAAACTTGGTGGAAAGATACACGGTGTAATGAAACAAACAAAAATAATATTCCCTATTGCCTTTTTAATGTAAAAAAGACTTTAGTTATATACAGTAAATTGGGGTATAAACTCCTTCTGGCAACCCACCACCCCAATTCTCCATCCTTTACTTTCAACTAATAATTGTATTTCTTCCTTGTGCTGAGTCCAAACTCCTTGAATGATGAGGAAATATTTTACCCACCCAAATTTCCATGCTCAATACTTAATTTTATTACAGCTGGAATTTTCAAAATTGTAATTTTGAAATCCTTACACTCAGACACATATCTCAATATTTATGTCAACAACTTGTATTTACAGAGGAAAATGGTGATGCTCATAGAGCTGTATCACAAAGAATTCAGCTGCCAGAAACACCGATTGATATGAATGAGATCTGCAGATGACTTGGAGGGTCTCAACAGATCACCCTAGACTGGAGTCAAGTTGAAACAGACATTTGTTGAGTAGGGTGCTGCTTCTTTCTATAACTCTCATAATTAATTCTTATATTATATATATATATATATATATATAATTCTATAATCAAAGGTTAAAGTCACATTTTGAAGCTTTTAAAAGGCCTTCAGATTGTCTTTCCAACAGGATCCCTATTTGATGGTGGAAAAGATTTGGACACAGAAGGATGGAAGGGCTTTCCTGAGAGCACATTCCTCAAAAAGCTGGAGCCCAGTCATCTGTGCTGGAGTTCTTTAGGTAGTCGTTTAACCTTGCTATGACACGGTTTTCCCAGCTGTAAAAATCTGGTGACATCTATTTCACAGAGATATTACAAATGAGATGAAACATGTGGAAAACCCTGTAAACTAGCGTTCCCCACAAATACATTTCAGGGCCATTCTCCAAATTGCTGGCACCTTAGGTCCTAGCTCCTTAATTATTATTATTATTAATTATTATTATTACTATTATTGTTATTTTCCCTTGCTTATGTGACAGGATATAAATCATAGCACAGAAAAAACTTCAGGGCATTAAAATTCTAGCTTTTACAGATATACACTGAGTTGCCTATAAAGGCACTGCCTTTCATCTCAATGTACTTTGAAACAAACCAAAATGGTTTACTCACAGATTAGACCCATCTTCTAAAACAATCCGAAAGGAACAAAACAGTAATAATTTTTATAAGGAATAACAGTGACAGCTGCAAGCTTCCATAGTCAGTCTACACATAGTATAGAAATGCTATCTGGGCAGTACCTGAGTCCATAAAGTGTCAGGTGGCCACTTGGCAAGAAAAAGGGAAGGAATCAGATCAACATTTTATAAGTGGTTTGCATTTTTTTTTGCACCTGTTATTCTACAATTTCTTTCAGTTATATTTCAAAACACTGCAGTTGGGATCTCCTTGCCAACCTGAGATGGCATAAGCCTGGATAACAGAACAAAATGTGAGAAGGTCCTTCTGTCTTTAACGCCTGTTCACCAGTGAATCAGCCTCCAATTAATCTGTTTCTTCAGTAGGAGTTTAATAAAAGTCAAGCGCACACATGTTCAGGCTTGTTTAGCTTTGAAGCTGTGTTAGCATTATCTGTCTAGCCAGGTCAAAAATCCTGAATTAGATGCCAGAAATCACGTCAAAAATTGTAAAGATTTTTTTCATTTATTAGAAGCAATTGATTATTAGAGGTAGGGAACTTTAAATCTAAAATGGAAGTGCTATGAGAGGGATGATTCTCATTAAATGTTGCAAAGTGAAAAAAGTTTGTTTCATAGCCAAACTGCACATAAAATTCAATATATTAGGTTTGTTATTTTCTATTTGTTTATGAACCAGAAAATTCATGATCATTCGGCAACTTTTATTTCCCTTCCAGTGTGTGGGTGATGATCAGAGTTGGTCGTTTACATTCAATCATATACAGCACAGTGCTTGGAGGAAGCTCTTAACCCAGTCATCTGTGCCTATGAACTGAACGTGCCTCAGTGTTTTCTGGAAGAAATCAACAACACTGCAGATGGAAATACAGGTTGGATGCATTCACTACAAGCTGAGTTAGCAACTACAAAAGCTCAGAACTGAAAGCTTCCAAAACCTCAGCTAGGAGGCTTAGTTTCAGCAATAGTAGAGGCAACACAATCCCACACAAATCCAATTCTCTTCAAGTCAATGATAAATTGAGGTGGTATACTTCCTTTGCATAAAACACAAAACAGAATCACCTAAACCAGTATTTCAAGTACACCTTGGTACCTAAGTGCTCAAGCTGAGGAAAACAAAATCTGATGCTTGCTCTTACATTTGACATGCAGGAGGATGAAATAAAGATGGTTCATGCATGCCAGGCTTTCCATATGACTATGAAACATTTAAAGGTGGATTGTTGAAGAGATCACCATTTAATAACATGTATTTTAATAAAATAAAAGCAGATATTTCAAAGCAGAAAGAAATGAGTGATTTTAGCCTATACTCAGCTTTCAGATTTCACCCATTGACTCAGAAAAATAAAACGTATTTATTTTCATTGGTATTGTGAATTTTTATAATCAATGCATTGAAGGCGTTTTCCAGAGAAATACCATATATATATATATATATATATATATATATATATATATATTTTTTTTTTTTTGACAGGCAGAGTGGACAGTGAGAGAGAGAGACAGAGAGAAAGGTCTTCCTTTTTGCCGTTGGTTCACCCTCCAATGGCTGCTGCGGCCGGTGCATTGTGCCGATCCAAAGCCAGGAGCCAGGTGCTTCCCTGGTCTCCCATGCGGGTGCAGGGCCCAAGCACTTGGGCCATCCTCCACTGCACTCCCAGGCCACAGCAGAGAGCTGGCCTGGAAGAGGGGCAACCGGGATAGAATCCGGCGCCCCAACCGGGACTAGAGCCCGGTGTGCCAGCGCCGCAAGGCGGAAGATTAGCCTGTTGAGCTATGGCGCCGGCCATCATATATATTTTAAATGATGGTTCAATAAGTATTATGAGGTAGGTTTGCATGTAAGGAAGTTTCAAATTAGTGGAAATTTTTGACCTTGGTGATAGCCAGCACCATACCAGATATAATGCATTGTAGAGCCCAGTTTTGCTTGAAATACTACATTTCATAGAATTTTTAATTTCGTCACAATTTTCTGTCAATGAAGCAAACTGAAATAAAAAAAGCAAAAGGACTGCAAGTACAAAGTTCTAGGATCATATTATATTTCTTGTTATATTTTTGATAAATAACCAACATAATTATAAGATACCTGTATCTTTAGCATGTAATAACTTGCATAGTAGTATCTGTAATACATCAACTTTATTTTCTGTTTCTAGAATGTGTAGAATTTAGCAATTTTATTGATAATTTAAGAAATTATGTTAAGAATGTTCCACCTAAAAAACATAAGTACTACTCATTAGACAAAATTTAAGCTGAAAAACATATATATTTTTCATATTATTATTGCTCACATTTATCTTTATCATATTCTTATTTGTCATTATTTTCCACATAAGTCTGTGACTTTCACAGAAAGAGAATTATCATTCAAACTGTATTTAGGGATTTATATCATTTGAGACTCAGTTTTATTCTTTTTTCAAGAGTCTATATCTACTTCCCTCTCTGTATAGGCTGTACATGAACTGGCAAAACAGAGTCTTTTGGCCTTAAATCTTTTTCTTTAATTTTTTTAATTTTTTTTTTTGACAGGCAGAGTTAGACAGTGAGAGAGAGAGAGGGACAGAGAGAAAGGTCTTCCTTTCCATTGGTTCACCCCCCAAATGGCCGCTACGGCCGGTGCGTTGCGCCGATCCTCCGATCCGAAGCCAGGAGCCAGGTGCTTCCTCCTGGTCTTGCATGCGAGTGTAGGACTCAAGCACTTGGGCCATCTTCCACTGCCTTCCCAGGCCACAGCAGAGAGCTGGAGTGGAAGAGGAGCACCCGGGACAGAACCAGCACCCAACCGGGACTAGAACCCGGGGTACCGGCGCTGCAGGGGGAGGATTAGCCTAGTGAGCCACGGCGTCAGCCTTGGCCTTTAACTCTTTGTAGCACTTAAAAATTAGAAAATAATATGGGGGGCAAGAACTCTGTTTTTAAGGAGCTATCAAGGACATTTCAAGAATTTTCCTGTTTCTTTCATTTCTTTCTATCTCATTGTATCCACTATTAAACATGAGAAATCATAAGATAAGTCATGTCAATAAACATTATAAACTTAAAGAATTACAGCCATGGGCCCAGCGCCGTGACACAGTACGTTAATCCTCTGCCTGTGGCGCCATCATCGCATATGGGCGCCCGTTCTAGTCCCGACTGCCCCTCTTACAATCCAGCTCTCTGCTATGGCCCAGGAAAGCAGTGGAAGATGGCCCAAGTGCTTCAGTCCCTGCACCCACATGGGAGACCAGGAAGAAGCACCTGGCTCCTGGCTTTGGATTGGTGCAGCTCCGGCCGTTGCAGCCATCTTGGGAGTCAACCAATAGAAGGAAGACCTTTCTCTCTGTCTCTCACTGTCTGTACTCTAGCTCTCAAATAAATAAATAAATAAATAACCTTTAGGAAAAAAAATAATTACAGCCATGAAAGTAATATGAACATCACTGCTAATGAGGTTCAATGTGCTCTTAGAATATTAGGTGTGATTTTTTTTTTTTTTATTTGACGGAAGAGAAAGAGAAAGAGAAAGAGAAAGAGAGAAAGGTCTTCCTTCCATTGGTTCACTCCCCAAATGGCCACCACAGCCAGTGCTGCGCTGATCCGAAGGCAGAAGCCAGGTGCTTCTCCTGGTCTTCCATGCAGGTGCAGGGGCCCAAGCACTTGGGCCATCCTCCACTGCCCTCCTGGGCCACAGCAGAGAGCTGGACTGGAAGAGGAGCAACCAGGACTAGAACCGGCAACCATATGGGATGCTGGCGCTGCAGGCAGAGGATTAACCAAGTGAGCCACGGCGCCAACCCCGGAATATTAGGTATTAAGATCCTTTGTCTTCTTGACTGAATATCCTGTAACTATTTGGGTCTTGACCTATGTCCAACAGAGCAACAATTATTCTAATAGACAAGCTGATTTCAGTGTATATTTCCATAAAACACAGTCAGGAAACCATTCAGAAAACTAGAGATTAAAGTTATTTATATGCCTTTTTTTTAGAAAGTTTACATAGTGCGTACTTAAAAATCATAATTTCCTTCTTATCAAGTCATCCTTTCCTTGGTTCATAACAGCATCATTAAATTATGTGTTACTTGGGTCACTGGAGACTCACTACCTATGAAAACCTCTAACAAGTGATACTGTGTTCCTTATTCAAACTGGCTATCACTTTTCACTCCTTATTATGTTATTAAAAATGTATTAGTGGCTGTGGGACGATCCTATGATTTGGTTCATGAATTTCTGCTGATATTTGAGATAACGCTTTTATCCTATTAAAGTGAAAGAATTTTCTTGAAGCATAGGTCAGTGATAACATCAATGTTTACGTTCTTTCTGTTGCCCTCCAACAGGCGAGTAAAAGCAGCTGGGTAAAATACAATCTACCTAGGCAAAGTTCACTTCCTTTCTGATGATAACATCAGTGGAGCATCATTGTTTTATGATGAGAATTTCAGGGACAAACTTTCTTAGAAGCTGACAGTGTCTAGGGTATAGTGAAGAACAAATGAACACCAGTAGTTCCACGGTTACAATTAATTCAACATGAATGAAACACTCGTGTTTCCTGGAGTTTCTGTGTTCTCATTCAGATTTTGACTCGAATAATCTTCATTTGCCAACGCACCCCACTATGTACCTTGTACTTCATGACCAACTCATCTTGTCTCTGCTAACTAAAAACATCAACAACATCTCACTGTTTTCAGATAAAAGTGAAATGTGTATAGAAAAGCTGACAGGAGTCTACCTTATCTGATTCCTACTTAGCTCATTGGCCTCATACCTCACTGCACTGTTTTCTCAAGTCATTATTTCAAGATCTCTTCTGAGTCTTCAAACACGCCATATTCTCTTCTACCACAAGCCCCCTGAATGAGACACTCTTTCTCTGTAATTTTTGTAAACTTCTTCTTCAACCGGGTATGCCCATTCATTCTCCCATTCATCTCTTCCTTAGGCAAGGCTTCCTTGATCTTCCAGATTAGATAATGCTAAAGACAGTACTTAATATTTATCATGTCCTTTGTTTTCAAAATAGCAAAGAAATCTGTGGGTAACTACTGGTGTGCTTTGATTACATAATGTGCTTTTCTTGGGTAGCTTTCTGCTGTTAATTAATTATTCACTTAATATTATTCTTCCAATTTAGACCATAAATACCACGAGGTTAGGGAGTGTGTTTGTTCACTACTGACTCTTATTTCTAGGCCAGTGATGGAACAAAAATATCTACTGATTAACTGTGCAGTCATCCATTCTCACTTGAAACCTCTTTGCCTCTTTGCCTGTTGAACACTACTCAGTCCTTTCAAGTCAAGCTGAAAAGCTTTCTCCTTATTTTCTCCCACTATGGCTCCCACAGTCTGATGTAATCCCTCTTTAATATTCCTATATAGTATTAACTATTCCTCAACAATTTTAAACTGATTTAATGCCAACAGTTGCACATTTCTAAATATTATATCCTTCACATTATATGTTTTAGGTGCCATGAGCTTTTATTATATATTATTTATAAGTAATTAAGTATTCATTTTATTTATTTGAAAGGCAGAGGGGGGGAGGGAGAGAGAGAGAGAGAGAGGATGTTCCATCTGGTGGCTCACACTTTAAAAGTACTGAATAGTCCAGGCTTCAGCCAGGTTAAAGCCAAGAGACGGGAACTCAATCAGAATCTACCATGTGGTTGGCAGGTACCCAGCTATTTGAGCTTCCAGTTGCTGCCCTCAGGGTGTGTATCAATAGGAAGCTGGAATCAAGAGCACAGCTGTGACTCCAAACCAGGCACTTTGATAATGTGATGGGGGATAGCAAGCGGGTCCTTAAGAACTGTGACAAATGTACACCCCTATTATTTATGCTGGTGTGTTGTTAAACTATGGTGGTGGATGATCCAGAATGATGGTGTCTTTCACACAAAGCTTAACAATCTTTCTCTATTACTGTTACCCTCTTCCTGTCTTTTCTCTCTACTCTCAGAATGGTAATTTTCAAACACTTCCAAATTTTTTCTTGAGGATATGATGAAGTCTGGAGTTCCAGAATCTTTGATCTTTTCCTTTTTGTAATATGTGGCAAGGAAATCTGCTGATTTCTAAGCTCTCTCATTGCTCTCTGGAAGTATGTTTTGCCACATGACCTTTAACTTCTCCAGTCTCCTTAGCTTTAACCATATTCATTTTAAGATATGAAACAGTATCCTGTACTTCAGAAGTCTTCACCTAGCACGGAGAAAGATGCCTACTCCTGGAACATGTCTTCAATTCCTTGAGAAACTCAGCTCACACTTTCATTTCTGTGGTTTTTCAGAAGGTAGAGACAGTATTAGTCATTAAAGGAACAATTTAGAATATAAAAGGCTGAAAGACTTTATCATTATCACTAAAAAAAAAAAAGTTGTCTCAGATTAGTGGCTCACAGAGGGTATTAGAATCTATAATAAAGAGTCAAGTTCCCTCAGGAACCATGGTTTTACATGAACAATTATTCTGGTCATAGTCTCATTACTTTTCCTTGTGTCTGAAATTGTAGTGTAGAATCTGTGTTTTTCTGTCTGTTTTCTTTAATCTTTCCAATAAGAAAGAGAGTCAACTGTATTCTTCTCTTGGCTGTCACTAGCACTTGAGTCAACTTGGGCATCTACCAATGCTTCACAGACTAGCATGCTTATGGTTGCTTCCATTTCTGAGTCTATTAGTTTATGCAGAATGGTAATGAGGTTGTGGCTTAAAGTTGGAGGGAACTTATAAAGTGGTCATCATAATGGTTGAGCAAAAGATACTATTTGAAAATCTCTAACTTGTCATTGAATATATTGTATACTTACTTAATGATCAGACAATATATACAGCAGCAACTGATAACCTCATTTAAAAAAAAAAGTGGAGAGTTTTTAGAAAAACCACATGCTATTTTTTGTTGTTTCTCTAAACCATATAAGCAGGTTAAACACAAGCCTATTGGGTTCCGTTCTCTGGCACACAAGAATGCCAGTGCTGACAAACTTTAGTTTGAAGTGATGCTTGCAAAGTGGACAAAGTCTATGGGTTGTTCTTCCTATGGTCAGGGTGGCTTTATAGTAATAGCAATTTGAAGTGTTTCTTTCTGTTTCAATTGCATTCCAACCGGGAAGACAGTCCTGTGAAAGATACCTGCCTTAGTGGCCTTTCTCCAAATATCACTTTGTATTTCTTAAGTACCAATTAGGCAGTAAATTATCTGGAGAGTTTTCCAAAAGACAAATTATGAATATATTACATTTTAGTAATAATAGTGGATAAATCACTATTGGTGGGAAAAGTACAAATCCTTGCTCTCAGTGTGTAAAACACAATATGGAAAACTGTAGTCTTTAGAATATATAATTTATAATGACTTAAGCATTCTAATCTAGACAAAGGAATGAGAGGGCTAGCACTGGCATTCTAGAATGTTGGGGATATCTAGGGTTAACTTTTTAACTTTTTTATCTCATAAATCTAAAACTGAAAGCAGGACCAGAGAATTTTAGCTGTAGAGATTATTTTAGAAAATATCTTTAGAAGAAAGTTTTATATTGTAAAAGAAGGGATTAAAGCTAACATATACCTGGAAAATAATTCTTCCTCCACTTCTTCCTTCTCCTGTCTTCCTACTTATTTTCCTTCTCTGTCTCCCTCTAGTTCTTCTTAAGAACATTTTGTGTCAAGATTTTTATTGAGACAAACCTTTACAATGACTTTGACTTGTTCTTTTTTTTTTTACAAAGATACTTTCTCATTCATTGTTGAAAAATTATCCAACAATAGTGACTTTTGTTGTAGACTGGTTACCCAGAGGTCTAAATCATATCAGTGGGCCATATGCGCTGTACAGAATTTTCCCTATATTTCTCCAAAACCAAAAGAGCAAGAAAAGATTCTCTGTATGTTCATTAGTTTTTTATTTATGCTTCTTTAATACCCCCATTCATCTCTATTTCATGTGCAAATTTCATAGCATAACTTTAAGCTGTTGAAATAACCATACTCATGCAAAGCTTCCTGAAATAAATATCATTTGTCTTCTACAAGGAGACAATATATGTGCTATTGTGAGCTAAAGCATACATATAATGGGTATACACTCATCACTTAAACATGGATTTTTAAATCATGTTCACATAATAGAGGTGGGACTTAACATTCAAAATTATGTAAAATGTTTTAAATCTATTACTGATAATAAATCTCTTGACAAAATAAACAATAATTTCTTGAGAAAATATAATTTCAATATACAGTTTTGAAAATAAAACAAAGGTTGATGTATGGGGCCAATTGGTAAATAATTTGGCAGCATAGTAACACTTCTTTTCAAAAATTTTCTGTTGGGGCCATTGTGGTGTAGAGAGTAAGGCTGCCATCTGAAACTCATGTGGGTGCAGGTCCTGGCTGGTTTGGGAAAAGCAGTGAAAGATGGCGCAAGTCCTTGGGCCCCTGCCATGCCCATGGAAGACCTGGATAGGTCACCAGGCTCCTGGCCATTGTGGCCATCTGGGGAGTGAACCAGCAGATAAGAGGATCGATACCTTCCTCCCTCTCTCTCTGTAACTCTTTCAAATAAATAAATAAATCTATGTCTATGTCTATGTCTACTTCTGTTGTATACTTAGTTGCATTTGAAATTTCTTTGGAATAATTCGAAAATGGCAATTTCATAAAAAGCCACGCCATTCCACAGAATAGAAGTAGTGTTTAGAGAAGCACAGTATTGACTGCAGGCACTTTCCCACATATTCTCACAGAGCAAAATAACATAATGGATAGGAGTTGCTTTGGAAACTGACTACTGAGAGCCTGATAAGTTTCTGTGGGCCTCAGTTACCTAATTCATTCCTGTCACCTTTTTTTCTAAGCCAATGGACCTCTATTTTTCCCCAAGGAATCTTCTGGATACACTGTGTGCGAGTTTCTAATAATACATTCTTGTTTGTGACCTGAAGTACCACAAGAATAACCTTTCCCAGGTTCCACTGACAACATGATAAATGTCTAGAATCTATAGTAATTATTTTTGAAATGTGAATTAAAGCAATGTTTGCTCATGATTTCCCTTAAAGAGAGAAAGGAAATATACAATTTCAGTTTACTGTTGTGCTGGAAAAACCCCTGGGTCATCGTCTTTGGCTGTTCCAAATCTTCCTTCTCATGGAAGGGGGTCTCCCGGTTTGAAAGTGAGGGTGGGAAGGGAATTTTATAACCCCTGATGGCCATGTGCTCAGGGGTGATTCAGGGCCAGGCGACCATGTTCACGAGATGGCAGGAAAGGGGACGCATGGTGGTGTGTCATTTTTCTTTTGCAACTTTATAATTAGGAGTCAATTGAGTTAAGTGCTTGCTTAATAACTGGCCTCCAGACGAAAGGCAGGCTCCCCAAAACCAAGAAAATAAAAACTTGCATTGTGCAGCATAGCGTATTTTGGAGCAGGGTAGAAATCAGATCCTACCTCACATAATGGCATAAATGTTTCTCTGTGGTTGCATTGAACAAAGGTACCACATTGGGCATCAATCTACGAGGGTAACACGTTTCACTGCCGTTAATTATCCTGATTTATCCCAAGAAACCGGGTTTTATTCTGTAATCTGTGAGGAAATCTGCTGTCCTGGCTCTAAATCCTTTCCTCAGCCAGGTGATTATCAACCACATTTTTGTGCAGGAGGGAATTAATGCCACATACTGCCTAAGCAGCTTTGAAGGCAAAGAGGCCTGGCCCTGTAATAACTTCGGCGCGGGGTATTGATTCGGAGAGCACGAGGGAGCCCACACTCACAGGGCTTCCAGGGGCTTTCTGTACCCTTCTCTACCTTTTCTCCTCCACCATCCTTCCTCCTCCACTGGGAACTCTCGCATTAACTCTCCACAGGAGACCCCAGGTAACTCTGCGCTGGGGTTACCACAGACTGAGTAAAACCCTACGTAAAAAGCTGGCCCCACAATGAAATCTAGTTTTCAAGCCAGCAACGATCAATACAGCTTTAAATTTTGATAACAAGGAACTTGAACAGAAAACACTCAGGGCTGCTGTAAAAGGCAGAGGCAAATTTTCTCCCAAGTATGTAGTATGTTCTTCCACTTTAGGTTGAATATTTTAACAGGCATGTGTAGTTGTGTTCACAGTGCTTGTGTGTGTGTGCACGTGCACACGTGCCTGTGTATGTTTACTAAGGGTCCACTTGCAAATATCCATTGGGAGATCTGAACGCTTTTGTTGGAACTAGTAGGCACACTTGGCTGAGGGTTGGGGGCAAAGAGGGAGAAAATGAGGGGAGGGAGAAGCAGAGAATGGGGCACAGCGTATTCTGCTCCATGAATTTATTCAAAAGCATTTCAATCTGCGTGCACATCTTCATCACTTCAGCGATAATTAAATCTCAGCATCACAGGTGATGTCCTCACACAGTGTCTCTCCCTGGTTCCCACTGGGCCAATGAAGCAGGCCTCCCCGTGAGGCCTGTTAGCACAGATCAGGTGGTAATGTGGAGGGACAGATGAGCTTCAGCTGACAGATGGCAAGATGACCTGGAAAACCTGCCCCCTTTTCTAGGATCAGGCAGCAGCTGACAGGTATTATTTCATAAAATAACGTCTAAAAGGAATCGCCAGGGTCTTCGCATTAATCTGAGGCTGCAACCAGCCATGTAACGTTTATGTCAGAACAAATCTGTCTCTATGCAGGAGAAGGAAAGTGGTTTTTGATGAAGTTGTTCATAAATTTTAATATAATATGCCTGATGGTGTCAGATATAGTCTCATATCTCTTTTATATTTAAAGGCTCTAGTGAAACATAGAAATATTCAATCTTCGACAAGCTACTTTTAAATAACTGAAAAGTTAACCAAGGATACCTCTCTCTCTCTCTCTCTCTCTCTCTCTCTGTATTTTCAATAAAGAAATGGTTCATCAGAGCTCCTTGTTTTTAAATGAAAATAATTTCAATGCCATGAAAAGCTTTTTGCCTGGGGTACCAAACAAAAGGAGTGGGGCTATTGCAAAGACACTTTTATGGAAAACTTGCGTTCTGAAAAGGAGGAAACTTGCCCAAACCCACAAGTAAACAACAATGGCAGGAAGCCCCTGTCTTCTACATACATAAATAATATTTCACAACTTCTGGTGAAAAAAGAATATCCACTACTGACTGGTTGGCAGAGATAACCCTTTCATTAAATGAGCTCTCCAGGCACCTGACATTTGAAGGTTTCAGCCCAAATGAATATGTGGGGAATTCAACCACCTGGATGGGGTTTTGGCTTTGTCTGCCTCATGTGTATTTCCCACAAGCATGATGCAGCAAGAGACAGCCTAAGCCTCAATTTGCATTCACCTACTAAACAGCAAACCCACTTTAGCCTTGCTCTGGATATGCAAACCAATATTTCACAATCAAACTTCTAAACCTGCCAGGGAACGATGCTGATATCTTTCTGTTTATTTGTTATGAAACAGTGAAAAACATTTATTGTGATTATGTTAAAGGAGGAAACTTTCTCTCTATAGACCTTTTTATGTTGCAATATTGCCTCTTTGAGTATCTCTAGGGATACATGTAAAGGAAATTCATGAACATAACAGACGCACAGTAACCTGGAGAGCTGTGTATTACAGACAAGGAACCATCTCCACACACCTCATAATCACATTTTCACCTGCCCATCTGGTACAGACATGGGTTTATTATTAAATGCATCAAATAGAAAAGCATGCCATTTTTTATGTTTTCAAACACATACTGAATATAATCTGTTAAAAAAAGGCCTTAGCAGCACAAAAAAAGTCAAGATATTACTTTTAAAAATTGAAATTATTGAGACATGTGTGAGAATTTTACAATCTACCTACATACATTTAAATGACTATGGAGCATGCCCACTCTATTTGGCATGACATAAAATGAACTAGAAATGTGAAAATATCCATATAAATGCTTATATTTCAATATAAATGAATTAGCTGTTTAGAATTATATTTACCTAATGACGACTTAAAACTATTAATTAAATTTGAAACAAATGGCCGGCGCCGCGGCTCACTAGGCTAATCCTCCGCCTTGCGGCGCCGGCACACCGGGTTCTAGTCCCGGTCGGGGCACCGATCCTGTCCCGGTTGCCCCTCTTCCAGGCCAGCTCTCTGCTGTGGCCAGGGAGTGCAGTGGAGGATAGCCCGAGTCCTTGGGCCCTGCACCCCATGGGAGACCAGGAGAAGCACCTGACTCCTGCCATAGGATCAGCGTGGTGCGCCGGCCGCAGTGTGCTACCACGGCGGCCATTGGAGGGTGAACCAATGGCAAAAGGAAGACCTTTCTCTCTGTCTCTCTCTCACTGTCCACTCTGCCTGTCCAAAAAAAAAAAAAAAAAAATTGAAACACATGCACATGTCTTAACATTTTTACACAAGGCCCAAACTTTTGCTTTAAGGGGGTCAAAGTCTCAAAATTTGTGCTGTATTTCCCCTGCAAGTCCATGTATCATGTACCATGTAGAACATCTATTTTTGGTTTCTTTGGGGTTCAATTTCAATAATACATGCAAAAAATAAACCAGGTGCAGTGCCCTTTTGGATTTATAAGATTTTTAAGAAACCTTTTTGCAGTTGTCTTATCTATACCTAATTTAGAACAATTCTTTTAGCAACTCATTTACAAAGTCTTCCAAAGCATTCCCTTTCGTTTTCATACAAACAGTAGTTTCCTTTCTTTGGAGATTCTTATTTCACCAGGTCATATAATTTTGACTTAAATTGTGTATTTACAATATAGAAAATTTGCATAATTTGGGGAACAAATGAAAAGCTTTCTTATTAAATACTCCACTAAACTGTTAGACACAAAGCAATATAGGCATACTAAAATTTGGAATATTAACACTGAGAAATTGATGTAGTGTTATAAGTTAGTTCATTTTAGAAAGAAAAAGGAAAAGTATTAGCTAATTTGTGAAGCATTAAAGTAAGACTGGGTACAATATTTTCTCAATACCTATTTGCGTGTGTGTGTGTGTGTGTGTACACACAACAGGTCATATGTAGAGAAATGGGTATGGAGTAGCAATACACTATTTTTTCCTACTTTTTTATAATCAGCATCAGGAGGGGTACTTTTTCTACTTTTGAAATACTCAATAGTTTATTCTAGTGTGTAACTCACTCTCTCTCTCTCTCTCTCTCCCAGAGTCCTTTTTTTTTTCCTCTTTGTGTCCCATATCGGAGTGCCTGGGTTTAAGTCTCAACTCTAATCCCAATTCCAGCTTTCTGCTAAATGCACACCTTAGAAGACAGCAGACAATGGTTCTCTGCCACCCAAGAGGGAGATCTACACTGAGTTGCTGGTTCCTGATTTCAGCCTGGCCCAGCTAGAACTGAGCTGTTGTGGGCAATTGGGAAGTGAACCAGTAGGTAGGAGAATGCTCTCACATGCTTGTTCTCTGTATCTCTCTCTCTCTGTCTCTCTCTCTCTCTTTTAAATACATTTAAAAAATTTTAAAACTTTTTTTTGGGAATATTTGGCTCATTTTACACTACATAAGCATGGAAAACACAGTAAATTCAGTCATATCTATTTTAGATCAACAGGGAGGACCCTTTCTCTGCCAAGGACAATTTGGGTTTTTAAAACATCATCTGCAGACCACACAAAATGATCAACTTAAAAATTAGGCTGCTTAGATTTATTGAGTTTTGAGACCTGCCCGTGGTTGCTTTGGCAGGGCCGGACCAAATGATTTAGCAGTCCTTATACGGCCTTTATGCTGGATGTTCCCCACCCCTGATTTGGATCTCTAGCAGTTTATTTCCTCTTAGAAAAACCCATGGTCATTTTTTATATACTTTATAATATCCCATCTGACAACACACAAACGATCTATCAACTCTGTGTTGGTGCCTGAGTTGTTTCAGACTGTAATATACCTCAAATGGATTCATCCATATTTCCTCTCTTCATTGATAATGTGAATTGCATCATGTATGTTTAAAGGAAACCATTCATTTTTTATGCTTGCCCATAAACTGGACTATGACAATGATTAGAGTTGAATATGAACATTAAGGAGTCCCAAGAAACAATGGAGAGGAAGTATTTATTTATATAGTACAGAGCATTAGCACTATGGTGCACCATCAAACACAGCTGCTAGAGACTGTGATGATCATTTATCCAGCCCTACACTTCTGTCTCTTCTGGTTATCTTAATATTAATACAAATGTGAATAGGGAAAAACCTAGAAAAGGTATTTACCCTAAGACATCCACACGTTCAAACCAAAATTATTTTTTCTTGATTGGTTCTTTTCATCTGCTGCAAGAAAGCTGGTTTAATTTAGGAGATTAATAGTGCATCACAAACTATTCTACAAGTTTGGTGTCTGAGAGTTAGACAGTTATCTTCAGGCTAAATAATGGTTATACTGAGTGTCCCATGGTTTTGGGAAGGGGGCTATTACTGTAAATCCACCTTCCTTTGTACAGAAAAAATATGGAGACACATCTTGAATACATTCAGGTAATTTTAGTAATTGGAATACATTTTGGTGAAATTCCTGCTGGTATGAGTGTCCAGAATAAAAGTTATTACAATGTTTATAGAAAAATTCTCAAAACATATGCCTTTACTTATAAATTTAGCTATTATTTTGATGAAACAAAGTAAATTTGAACTGCAGCTTTGTAAAAGCAGAGTAACTCCGTACAGCGAGTTTTATACTCAAGTGACAAAAAAAAAGCTTTGGCTAACTTTCAGTTTAAGCTTCTCTACCAATCTATTTATCTTGTCTGTATGGGTTATGCATAAAATCTGATGTTCTCAATCACTGTAAATAACTGCATGTGTCAACGTGAGGTGGTCCTGGATCAGACAGACACTCCTCTATTCTTTGTGTGGCTAGAAAACCTACACTTGACCTTTACGAGCTCTATTCCCTTTCTGTGGTTTATATGAAAAACCAAGATTGGTAGATTTCTGAAGCAGTCATCAATTTTACATGGTCAATTTATGAGAAGTTCTCTCCAGGTAAAATAAAATGGTAGCCTACCACCTCCATCAAATGCTTGGCACTATTGGCATTTGTAGAATGAAATAAAATTTATTTTTCTACAAAGGCATGTCTTACACAATTTTCCAAAGGGTAGATATTAGGGGATAAGTTTTCTTCTCCAAAGTGTGTTAAAGCTTTTTTTTTTTTCATAATGGGAAAGTCTCTATTTGCAAAGGTTAAGTTTGCCTCTTCTTGGAGGTACAGCCAGGAATAGCTAGATGGTCTTTCAAGAGGCCTCCATGTCTTTGTGAATTTACTTACAAATCCATCCAGATGACAGCACACAACAGAAGGACATTTCAAATATGGGTGATTCCTGAATGACGCCAAGAAAAGAGACGGCTATTTTGGAATATCCAAATCTCTTTTCAAATTTTACTTATGCAGGTGGGTTATATTCCCCTACTATGTACTTAGCAACATTTTTTTTTAAACTCTAAAACACATAGGCCTTTTTGCCTGAGTTAAATTTGTTTCCTTAGCTGGTAAAGCTTTTCCTTTCCATATGGTCAGGATAGCTAATTTAGCTTGTCTCTGAGGTGGCCAACATTATAGTGTGGTATCATAGAATGTAAAAATAAAAGAAGGTATGAAAACCTTATTCTAAAAATGAAATAAAAACAGATGGGACATACGTTTCTAACGTATTTAATTTGCATCGTCTTTTTCTCCTTTTAAAGTTCTTGTGGACCAATCTTGCAAAAAGGCAAAACAAACCCTAAACACTCCAGTTCCATGCCAGCAAGCTGCCAAGCTGATCTTTTTATCTCCATCAACTCCATGAAAAATCAACGAAAAGAAAAAAAACTCAACAGGCATACGTTTAAATGTCCTGAAATTTTTAAAATAAAATTTAAAAATAAAATTCTTAGAGTGTTTTTCACTTACGTATACCCAGACTATTTCCAACTGGAAGAATAGTCATCTGCAGGCTTGAATAAACTCAGGGAACATGATCATGGCTTTTCCTAGGTCAAGGAGGATGGCAAGAAGTTTTTTTTCCATCCACTGGTTCACTCCCCAGTTGGCCCCAATGGCTGGAGCTGTGCCAATCTGAAGCCAGGAGCTTTTTCTGGGTTTCCTATGTGGGTGCAGGGGCCCAAGGACTTGGGCCATCTTCCACTGCTTTCCCAGGCCATAGCAGAGAGCTGGATCAGAAGTGGAGCAGCCGAGTCTCAAACTGGCTCCATATGGGATGCCGGCACTACAGGCAGCGGCTTTACCCACTATGCTACAGCAGCGGCTTAACCCGCTAAGCCACAGTGCGGGCCCCAGCAAGGAGTTCTCAAACTGGCCCCAGAAAAGCATGCAGCTGGTGATCAAATGTAGTTTCCTTTCCAATACCTATTCCTTTCTTTAGTGTTATGAGAGAAATTTCATCATTTATTCCATCCAAGTCTCAATCTTATAAATCCTGCACAGAAAATTCTAATTTTATTTGCCTTGTGTCACTTGTTTAGTAACTCATTGCATAATACCCTAGTGGTCAAGTACCAACTACCATATGTGAGCAAGGTGTGTGTGATGTCAAAGCAAATGAATTAGGAGGCAAAATAATTTAGGCACAAAATTACTGTTTTTTCCCCTAGACAACTGGCTTAACTAGTTTTTTCTCTACAGTTCCCTAAATAATTTTTTTAAAAGAATCAAATCAACCACCTAGAGAACAGCTTTGAGAACTGTAAGAATATAGCTCAATACAGACTGTGTGATGCAAATTATTTTATGGTTTAAATGATTGGGATCATTACATTTAAGTAAGTACTTAAAAAGAGGCTGTATGACTTCCATGGGGTTATAGCAAACTTTATATCCTTTATTGCTAATAATCCTTGGCATATACAATTCTTTTTTGGTATTAAAGCATTTTAATTTTATTAGTGACCCAAACAATATTTTGACAGCTACTCTAATTTTTATTTGATACACTGAAATCAAAGTATTTGCATGTTACTATTATTTAATGGGCCAAATATTTGTTTGAATAAAACATTTTATTTTTTTCAATGTTCTAGAAGGAAATGAAAAAAATCAATGAAGGTGACAATGACAATCATAAATTCTTTGTCATTAGAAGAAAATTTTGAAGACTGAGGCAAATAATGCAATAGTTCTGGCTTGAAATGGTTTTATTTGTCTTTCTGTCATAATTAAAAAGTATTTCAAATGTTTTCATTGATAATTGGCACACAGCATTAAAACCGTGGGTTGACAAGCTTTTATAGTCTCCTGTGCAACCTTGATAGGTGTCTTAATAACACAATTTAGAAAGGAAAGTGCAACCATGTTTGGTGTTACTCATACTTTATGAATTTCTTTGTCACAGTGCTTCATATCTTGGTTTTGTTTTCTCAAGTCAGGGTATTTACCAAACAAATTTTGCATAGTATACTAAGAGCTAATTGGAAAAACTGTGGTTGGAGTTAGTGGCTTAGTCCAACGTTTGTTGATGAGTGCTTTGCATCTGATTCTGCCTTTTCTGTGGAAACTCTCTAAGAAGTAGAGCACATGACCAGGACAGACAGGACAGAGGGGACAGCAGCCACTTTCAGCCTTGCAGGGTCCTACAACTGCTAAACGTTGTCATCATTTCCTCTGAAAGCAAGTCGGAGAATTCGCTTCTCATTTGGTTTTCCTTTTATTTATTTATTTATTTTATTTTTATTTTTATTTTTTTGACAGGCAGAGTTAGACAGAGAGAGAGAGACAGAGAGAAAGGTCTTCCTTCCGTTGGTTCGCCCCCCAAGTGGTCGCTATGGCCGGCGCGTTGCGCTGATCTGAAGCCAGGAGCCAGGTGCTTCCTCCTGGTCTCCTATGCGGGTGCATGGCTCAAGGACCTGAGCCATCCTCCACTGCACTCCCGGGTCACAGCAGAGAGCTGGCCTGGAAGAGGATCAACCAGGACAGAATCCAGTGCCCCGACTGGGACTAGAACCCGGGGTGCTGGCGCCGCAGGTGGAGGATTAGCCTAGTGAGCCTCCGCGCCAGCCTCATTTGGTTTTCATGTTGAATTATGTCCCCCTTAAAAGATATGTGGAAGTTCTAAGACTCAGTACTTCAGAACGTGCTCATATTTGAAAATTTGGTATCTTAACAGAGATAATCAAGTTAAATGTGGTCACCAAGGCCTGGGGTGAGGGCCATAGTCCAATATAACTGGTGTTCTTGTAAAAGGAGAAAATTTGGACACAATGATAGATTTGCACAGAGAATATGATGATACACAAGAACATTGTGTCACAATGAAGACAGATACTTGAGGTACGCAGGTTCACACCAAAGAATGGCAAGATTCTAGAAAGTCAGAGACAAGGAAAGATTTCTTCAGATTTCAGAGGGCACATGGCCCAAGAGAAGCTTTGAGTTTGAACTTCTGGCCTCCGAGACTGTGAGACAAAAGGTTGTTAATTTAACACACATGTCAGTGGTACTTAGTTCCAGCAGCCGTAGGTACCTGGCACAGTTGATGAAGCTGGTACCCCTGAGGCTAGTATTTGAAAGGAAGGAAAGAAGAAAGAAAGGCAAGAAGGGATGGAAGGAGGAAGAGAAAAAGAAAAAAAAATCCAAGAGAAGTGAACAGCCCAAACACAAATTGTAGTGAGTACTACAGAAAAAAAAAAAAAAATGAGGAAAAGATATAAAGATGCCAAAACAGACTGCCTGATTTGCTAAGTTTGAAAATCGCCTCTTATGTGTATCTCCTTCCTTTTATGATATTATTAAATTTAACATTCCAAGCATTTCAGTGTGATGAACAGAGGGAGAAGACTCCATTACTAGGAAACACTGGGACAGAGAAACTTGGTGAAGGGATGTGTTTCCAGTGATGGCAATGAGCTTCAGAGAACACTGAGAGAAAGGACAGGGTGGCCACAGTCTATAGTGAGAGGGTGTCTGTAAATCACTGTGTGAACACCCAGGAACTGCTCCCCCAAAGTCAAGAACCATTCAAGCAGTACCAGCTGTAAAAATGGAAGTGTGCAGGAAGTAGAGGATTCCTCCAACATCTGTTGGGGCCATTAAAAATGAAAAGTAAATCCAAACTGGCAATATAAGAGATTTATTTTTCTACATTAACCCTGACAGCAACTGCCAATTTTTTTTTCAATCTTTTGCCACACAAGTACCTTTCAAGGGGCATAAGAATCAGTGCCAACTGCAAAAGCAGCAATAGGTGGAAAAATCAAGATTAAAACAATTTAATATTGATGGCAAGCATCCAATAAGATGAGGGTAAAGAAGGGAATATGAGAAGTCAAAGCTGGCAGGAATGCATCAGCATTTCCCAGGAAAACAGAATCATCTGGGAGAATATAAATCTGAAGTGCACCTTAAAATCACAGCAGAACCAAACAACTCTTTGTAGGAAATCCCATACTCTGGAAAATAAGGAATTGGAATGAAAACTTCACTGTATCATGCACTAGACTTGTTTTAAATAAGTACAAATTACTTTAAGCAATATTCAAATATTTCCAAAATGTAACAACCAAGACGACCCATCACTTACTACTCTGAATACACCATTCACACACAGATATTGGGCTCCCCTTAATTTATAGTCTATACTTACCTGTTAGTTATGCACGTTGCTACCAGAGGCTGGTTTCTTAATTGTTAAGAGCTGTGTTTGTATTATGAATTAGATACTGTGTTAACTTTTCCATCTTCTCTTTCCCATTTTTCCTTCAATGTTTTCAAATTATATTTGCAAACCCTGATATAAGTTTGTATCTCCGTATCATGGGCCCACATATTCTTTATAACTGGGGTCTTAGAGTTTAGAGATGTAAGTGCTGAAGATAATTTACTTTAATGGTTTCATTTTATTCACACCCAAGGTAGCAGTAGGACTATCTGTCTAACTAGAGCGAACATGGACAGTGGTTATGTGTATGGGTTTTGTCCATCAACAGCCTTCGACCACTTGCTAAATGATAAATATCAAATTTTTCATCATTTTGAAGCAATTCAATATAGCATCCAAGCTGGGCACTCTTGAGAGCAAAAATGGATACTAATAATAAGCCTTTGGTATAATCTGGCTAAAGTAGCACTGTCCCTGACAAACTGAATTGATAATCAGTTTTTGAAATAAGACATCGTAGCCAGACATAAAAACTGAATGAAACAACGTACTTAAAGCACCCAGGCATCAACGGTACATATCATTCTAGTTATTGAGTAAGCTGCCCATTCTCATCCCAAAAGTCAGCAACATGGCTCGAAAAAGGAAACTACAGAATAAGATTCTTTCTACTGTATTGTATTGTCACTGTAAATGGTAGATTAAGTAGGAGACTAATAAGTGAATGCTAATACATCACCGTAATATATTAGTACTCCTTATTAATCCACCTAATCTGTTTTGCTTACACTATAAGACACATATCCAATTCTCTGCAGATCTGATGTATTTATTTCACTCCTTCCTTCATCTTTTTCTTTGCAAAGGACCTAGTACAACGCTGTGCATAAAGTGGATACATACAGAAATGGAAAATTCCGTTCTTGCTCTGTTCCACTGTGTATTTTGAGAACTGCAAATGAGCATCCAGCTTCTGGGACACTAAATATCTGTTCATTGAGTGTTGAATAAGAACTCGTTTAATATATATCCACATGTTTTATTTTCCTTCATCTTTTCTTTCAAAGAAGATAACATTTTTTTTGCCTATTTAGCAGTTTGATGTGGATATATTTATTCCAAATAGGCAAGTCTCATCACTTAAGTTCTTTTATATTCAACTTAATTTCTAAAACATTTTTTGGTTCATTACTCCTTAGTAAAGTTGAGAGTATGTCTTTGTACAAGACAAAAACAATGAAGATTCAAATTGGGAAGTTTGGAATTTTTTCAAAAAAATAAAGAAAATCATACAAAGTAAATCTCCACTGAAGGTGACTATATATATCATATTTGTCTGTGGAAAAAGGCCTTGTTAATGGTCAGTGTGGATCAATTCATTATGCCTTTAACCCTAGCAGTGTCAACACTGTGCCTGCAGCATGATTGACTAAGCAGGTTGTGGATAAAGTTGTGTCACAATCCTGACTCCTGTAGCTAGTTTAGTTATAAACAAAGAAGGCCTTCATGCACATGAGACAATCAATGATTTTTTTTTAATCAACACATATTTGAAAATTTAAACTTCTAAAACAAGTCATTAGAGATGCTCCAGTTAGGAATTTTTTAAATTTTCATTATACTAAAAGGTAAAATAATATCAGGTTGTCAAGATCCGTGTGCACTACCAAACAGCATGCCCATTCTCTTCAATATTTTACATTCTTCAGCTTACAAACTGTAACATTTATCTATTGCACTTCTCCTGTACAGCCAACTTTCAATTCTTCACAGATTGATTATCCAGTTTGTGGATATAACTCAAGTCCTTGACTTCTCCATCTCCCTCAAGACACTTAACTTCAGGGCATTTCCTCTCTCTAGAATCTCTGCTAGATGGTGACAGTGGAGGATAAGAAGATAAAACACATCAATCAATGTGTCTTCTTTAGGAAAACTGGTAGAAGACAGTATACAGGAAGATGCTGAAAAAGCTGCCTAAAATGATACTCTTGAGTGATTCAAGGTTTTCATTGATTTTTGTTTTGAGAATACACATACCCTATTCTCTAAGGAATTAAGTGTTAACTACTGCTCCTTTATAAACTACTACTGTTATGAGGAAAAGAATTAGGAACACAAAAAATAATGAATTTGAACCAGTGTATTACCATTTTGGGTAGGAAGCTAGATTTGACTTCAATTTGCATAGAAGTAACATGGGTACATAACATTAGTCTTAATTCCAGAAAAGACTTCTAAGAAAAGTATCTTTATTTCTCAAAATTTTAAAATAGTTTAATATCTGTTTAATAGAGTGTTTCATATCTCCAGGCTGAAAAATGGCTTTAAAGATCCAATCACTGGCAAATTATTGCTAAAAGATCCTGGATGATATTTTATGACCTTTCTTTCATACATGCTAACCACATTAACCATTATTATTAGGTCACTTGTCTTGAGTTGAAACACATCTCCCACATTCACTCATAACCAAGCCTATGGTCTGGGGAACTGTCAATATTCTGATAAATCTTAGGAAACACACTTGTTTGTTTTCCTTTCTGTATTTATCTACAAAGGCTATTTCTAAACCTAGAGTTACCTATACTCATCAAGTGTTTTGAGTATAGTGAATTAATTTGTGTTCAGCTTGAGATGATATTTTAGTATGTTTTCTTGTGTGGGAAAAGATACATAGAAGAAATTTAAACTCTGTATTAAAAAGACTATTTGTAGGCCGGCACCATGGCTCACTAGGCTAATCCTCCGCCTGCGGCGCCAGCACACCGGGTTCTAGTCCCGGTCGGGGCACCGGATCCTGTCCTGGTTGCCCCTCTTCCAGGCCAGCTCTCTGCTATTGCCCGGGAAGGCAGTGGAGGATGGCCCAAGTGTTTGGGCCCTCACCTGCACGGGAGACCAGGAGAAGCACCTGGCTCCTGCCTTTGGATCAGCGCGATGCGCTGGCCACAGCAGCCATTGGAGGGTGAACCAACGGCAAAAAGGAAGACCTTTCTCTCTGTCTCTCTCTCTCTCACTGTCCACTCTGGCTGTCAAAAAAAAAAAAAAAAAAAGAAAGAAAAGAGAAAAGACTATTTGTAGACATCACTCAAGGAACACTGAAATGTCTTAAATGACTCAAGTGCATTAAAATATGAATGGAGAAGTTCTGATGCAGAGACGTATGTTAATTGTTTTATTACTAACATTAATTTATTTCAGTAAATAAAATTAAAACTCCAAATGTTTTAGCATTGTATTTGTTATGTTACATTTATCATAAAACTAAGTGGCCATTAAGTTATTTTTCGAAAACACTTAGTGGACTGAACTTTTCTCATTATATACATAGTAAATTTTTTTTTTAAAAAACCAATTTATAAAATAAAAATATATGTCAGGAAAAATAAAGGTAGATAGGAAATGTGCTAACTCTATTATTTAATATATGTAATAACAGATACGTTGGTAACTATTATTTATACTTTTTTCTCCTTCCAATTTTCTGATATAATTATGAATTATAAAATAATATTTTCTTAATCAGAAAATTACCAAAAATATACTAGATATTTCTTGTTCTTCAATTATCTAGGAAGATTTTTTTAAAGTATGTTAATTAGAACAAGAAACTAGAATAAATGATCACTGAAATTTCTTTCTACTTTAAAATTCTGCTGTAGTTACATAACTTC
Organism: Lepus europaeus; assembly: GCF_033115175.1. NCBI lineage: Eukaryota > Metazoa > Chordata > Mammalia > Lagomorpha > Leporidae > Lepus > Lepus europaeus. Next base: position 84,701,721 of record NC_084827.1, on the reverse strand, counting down.
ATTAGTTAGTACTAGCTGTATTTAAAGGATTACAATTTACCTGATTACTTTGATATACATTTTATTTAAATTATTATTTCAAAACCTTATTAGGTATAGGGAGAAATGGTGATATAAGTCATGTATAAATGAAATCCAAAACTACCACTGCCTCAATAAGGGAGAAAAGTCTCATTTAAATACCAATCAAATGGATTGAAATATTTGTTCATTACTTACAGAGTACAATATTTAAAAGAAATTACAGGAGAGTATTTACTATTGCCAACAATCCAAAACACAGTATTAGGTTTTGGCAGTTGCCTTTATGCATAGGTGTGTCTAAAAGGCAAGAAAAGGATGCTTTTGAAGAGTGAAAATGTATGTTTTGTCAAAGTAAATATCCATCATCTTAAAATATTGAACCAGGGCGGCGAAGAAGTTTATTCTTTTCCATAAGCTCACAAAGATATATTAAAATGAGAAACTGGGGGCTGGTGGTACAACCTAGAGAGTTAATCCACCGTCTACATATGAGTCCCAGTTGTTCCACTTCCTATCCAGCTCTCTTCTAATGAACCTGGGAAAGCAGTGGAAAATGGCCCAAGTAGCGTTTTGATGTGGATATATTTATTCCAAATGGGCAAGTCTCAGTACTTAAGTTCTTTTATTTTCAACTTAATTTCTATAACAATTTTTGGTTTATTGGTTCTAAACCCATGTGGGAGACCTGGAAGAAACTCCTAGCTCCTGGCTTTGGATCTGCCCAGCTCCCACCTTGTGGCAATTTAGGAAGTGAACCAGCAGATGGAAGCTATCTCTCTCTCTCTCTCTCTCTCTTTCCCCCTTTCTCTAACTCTGCATTTCAAATAATTAAATAAACATTTAAAAAGAATGAGAACTGATATTTGGTGGAAAGTGGGAAGAAATTAAAATCTTAATTTAAATGAAATTTAACCACCGTAACCACCTTCCCACTCACAACCTTCCTATCTCCCACTCCCTCTCCCATCCCATTCTTCATCAAGATTCATTTTCAATTATCTTTATATACAGAAGATCAATTTAGTATATACTAAGTAAAGATTTCAACAGTTTGCACCCACACAGAAACACAAAGCATAAAGTACTGTTTGAGTACTAGTTATACTGTTAATTCCCATAGTACAACACATTAAGGACAGAGATCCTACATGTGGAGTAAGTGCACAGTGACTCCTGTTGTTGATTTAACAATTTACACTCTTATGACATCAGTAATAAGACACAATTTTTTAATGCTTAGTGTTAGTTTCCATAACACACATTAAATTCTGAATAACCACATATATATTCACTGGAAATTAGTGAACTAAATGCCCTTAACCCATGACCCAAACCCCCCGATGGACAGAAAAATAAGTTTGGAAGCTTTGTTCACTGCACAAACCTGGCACAAACCTGACACAAACCAGAAAGAGCAGGCCTCAATGAATGAATTCTATCAATGATAATTGATAGACTTGAACATTGCTCTGGAAATAGATCATTGACAAGGTATAAACAACCCAAGTTAAGTAAAACCCAAGATAATGTAACACAAATTATACAGAATGTTCTGGCAGTGAAGAATTTTAGTTAATTGATTTTCCTCGTTAGCTCAACATGAATAAAAATCTGCTTTTTTTGTCTTGCAATTTAAATCTTCTAAAAAATGGCTTAGCTCATTTCTCCCTCCACTTTTAGCATTCTGAAGGATTACAGAGTGGAATATATCTGTAACGTTAAGAATGTTACAGTACCTAGTGGCTGTGATATAATTATCAGTTGTGATTACAACTAATGGGCAATGTGGTGGTGGAGGATGAGACAGAGGACAAAGAATTACACATTAGGCCATGTTGACTAGGTGTATGCTCCTTTGTTGTCATTGTTTTCTTTTTCTGCCTCATAATTTCTAAAATGTGAACCATTTCAGCTATTATTTTCAACTTCTTTAATCAGTGATTTTCTCCTCCAAAATGCTTCTATCTCCAAGCACTGATTACCAAAAAAATAAAATCAATTTAATGAATGTTTGGAGTAGTCAGGTTCTCAGTTGTTTTCCATGGTTGTAGGTTTCCAGTGTTGATAGACTTTTTCATAGGAATACTTAATTATGGCAGTGCTATCAGTGGGTTTGCAGTCTCTACACTTTAAACCTACAAGAATATTTCAAATAATTCATGAAAAATGTAATTAAAACATAAGTTTATTTTGGTGAAAAATAATTTAGAAAATCTGCATATGAGGGCCTTCAAAAAGTTCATGAAAAATGCATGTTATAGAAAAATTATGTATGAATCTCAAAAATTTCTACCTCCAAATAAACTTGTCTTAACTCCATTTTTTCCATGAACCTTTTGAAGTACCTTCATGTATCCATTCTTCCCTAAAGCAACAGCATCTTTAACTTTCACAGGCAGTCTAAGATTTCATTTCTGACTCATTGCAGCTCCCAGGGAGGTCATGTCTTTATGCATGTCACCAGTGGATACTCTTGCACTGTTGTTCTAACACCTAGTGAGCTGCACAGTTTCCCCTCTAACATTCCATATGTGCAAGGGAGTATATTTTTCTTAGTTCATAAGTGCTTGGCAGAACTCTGATTCCCAGGGCACTTGGGCTATGTTGTTCTGAATTTTCATCACCAATCAGATTACTTACTTTCAGGCCATAAAAGTCACAGAAAAGAATTTGGGAAATTTACATTTAATGGGACTCTTGGGAGAAACGACAGGATGAGAGTTGAAGAGAAGAGGAGAGGCCATTTCCACAGATCAGTAGGTAGAGAGCTTTGATTCTAGACAGATGCTAATAATATGATTATTAGAAATAATACACATGTTTTAATGTAACCACACTTAAAGGTTAACGTTAAAGCATTTGCTTTTTAAAATATATTGTGTGTCATGTATCAATGCCTTTTTGTCACGCAATGAATTAGGATACATTTTAAAGTCTACATCTGTGATCAACACATGAAGCTAAATTTCATTTCTGTCCACCCTGTTGTTTGTTTATTGCTTTGTTTTGCAAATTTGGGTCCCTCTGGTGATTCATTCCCAGAGTGGAGCTGTGATGGCCTTCATCTATTCATTTTTCCCTCCCATTCATGAGCGATTATTTTGGCACCCATTTATTCACAGTGTTAATTCTGAGAATATAAAATGGAAAAGGCCTTGTACCTGTCCTGGAGGAGTCTTTAATCTCAATGGGGAGAGCAAATCTTAAAATAAATAGCTACTATGTTCACAGGGTAGATTTTTTTTTAGTAATAATTTGTAAAGCTTATATTTGCAGGGCAAAAAGAACCAAAGAGCAATGTCTCCATAAAGGATCAGGTAGGATAGGGTAATGGTGGAGATCCTGAGGTGGGAAGTTGGCAAGAAAAGTCTTCTACCAAAGACGGCCAATAGTCGTGGCTCCAGGTAACAGCAGTACATTCCAGGAACAACATCCCATCATCCATCCATAGTATTCTTACACTTCATTTTTTAAAACTAGAAAATGAGCAATATGTTCCTTCTTACCCACTGGCAGTTATTCTAGTCATCACAATGGCTTTTGTCTACTCATTCAGCAGCACCCTTTGCCAAAGTTTTCAGAAGTAACAAAATTGCACATCTAGTTACATGTGAGTAATTGGAGAATTTTACCTCATAGATATACAATTTGCAGGATTATTATGGATCTACTTCTAAGCGCTAACTATAATTTTAGTATAAATTTGACTTCAGTAAGGTGGTTTTGCAGATTTGCTAAGTCCAAAGAATATTTCATCTATCTGGGATTTCTTGTTAATAAGTAACTTTAATTATGTTTTACTCTTTCATTAGGAGACACAGAAAATTGTCAGTATTGAACTAGGCATGATGGATTATAAGTAGACACCTCTACATAAGGTGCTATATACCTTTTCTGATCTTTTTCATTGACTAACTCAAATTTGATTTGCTGAATTTTTTCTTCGATTACCAACAAGAGTAATTGCTATCTCATTGTGTCATTCCTTTGTTACTCTATACATTGCTGTTATATTTCTATGAGAAAAAGATAAAATGCAATGAGTAAACACATGGATCTTGAAACACATTTATTTGGTTTTGGATTGTGGTCTTGCATTTAGTATTTGTGCACTCTTGGACAAGTTTCATTACCTCTCTGTGCTTCAGTTTCCTTATCTATAAAGAAGGAATACCCTCATCGAGGTTCTGAGGATTACATGAGTAAGTATGTCAAAGATGTTGTAAAACTGGTATATACTAAGTGCTGTGTAAGTATGTGCTATTTTTCTATTTAAACATTTAGTACAATGATTTGTTCAGGTGTATGTATGCCTCATTGGAGGAATTTTAATATCAAAAATAAATCATTGGTTTCTATGACTCAAACTTCTCAAACTCTCACAAAACTGCTTGACTTATGATAAGAGTTTAATAAATGGTGGCTGATTTAAAATTGGAATCAAAGTCTCCAAGGAGGTCCGTGAATGCACTTCAGGAATTCCACAATTTGAAATTGTGTTGCATAATTTGAAGTTGTGACAAAATAGTAAGGAAAAAAAGTCTTCTAAACTTCAACAACATAAAAAATTTTCACATTTACTGGAACCTATAATCTGAAATTTTTATGAGTTTACCAGAAGGCCCACAGGAATGTGGTATCTTCATTATTTCTTCTGTCATCATAATTAGTCTACAAGCAATTTTGAATTTGAATTCACACAATCAAACAGATCTGTACGTGGGTTGTTAAGAAGCTGTGTTGGCATTGATGAAACAAAACATGGTGAAATAGATTACTATTCTCTAAAGATTAATGGTATTTTTGCAAAAGTCAAAGGAATAAAATTAACTGCTTGAGATAAGGAATAAATCATTATATGACTTCTAGGTATACTCATGGTAATAGAATATACACATTGAAAGCTTTCACTGAAGTCTGGTAGCCACAGATATATGATTGCTTAAGAATAGACTATCAGAATTTTTAACAATATATAACAAAATAGTTAGTAGAGTATAACATTGATATAATAATGCCAAGTTTCAATCAAGGAGAAATTTCCCAAAGCAGGGGAACAAGCTGGGCTTGAAAAAAAAAAAAAAAAGACAAATAACATCAAAAAAGAATAACGCAGTACCCGACTCAGTGCCCAAATTGCTTCCATATCAAACCAAATTGACTCTGTACCTATTCTGAAGGTATTTATTTTTATTGTATGTGTGTTTCTATGTGTGTGGGTGTGTATGTGTGTATAGAGACATAAAGATAAAAAATTTGGATAGATAGATGGACAGATGGGTAGACAGATAGATACATAGAAAGAGAGATAATATGCCTGCTTGGGGTCTCACATAGAAACTCTGGAGACTGCAGAATGATATACAGAACTTTTTTTTCATTGTAGAGAAGTCCTCTACAATTGATTCTTGCTACTTATGCCTTTCAGGAATTTATCTTGTGAGTAAAAATCGAATAAATTTTTATACTCAATAAAATTATTTGTCAAAAGAAGACCTAAATTAAGTTACTTTCATGCCAAAACAATAATGACAAACAACAATAAGACATTAAAAGCCTTTCCAAATTCTCCCAAATTTAGCAGGGGATGTTGTGTAACCATCCTGATAGTCACATTGGGCTGATATTCAAAGGAGAAAAAAACGAAAGTGATGATGAATTTTGTCTTGCATAATTATTTAAACAGGAGAAAAAACCCTAAATTTTTCACGTGGATTTACAGGGTGTCACAGAAAAGAATAAGTGACAGGAAATGCAATACTGGCCTCACATACCACATAGCACCATTGGGCAAAGCAACCAGAAGTTACTTTGAGTACCTGCCAAGTATATGTGTGGGCATAGGTAGGACTGATTTAAGCCTTGAGAAGTAGATGCTTATCAGAGTAAAGAATTCTAACCATTCTTAAATATTTCAAATAATTTTACAAAAGATATAGAAGGCAGTCTTCTAATTAGGAATTTCTTTTCCATAAGGCATCACAGTGAAATAAAAAATTACAGAGACCTCAGCTTATACTATATTAGTATAATCAATGTGACTTGTGATACAATACTGCTAGTAAAGTGAGCTGCAGAAATGATATATCAAGACTTAACATGAAAGAATCTTAAGTAATGAAGTCTGAAAGTAGGTAAGGGATGAAACTCAATTTTTTGTCTTGTGATTAAAGATGAAATATGAGCTAACCATATCTGGGATATCTTCAAACACATTCTGTTTTATTTTATTTTAAAATATTTATTTACTTGGAAGGCAAAGTTTCAGAGAGTGAGGGAGAGACAGAGAGAGAGATCTTCCATTTGCTGGTTAATTCCCCAAGTGGCCAATATAATCAGGGCTGGCCTGGGATGAAACCAGGAGTTTCATCTGGTTCTCCCATGTGGGTGCAGGGGTCCAAGCACATAGGCCATTATCTACTGATTTCCCAGGTGCATGAGCAGGAAGCTGTATGGGAAATGGAGCAGGCAGGACTCAAAATGGTGCCTATATGGGAAGCCGGCATTGCAGATGGCGGCTTTACCTGCTGTGCCCCAATGCCACCTCCTCCTTTTTTGTTTTGTTTTTAGGCTTGGTTTATTATTCCTTAATGTTCATATGATTTGTTTTTTAGTATATAAAATGACGCAGTGCTTTTGGATCAAATAACAATTTTGTTCAAGGCTTATTCCCTATTTGCCTATTCCTGCCCCCAAAATGATAAAAATTATGCATCATTATGACAGCATAACTCAATGGAAACAAGCATGGACTTTAGAAAAAGACTGATGTGGATTTCAATCCAGCATTTACATTTTTCAGTAGAGTAATATTGGGCAAATTATTTAATGTCCCCAAAATTCAATTTCTGGGAAAAAATGAATAATACATATTAAAAGTATTAAGTCTACATTCTCTGTACAGTTATTATATTATATGAAACAGTATCTTCACAATGCCTGGTAGAATACCTCTTCCTAATATCATCTGATTATATCACAGTAGATTAACAAAAATAGCATGGTGCATTAGTGGATTAACATAGCTCAAATAGATAGTATATTATATTCTTGGATCAAAAACCTACATTATTTACTACTAAGCCAACCCACAATTATTTAAAAGATTTGGAGGTTTGGATGATATTGACAAAACTGAAGTCTTTTAAAATTAAACAACTCCACATTTCAGTTACCATCTCAAAATTATTATTTTTCAATAAACAATGATTTTAAAAATTGTGATGTAATTAAGAAGTATTCAAATTTACTTTTAAGCTCTAAGATTTCTCTGCTTGAGTTCTTGTAAGAAAAAACAAATAAATTTTAAATAATTTGCCATTTAAAAAGAAAATTGGCATAATATTTATGATATTTACAATCTTTTCCTGATGTGGTCTATAGTTCACAGAACAACAATTTAAGATAAAGGAGAGATAAAATATGATCAGTGAATACTATTTGCAGAGCATAAGTATCACTGAATTAGATTATGGAAATGAGCTGAACAATATACTATGAACATAGCTATAAGATGCTTTCTTACATAGTATGCAAATGTGGAAATTGCATTTGATTTAGAACCAAATTCTGCCATTTTTAGAATTTACTACCATCAGTGTTCATTTTGCATGAATGTCTGTGCAATTTTTATATTGGTTTTTGGGCTCCCTTGCTACATGCTAGGAAGTCTGGATGTGTCACTATTCATTTATGCAATAAAGAAGGTATTAATCCAGTATTTTGCTATTTTTATTTTCTCTATTGACTATACATTTAGTTTATTCAACTACTGGTCATAATTTATTAACTACTGTTGTAAGGTAGTGCTGAACTAAATAGTCAATGCAAACAGGAAAATCTATCTGGATGAAATTGGACTTGCTAGATAGCCATTTCAAAGTTCTATTTTTCTAACTTAATTTAAATAAGTAGTCCTGAATCCTATGGGAAAATTGCTTTCCAGATGCTTCCCACTTGTTTTCTCCTGTCCACACGCCTAAGTATCACCAAGTTCTCCTGAATAAACCTTTTAATCAATCTTATATGTCTTTAATTGTTCCTTCAATTACCATCCTAAATTCATACCCTCATTCTGTATCAGAATCATTTTTCCACTGCGGCCAAGGTGCCTCCACTCCACGGTTCCTTCTTATGCAGTAGAGTTATTTCTCTCTCTCCCTCTCCCTCTCCCTCTCTCTCTCTCTCTGTGTGTGTGTGTGTGTGTCTATCACTGTAATTCTTTTTTTTCTAACAATTTATTTTATTTATTTGAAAGGCAGAGTTAGAGAGAGAGAGAGAGAAAGAGAGAGAGAGAGAGAGAGAGAGAGAGATACATAGAAATCTTCCATCCACTAGTTCACTCCCCAAATGGCTACAATGCCCAGTGTAGGGATAGGCAGAAGCCAGACACCAGGAGCTTCATCTGGTTCTTGATGGTGGGTACAGGGGCCCAAGCACTCAGGAAATTCTCCACTGCTTTCCCAGGCACATTAGCAGGGAGTTGGATCAGAAGCGGAGCGGTTGGGACATGAACCGGAGCACATATGAGAAGCCAGATTTGCAGATGGTAGCTTAACCCACAATGCCACAATGCAGGACTCCTGACTTTCAAATCAATCAATCAATCAATCAATTTTAAAGATTTTATTATAAATAACTCTTTTCAAAAATATCCAAAGGCTCCAACTGAACCACAGGAGAATTCCAAATATCTTAATAAAATACACAGGTTTTATTCATTTTGCTTCCCGCCACTCTTCTTGTTGAAGCTTAGCCTTCCCATTATTACATGGGACAACATTTCTGAAAACTTCTTCCCCTCATATCCAAGTGATTGTGTGTGCTTGATTCTTTCAAACTCTGCTGAAATATCATTTGCTCTAGGAAGTCTTCCAAAACATTCTTGATATCTCTTTGTTCCATTCACAAACTAAGTACATTTTATTTAACTTAAGAATATCTTTCACATTGCCATGAAATTCATTTGGTAAATTTTTATTTGCCTCAATTACATGCTTTCCAAAGATTTTTTTCAAGAAGGCTTTCCATGCCACATTACTCATGCATAAAGGCATAGCAAACATGAAAATTAATGGCATCAGCCAATATTTGAGGGGTCATCAAAGTGAATACTATAATAAAATTATTCATGTCTTTTAAGATAGTTTTAGCACCAAAATAAATTTATCTTTAAATTGAAATAGAGAGATAGATCTTCCATCCACATTTGGTTTACTCCCCACATGCCTGAAATAGGTAGGATCTAGCTAGGGTGAAGCCAGGAGCCAGTATCTCAATCTGGGTTCCCCATGTGAGTGGCAGGGACTCAATTCCTGGAGCCACTTTCTGCATCTTCCATGAGTATGCATTAGCAGGAATATAGATCAGAAATACAACTGAGATTTGAACTAGGCACTCCACTAAGGAATGTGAGAATACAAAGCAGTATTTCAGTCTTTATCTTTTAAATCCACTTTTCATGAACTTAAAAATAATTTACATTAGAAAGTATTTTTTATTTGAAAAGCAAAGAGAGAGAGAGAGAGGGAGGGAGGGGGAGGGGGAGGGAGAGGGAGAGAAAGAGGGAGAGAGAGAGAGAGAGAGAAAGAGATCCCATCAACTAGTCTACTCCCTGATGCCTGCAATAGCTGGTGCTGGTCCAATATAAATACAGGAACCCGAAAGTCAATGTAAGTCTCACATGTGGGATGCAGGGACTCAATTACTTGAGTCTTCATCTGGCTGCCCCCAAGGGTGTACAGTATCATGAACTAGAATCAGTAGCAGAGCTTGGACTCAAATGCAGGCAGTCCAATATAGGATCCCAGCATGCCATACAGTATCTTAACCACTGCACCAAATACTGCCTCTAGAATTTTCATTAACTTTGCACATTTTCTTTCTTCTAAAAATTTTTTGAAATCAGAGTGACAGGTGAGGGAGTAGTTATGGCGAGAGAGAGAGAAACAAAGAGAGAGAGAGAGAGAGAGAATCTTCAACTACTGGTTTACTTCCCAAATATACAGTAGCCAGGGCTGGGTCAGAAAGAAGCTAGGAGCCAGGAACTCCATCCAAGTCTTCCATGTAGGTATTAGGAATCTAAATAATTGGGCCATCATTTGCTATTTACCAGGCACATGAGCAGGAAGGTGAATGTGAAGGGGAGCCAGGAATCAAACCTTCATTCAATATATAGATGCCAGAAACCCTACTGGTAGCTTCATCCATTGTGCCAGCCTCTAATTGGACATTTTCATGAAATACAGTGCCATCCTTCAACACACACACACGGTATAAACCTTATCCTTTCCCTGTGTTCAGAGTCCACCAGCTCCTCTCCTCCAGTTCCTTATGCAGTATTTTATACATCATCAAGAACTACAGTCACTCTGTGGAACAGTGGAACTTGCTACTTCTGACTGTGTTATGGAAACTGTGTCCCTTGGACACCACTCTGTTATCAGTTAACCTGTAAAGGTCAAAACATGTCTCTCAAAATAAATTTTGCATTTTCTTCATTTATCACTGACCTCAAGTCCATAAATTAAAATATCTTTATCCCTTTTAATTTGCAAAATTAGTTTCTAATTATTTATTTAGTTAAGCCTTATAATATGGCTGTAAAGCGGGTGGCTGGTAAATTGCAGTACTATGAATCCAATCCTATTTTTAGATGATCCAAATTAATGCTGTTTGTGACAAGCATACAGTGGTTTATTTTATAAACCCTCCTAATAATACATGAAGCATGAATTACAGATACTAAGGCATATTAAAAAAAACAACAAAATAATACAGCAACATGTATAAGAAAAGCAAAGTGAAATGGAGGTTGCAAAAAGAAATACATAAAGAGAAGACACAGAGAGCAAATGGAAAATCCTGAAAGATAAATTAGTGTATGCCCAAAGGCAAGAAATGTCATTTGGTAACAAATATACTGGAAATAAAAATGGAGCCAATTAGTATGAACAAGAAAATACAAAAATAATAAGGAATAAAGAAGAGCAACATGCTGGATAAGTTGCATGAGATTCAGAACAGGATACAGAAGATAATCAAATCAAGGTAGTACAAAATTATTAGAAAGGAAAGATGGCAAATAAAGAGAAAATTGTATAGATGATAAACATAAATAAAACAACATTTTTCAACTATAGGAAGGTTAACAGGTCAGACGTCAAAGAGATGGGAGAAAGAATTTATTGACAGCAAAGGTGGAGAGACTGATAAAACAAAATTAATTTCTTTTTGGCTTCAGTATCCATAAATAGTAGAGAGGCTAATGTGGCAAACACAGTCACACATTTCCCAGGAGATAGGAAATACTGAAGGAAATTAAGGTTAGTATGGAATGTCTAATTAATTGAAGCACTTACTTTCTTCTACACTTTCTATTCTATTTAAAACAAAAGGTAAAACTAAATAATATTACTACTGCATATTGGCTACAATAAGCATTTTTAGAACTGACTGCAGAACCATGAACCAGCCAATATGTGACGGAAGGACACTTAAAAATGATCTTTAAGAAAAAATCCAGTAAACATTAAGACAGCAGAGTCGGTTAAAAGATGCTGCCAAAGACAGAGAAACATCAAAGATACTCTTCATATATTTTATTTTAAATTTCAGGAGGCATAAATAATTACATAATTAGGATTTTTAGCTGGCATTTTAAGCATATTTTTTCAAAGTTAGGTTTTTTAAAAAGTATTGAAGAGCTAGTGAATATTTTGTGTATAACTTCTTTTTGTTTCTAAGTTTATTTGAATTCAATATCCATAAGACTATTCAAAAATAAACTGAAATGTAAAGGTTTCAGTTAGGTATTATGCTAGAAGATATTAATCATGTTCCAATAGAAAATTCATCAAAAATGGCATGATACTGAAATGCATAATTTATAGTACTTTGTTTACTATGAACACTACAACATTGATCTTAAAGGAAAACATTGCTTTTCTTATGAAGACATTATCAAATGTACAATTATAGTTCTTTTAAATTTGTGATCTTGAGTGTATTACACACATGTAATAGAAACTGAATTGATATCTAGATTTCATCTCATATATATATTCTTAGTTATACAAAGACAACAGATTTTAGGCAGTTTGAATGTCATAACTTTATTAACCAGAAATGGAGAAATTTCATGCTTATTACTGTAATATGTAGTTGTCTATAGAAAGTATATACTTTCTTAGGGAAATTACTAGACAAATTGCATAGATTTTTCACAATCTAAAATATGGTAGGTTAACATGGAACAGATGTTTCGCATAGCGGCTAAGATGTCACCCAGGACAGCTAAATCCCATGTTAGAGTGCCTGGTCGTGAGTCATTGCTCCACTCCTGAATCTGGCTTCCTGCTAATGTGGACTATTAGAGGCAGCAGGCAACGGCCCAAGCAGTTGGATCTCCACCATCCACATGAGAGACCCAAGTTGAGTTGCTGATTTTCGGATTTGGCCTGGCTGCACTCTAGCTGTAATGGACAATTAGAGAGAAAAATAGCAGATTGGATATCCCTCTCTGTCACCCTCTTTCTGTGTTTCCGGCTTTCAAACAAATCAATAAGTCAAGTATTAGTAGTTTATGTAACAATCCCCTACCCAAAGTCAGAAAAACAGATTCAACATGTGCACATACAAAAATCTGTTTCTTGATTAAATACTGTGTTTGCTGCTATGATCATTTCAATTAGGACTGGAACTGAACACATACTAAAAGAGTATATTTCTGTGCTACTGTAACTAAGGGAGAAAGTGAAACTATTGTAAAAGATAAAATGCTTAGGGCATTTGGAAAAGGGAGAAATTAGTGGTAATAAGCTTCCAATTTAACATGTCATTCAAAAAAATATTTCAGAATATATCAAAAGTGGCTATTAAAATAAGAGTACAAGTTAGACAGATGAAAATGTGGAATAAAGAGATTTCCAGAAGATGGAATTAGGGGACCCAAAACAAGAGTGTTAACATCTACTGGGTCCGGCCAGCGCCGCGGCTCAATAGGCTAATCCTCCACCTTGCGGCGCCGGCACTCCAGGTTCTGTCCCGGTCGGGGCACTGGATTCTGTCCCGGTTGCCCCTCTTCCAGGCCAGCTCTCTGCTGTGGCCAGGGAGTGCAATGGAGGATGGCCCAACTCCTTGGGCCCTACATCCCATGGGAGACCAGGAGAAGCACCTGGCTCCTGCCTTCGGATCAGTGTGGTGTGCCGGCTGCAGCGCGCTGGCCGTGGCAGCCATTGGAGGGTGAACCAACGGCAAAAGGAAGACCTTTCTCTCTGTCTCTCTCTCTCACTGTCCACTCTGCCTGTCAAAAACAAACAAACAAACAAACAAACAAAAAACAAACAAAAAAAACACATCTGCTGGGTCCTTAGTGTGTATCGAATGTTTTATATCTCTTCTATCACTTACTCTTGGGACATGTCTCCATTAAAGCCAAAAATATTTGAAACTCTAACACCACAGAGTGAGTTCTTCAAACTATTGGTATGATTGTTCCCACTTTAGATAGAAGGAAATTTAGCATTAGAGGCACTGGAGCAAAATGTCTGAGATCCTAAGTGAAGATCTTCACCTTGCTCAAACTGTTCATTTTCCTTGAAATATATCCCTCCTTTTTTCTCTGTGGGCAGGTACTATAATATATGTACTCTACTGATGCCGCATTGTGGCACAATTTCTGCCTCTTTTGAAATGTCTTAACATTTACTTCACGTAATTGTTAATTTTAATTTTAATCTTCTTTGAAATTAGTTAATAAATATTTCTTGAATAAGTAAATGGCAAAATGTTGTTTCCGACCCCCAAATTTCCCTAAACTTTTTCTGTGAGGGGACAAAATAATTTCCATGTAAAAATGTAAGGAATGAAAAATTATTTTTTTATAAAGCAAAAGACTAAGGTGGGTCTGCATCTAAAATGTTATCATATGATTCAGAAACCTGAGTTTATGTTATGGTCAACTCAATTTCTTACCACTTTTACTATTGTTTCCTCACTAACCTGTTTTGTGTGTGTGTGTGTGTGTTTTGTTTTGTTTTTTTTTTTTTTTCATTTGTTGTTTTCTCCCCCCATAGGGAGAAATAATTGAAAGAGAAGATTTGGCTTTACCAGTACTGCTTAGAGCCACACCTGATACTCTGTGAGTTCCTTCTCCACTCCAACACTGGTAACTTTGTCAAAAGATACTTTTATAAATTTTATTCATTTGCAAGACAGAAGGAGAGGGAGGGGCAAAGAGAGAAACAGAGTGCTTCAATCTAACCTTCAATCCCCAAATGTTCTCAACAGGCTGGGCTGGGCTGGGCCAGGTTGCAGCAGGGAACCAGCAACTGAATCTGGGTCTTCCACAAGAGTAGCAAGGACCTAAGTACTTGAACTTTATTTATTTATTTATTTATTTATTTATTTATAGGCAGAGTTAGACAGAGAGAGAGAGAGAGAGAGAGAGAGAGGTCTTCCTTTTCCATTGGTTCACCCCCCAAATGGTTGCTATGGTTGGCACACTGCGCCGATCCGAAGCCAGGAGCCAGGTGCTTCCTGCTGGGCTCCCATGCTGGTGCAGGGCCCAAGCACTTGGGCCAACCTCCACTGCCTTCCCGGGGCCCAGCAGAGAGCTGGACTGGAAGAGGAGCAGCCGGGGCAGAATCCGGTACCCCAACAGGGACTAGAACCCGGGGTGCTGGTGCTGCAGGCGGAGGATTAGCCAAGTGAGCCACAGCGCTGGCCAGTACTTGAACTTCTACTACTGCTTCCCAGGGTATGCATTAGCAGGAATCTGGAATTGGAATCTAGAGCTGGGATACAAAATGCAGACCCTTTGATGTGAGAAACTGGCATCCCAAGTGGTGTCTTAATCACTGAGCCAATGGCCCATAAAAGTAACTTTTTAACACTTGCTCATTGATCTCACCAAGCACCCTAAAGTTTCAGGAAAAGGGCATGGTAACTACTTCCACTCTATGAGTAGTAATCCTCAAACTCATAATGTTTTAAGTTTCATCTGTTCAAACTGCTTTGCTCTATCATTTATTTGGCAAGTATTTGTTGAGTTTCTACAGTTTGGGAATTAGTGGAAACATTTAATGGTCAAGACAAGCCAGTCCCATATTCTGATGAATCTAATAATTTGATGAGCTTGAAAAAGATAAATCAAAAACATTTATTAACAATTAAGTGGAAATATAAGATGAAGATAGGCGTTACACAGAAAATTTGTCATAATGATAATTTTATACAAAATTTTGAGCTAACAAATCACTAGGTGGGTGTTTTTTGAAATGAGAGTAAAGGAAACCTTAATATATAGGTGAATGCAATTGCAATGACAGAAAGCAGAAAACTGTATAGAGATTAGGAACAAGAGTGTTCTAGATGCAGAAAAAAAATAAAAGAAAGAAAAAACTGAAGGGCAAAACTGAGGTGATATGTAGAAGAAAATGAAACATAGTTAGACTAGAGTAATGTAGAAAGACAGAGTGGATATGATAGGGCTAGAATGTTTGGAAAGAGTTAAACCATGGACAGTAGATTCAATGAAGGTTAGAGGTTAGCATTTGATTTTAAATAGAATGAAAAGTATTATAAAGCTTTGAATAGGTAAATGTCTTGGTTTCAGTGACACACTTAAGACTACTCTGGTTACTGTTGAAGAACACATCATTGGAGGAATAGAATAGAACAACTAAAGGAATTACTACAGTTTTTCAGAGATTGATGATGATGACTGGGACCAGGAAGAATTAATGAGATAGAAAAGAGTAGATGTATTGGGGTTGCTTTGATACGGGGCTGAGAGATCATAGTGTTTGTTTAGATTGGGTTGTTTAGATAGGAGTCAGAAATATATCCTAGATCTTTTACCTTAAACAATCAAGTGGTTGAACTAATTCGTTTACGTGACTAGAAATAACAAGAGAGAAACAGCTTTTATGTGGTTAAAAAAAAAAACAGTATTCTTGTTCAGTCTTGCTAGTTTAAGATGCATTTTAAAAATCCAAACAAAGAAGAGATGCAGGATAGGAGACAGAATCCTGAGAGAGCCATAGAGAACATATCTAGAGAACATGATGCCAAAGTGAAGATACAATAGGAAAAGAGAAATCAACTGTGGTAAATGCTGTATTTTCCACACAAAATACTGCTTTCAGCATAGGCCTTGCTGTACAAAGAGGAAAATAACCTCACCCTTGAACTTAAAGACCATGTTCTGATGCAAGAGACAGAGGGAAAAGACCATTTCACTTTGATGTATAATTGTGATAGTTCAGGATCTTATGGGAGTACAGAAGAAGCACATATCTACCTCTTCCTGGGAACTGAAGTGAGCTATTAGGAATAGCCTTTTGGAGGTTGTGTCATCTAAAGAGAAGAGAGAGCTCGATGGGAGAAAAAATTAGGAAATGTGGCTAGATAGACGAGCACTCAGAGCAAACAGAATAGATGGTGGAAAACCAACAAAAGGAGAAGCTCAAAGCTTGGTAACTTGTAGTATGCTTCCTGGATTGGACAGACTTGAGATTCAGCACAGGATATAAGACCAGAACTATACACAGAGGCCAGATCCTGGAGAGCTTTGGAAACTGCAGTGAGGAGTACAAACTCTTTTCTAAAGGCTATGGGGAGCCAGAGAGAAATTATTAAAAGCACACAACTAGGAACACAACTTGCATTTTAGAATAAGCTCTCTGGCAGCCAGCACCAGAAGGATGGCGAGAACAGGTCAAGAAGGCAGATAAAAATATTGTTTAGGAACCTGTAGTAAAAATTTAATCAAGAAACAATGAGTACCTGAATTGAAGAAGAGGAAGTAGATTTAAAAAAAAAAAAAAACTACCAAAGCCAATGCACGGTATAATAGGGAACATATAGAAAAGATGGACATTATTTATAATTAAGATAGAGGGTAACTTTGAGCCAGTAAATAGAGCTCCTTAATTTGGAATTTGGTCAGCAAAAACTGGTAAATAATTCCTGACAGATGGCAACACAGAATCTTCCATGACCATTAACATCAAGATCTCCGCTTTATGCTTCATCCAAGAGATGCAACTTCTGAAAACACAGCCATTTCCAATTCTGTAATAGGTCATTTGCCATAAGAGTACTATTCCCTTTTAGGAAATACAGAGGTCCCTCTTAATTAATAATGTTTGTGATAATGTTGATGTTTAAGATAATTATTTGGAGGCTTTATATACTACATTTGAGTTGGCATATGCCTCTCTGATGCTTATTAGATAGCAAATCAAACTGATGAAGATTCAACTAAAGATTAGAAACCTCTAAGGATTTTGATAAGTTACATTTCTAATTCAATCGTCAGCACATTTTTTTTATCATGTGTACCTTGCTTCTGCTGCTCACTTGTCCCCCAGTGTCTATGGATATAGCTACTCTCTCTGCAATCCTGGCACCTTAAATTCCCCCCAAAATATGGGATTCATGCAAGGAACATGACAATGGTATTTCTTGTAGCAATGTCCTGAAACATAAGGCATGTTACAAAATTTTGCTTGGAGGTCTGTCTTTGAAAAATTTTCCATTGTTAATGTCTCATTTAAAGTGGCCAAAATGTGTTCCAAATTATGTATCAAACATTATGCAATGAGAAATTTAAAATATAAACAATTAAGTACCCATAAAAATGTTCATCTTGTTAACTAGCCTCAAGTATTGTCTGAACCACTTTTTCTGATAATTTATCATGGGTTGCTTGGAGACATTACCTGTACTGCACATGTTAATGGTTACTTAACTCTTTATCTCTACAGTTTGTCTTTCTAGCTTCACATAACCACAGACTGTTCCAAAGGTTTCCAAAATGCAAGAAATAATTGGTCAAATACTATAATCGTATAGATGAGGAAACTGAAGTCCAGAGATGTTAATACTTTTCAAAGTTTCTATAGTGGGCAGAGCTGGAATACAAATGCAAGTTTTTTCTTTTCAGGTCCAGTGTCTTTGCCATGTTTTATGCTAAGATAATATTGTATTGGCTTTGGCTCTTAGTAAACTATTTTATGTCTTCTGCTGTTTTGTTGGTTTTAAATTGTTAATATCCATGATGTCCTTCAGCAATCTTTTAATAATTATGACTTATGACTTTGATTTATAGGAAATATGCACTGTTTAAAGTAATCTTAAAAGTTTTCTTTATAATCACATCAGAGACCAGGAATCACATCAACTCAATTTTCCAGGGCTTTTGGAAAGTCTATAAAATTATCTGTCAATCAAAAAAAATAGATGGATAGAAATATATGTCCTCATTTTCAGTTTCAGTTTCAGGGGTGATACCATTTTGTGGTAGGAACTTCCCACTAAAATCATGAAAAATTCCTGCATACTATTATTTTGGAGTTTGTTTGTGTGGGCAAAAACTAAATAAAAGTTAAAAACAAGAGTACATTAATTACATGTGTACAAAACTATACATATTTCTAAGATATTATTATAAACATTTTTGCTCTTGGATATTTTTAAATACTGATCTGTGCATACTTCAGATTAAGGCATACTTCTTGACTTTAGAATGAGTCAGAGAAATATACTTCTACATTTTGCTTTTTTATCTTTTATTTGAACTTTTGAAGAGAATAATACCAAAAAAAGTATATATTAATGGATAGAAGCACTAGCAAGAACTGAATTCTAAAGGAGATTCACATAAAGAAGAAATTAGGACAATTTTCCCAAGAGTAAGCAAATATCAAGTAAGTTATTTCAAAAGAGAAGCAGACAAAGAAGAGAAGAAAGGCATAATGATAACTGGAGTTGGTGACAGTTTCAGAGTGGAGTGCTCAAGTTATGCACCTATATATACAAAGGGAGTATCCATAGCATGTTGTCAGTATGGGAATGTTGGGGTTGCAATGTACTAATTGAAGACTGTAAGGGATTTGCTCAAGTTAATGAAGGTCAATGGGAGTACACCTTAAGAATTATTTGTAAGGAAAGAGTGTTGCCTAAGAGTGTCTTCATGGAAGAAAACAAAGAGATTTTATTACACCCACTAGGTAGATTAAAATATGTTTTAAAAATATAGTTACTGTTTAGCAGAAACCCTAAAAAGAAGTTTCCTTTTTCTCCTACTATTATATACATAGAGTACGCTTAAGTCAAACCCAATCCCATCCTAATGGAATATGTTGACATTTTATATAAAATTTGTTTTGTATGAATTACTCCATGGTTTTAATTTACTAGATCTGTATTCATTTTATCAGTTGGTTTTCTTTTTTACATTAAACAGATGGCACTTACTATCCCTTTTATTGTAAATGATTAGAATTTGGCTACTCACTCAATATTTTTATTTTATCTTTCTGATTTCTAATGTCTGTGTTGATGATGAACCCCATTCACACATATAAAAACATACGCATACATACTTATACATTATATATAAAAATTAACTATAATCATTTAATATTTTTAAAGAATATCTTATACAGAAACATATGTTGGTACAGATACAACGTTTCATAGCTATGTATTTCCTTATAGAAGGAAAATATTTCATACATGCCACATATTTATAGGCATGTATGAAATATTTTCCTTCTGGAAGGCCGAGGTTTACAAAGAAAATAAAATGCATTTTCCTATAAATTAAATGCTTCCTCTTTCTTGTTTTTAACTTAATATATTTTCTTTCAATCACAAAAATATAGTTCATTTTAAATGTATCTTTTTGTACAATGTCACATAAAATGTGGCTTTTAATTATTGGTTTTGGTGATTTTTGAAGATTTTTGTATTTAGATGGCATACACATTTTCAATCATGTCTTAATTACTTTTAAAAATGCTGCACTGGCTTAGGGACAAGACAGATAACTTGTTAAGCATTTGAAATTTCTGAGCTGTTTTCTCAGTTCTGGCAGTCACTACCCAAGTCCAGATTGTAACCTCCTTTCTGCCTCCAAAGCCTGCCTTGGCTCCGTGTCCAGTGAGGGATTATGGATTTAGCAAGGAAGGTAAGTGTGACTACAAGCATTGGCTCACCATCTGCTCCCCAGCAGAGCATGGGCCAACCTGCATCGCCTGCAGCAAGACCAGGGCACTGTTCTCCAGCCAGCCCTTTCCAACCTGGCTCAAGGCGCACAGCACATTCAGTCAGATGATTAGGTCTAAGTAGTCCATATGTAACAGAATATTTTTCCTAAATACCAAAATGAAAACAAAATGAATGCCATTTTTTTCATTCTCCTTACTCGATACATCAAGTTTTACACAAATAAATACTCTCTTAAGGTTTATGCAAATGATAGAAAAATAAAACTATGCATTATTTAGCAGTTCTCCTATTTCAAGATCTAACAGACTTTATTCACAGCATGTTTTTCCCTAGTTTATGCTGGCCTTCTTTTCTGATTCGACTTTTTAATTCATCTTTTTAAATTATTCCTTTTTAAATCATTATCTTATGTGTCTTCATAGATTTTCATGTATTAATCTATTATTAATTTTTACTATACCCAACTTAATCTTAAATTGTTTAAAGCTTTTTTAAGAGTAAACACTTGCCTATGCTTTAAAAATAGCTTGTACTTTAACATTTTGTACATTTGATCTAGTAGCCTATTCAAACCTAACTGTCAAATAAATTATAATTTTATTACAAGCATTTTCTGCATAGCATAATCAAGAACTGAACAGGAAAGGTAACCTTTGAGTTCAAAAATCAAAATTGTTTTTCACTCCTCAAGAGCTAAGATTTCTAGCCACCTACATTAACACATTGTATTACCTTGCTGAATTTACCAATAATATACTATTACATATTTTGTACTTTGTTTCAGGTCAAGTGAGTTAAAAAAAAAAAGATTTCCATAAATAGCAGAAAAACATGCAGTTGAAAGTAGCTTTCTGCTTCCTTTAGCCCTGTTGCTGATTTGAGCACACAGAGTGAACATGAAAATAAGCTGAACAAACATCTCACCCTTTTTACTTAAACTGTTGTCTGCCTGACTGCAGAATGCACACAGAAAACAAT